>NC_090025.1:194869074-195169074 GCF_037176765.1 Anolis sagrei | reverse complement strand
CATTTCTGATACTCATATCCATGTTACAAAGTGTACCTTGCTTTAGGTATCATTTTCCTTCCTTCTGCACGCATCTTCCTAACGTGTAACGTGTGAACGCGGCGCTTTGTTGCTTTTTTGCCATTTTCCTAAATGTTGATGAAGTAGATTAAGAGATGGACATGGGACGGAGTGCAGAGTAAACTCAGAAAGGTCTCAATCTTGCAACGAATGTTGGGTATCAGTCAAGCAGGACATAAACAACAACAACAACAACAACAACAATATAAGACACATAAGAAATATTAATGAGATTTCGGTCTCATCTCCCAAGGTTTTTCATTTCTTGTGCAATCAAGAGATCAATCTTCTTCTTAGGCAATCCCCCATTGCCCGGGGATGATGGTCCTCCAAGTCCAGTGTCTTGGTGGTAGGTCCATAGGTGGTTGTGGAGTCCTACTCTTGACCCACATGTTCTCCCACAGTGAGGACATCGGTTTCCAGATGGAAGGCAGTCCTGATCAGGGTTGACTTGATGTGCCTTCCTCTTGGCACGTTTCTCCCTTTCACCCTCCATTCGTGCCTCTTCAAATTCTGCAGCACTGCTGGTCACAGCTGACCTCTATATGGAGTGCTCAAGGGCCAAGGCTTCCCAGTTCTCACTGTCTATGCCACAGTTTTTAAGATTGGCTTCAAGCCCATCTTTCAATCTCTTTTCCTGTCCTCCAACATTACGTTTCCCGTTCTTGAGTTCGGAGTAGAGCAACTGCTTTGGAAGACAGTAGTCGGGCATTCGGACAACGTGGCCAGTCCAACAGAGTTGATGGCGGAGGACAATCACTTCAGTGCAGGTGGTCTTCGCTTCTTCATAGAATCATAGAATCAAAGAGTTGGAAGAGACCTCATGGGCCATCCAGTCCAACCCCATTCTGCCAAGAAGCAGGAATATTGCATTCAAATCACCCCTGACAGATGGCCATCCAGCCTCTGCTTAAAAGCTTCCAAAGAAGGAGCCTCCACCACACTCCGGGGCAGAGAGTTCCACTGCTGAACGGCTCTCACAGTCAGGAAGTTCTTCCTAATGTTCAGATGGAATCTCCTCTCTTGTAGTTTGAAGCCATTGTTCCATTGCGTCCTAGTCTCCAAGGAAGCAGAAAACAAGCTTGCTCCCTCCTCCTCCCTGTGGCTTCTTCTCACATATTTATACATGGCTATCATATCTCCTCTCAGCCTTCTCTTCTTCAGGCTAAACATGCCCAGTTCCCTAAGCCGCTCCTCATAGGGCTTGTTCTCCAGACCCTTGATCTCTTGTCTTTCCAAGAGATTTGAAGGATTTTCCAGAGGCAACAATGATGGAATCGTTCCAGGAATTGGGTGTGACATCTGTAGACAGTCCACGTTTCACAGGCATAGAGAAAGGTTGGGAGGACAGTAGCTTTATAAAGAAGCGCCTTGGTCTCCCTATGGATGTCCCGGTCCTCAAACACTCTCTGCTTCATTCGGAAGAATGTTGCACTCGCAGAGCTCAGGCAGTGTTGTATTTCGGTGTCGATGTTGACTTTTGTGGAGACAACACACAACAACAATATAAGATATTTTTATGTACACATACACATTTATGTACATACCTATCTCCCTACATACACACCCTGTGCAGGTGAGAAGAATGGGGTAGAAATGCTGTAAATAAATGTAAATAAATAAATATTCTATCTACACACATTTAAGTATGATTTACCTACACCTATCAATCTATTTATCTATTGAATAATATTTATGTACACATCTGTGTACACTCCCTACCTACACACTCACCTATACTAACACCACATACCTATTACTTACCTACATCCATCAAAACCTATCAATCCATCCTCCCTCCCTCTCCCCTCTGTGTATGTGTGTGTGTTTGTGTGTATATATAATATTTATGTACACATACACATCTCTGTGTACACACACCTATCTCCCTACTTGCACACTCACCTATACTAATTCCACATATCTATTACTTTCCTATATCCATGAACACCTATCTATCCATCCTCCCTCCCTCCCCCCTCTGTGTATGTGTGTGTGTAATATTTATGTACACATACACATCTGTGTTCATACACCTATATCCCTACTTGCACACTCACCTATACTAATTGCAAATATCTATTACTTACCTACATCCATGAACACCTATCTATCCATCCTCCTTCCCTCCCCCCTCTGTGTGTGTGTGTGTAATATTTATGTACACATACACATCTGTGTACATACACCTATATCCCTACTTGCACACTCACCTATACTAATTGCACATATCTTTTACTTAACTATATCCATGAATACCTATCCACCCATCCTCCCCCCTCACCCCCCTCTGTGTGTGTGTGTGTGTGTAATATTTATGTACACATACACATCTGCATACACACGCCTATCTCCCTACTTGCACACTCACCTATACTAATTCCACATATCTATTACATACCTACATCCATGAACACATATCCATCCATCCTCCCTCCCTCCCCCCTCTGTGTGTGTGTTTGTGTATATATATAATATTTATGTACACATACACATCTGTATACACACGCCTATCTCCCTACCTGCACATTCACTTATACTAATTCCACATATCTATTACATACCTACATCCATGAACAGGTATCCATCCATCCTCCTCCCCTCACCCCCTCTCTCTGTGCGTGTATAATATTTATGTACACATACACATCTGTGTACACACACCTATCTCCCTGCTTGCACACTCACCTATACTAATTCCACATATCTATTACTTACCAATATCCATGAACACTTATCTATCCATCCTCCCCCTTGTGTGTGTGTAATATTTATGTACACATACACATCTGTGTACACACACATATCTCCCTACCTACACACCTGGCATTTGTCCGCCTCTCTTCCCAAGAGATTTGCAGGCAACGCTGATGGAATCGTTCCAAGAGTTGAGTGTGACATCTGTAGACAGTCCACGTTTTGCAGAGTTGAGTGTGACATCTGTAGACAGTCCACGTTTTGCAGGCATATAGCACGTAAATCATACTTAAATATGTGTAGATAGAGTATTTATTTATTTACATATATTTACAGCATTTCTACCCCGCTCTTCTCACCCACACAGGGTGTGACTGTGTATGTATGGAGATTGAGTGCAAAACGTGGAAGAGTGCAAGAGTTGAGTGTGACATCTGTAGACAGTCCACGTTTTGCAGGCATATAGCAAAGTTGGGAGGACAATAGTTTTACAAACAAGCCCCTTGGTTTCCCTACGGATGTCCTGGTCCTCAAATACTCTCTGCTTCATTCATGAAAATGCTGCACTCGCAGAGCTCAGGCGGTGTTGTATTTCAGTGTCAATGTTGACTTTTGTGGAGACAGCACACAACAACAATGTAAGGCACATAAGAAATATTAATGGGATTTGGGTCCCATCTCTCAAGGTATTTCATTTTCTTTTGTCCAATCGAGATCAATAAATAATAATAATAATAATCTTTATTTGTATCCCTCCAATGGGAAGTAGTAGTAGTAGTAGTAGTAGTAATAATAATAATAATAATAATTGAGGTGTATATGAAAAATAAATAAAACTTGGGTCGCAATCTAGCGGTCAATGAATTATCTGGATCTGGCACAGTCTGGCTTTAGGCCGGGACACGGAACTGAGACAACCTTGGTCTCCTTAGTGGATGATCTCCGTAGGGAACTAGCAGATCCCTGTTTGGCTGGATGGCCATCTGTCAGGGGTGATTTGAATGCAATATTCCTGCTTCTTGGCAGGGGGTTAATAATAATAACAATAACAATAATGTACTCTAAATGGAATTTGTGTTTAGACTTCCACCTCCAAGATAGCTAATGACATTTATGCAAATGCGCCAAAAGTGACTCTCGTTCGCTCCGGGGAATTTATAGTACGCGCCTCTTGCAGATTAGCAGTGACCTACTTGTTGGTAAACCTGGCTGGGATCAATGGGGAGGATTGCCTTGGAGTCAAAGGGTAGCTTCTATCTAGGGCAGGGATGCCAAGGCCATGTTCTTCCTGGGAGCTCTAGTTTGCCGAAGAACCAGCTCTCATTGGCACAGAAGACCTTAGAAAACCACAACTCCCATTGCATGGAGCCATGGCATAGTTCCAATGGTGTCAAACTGCATTGATCCTGCAGTGCAGATACACCCAAGGATGGGTGGAAAAATCCCAAACCTGCGTGATGATGAAGCAGGTAAGATAGATAAAGCCGCTGCTGACTCACCTCTGGGATCTGACAATGAGGTTGTTATCAGATAAGGTGGACCGAAGTCCAGAAAAGCTTAGGGCCGAAATAAGTTGTTTACCTCTTGTTTGGATTTGTAACGTTGTTTTGAGAGCAGCCGGTCACTTGTTTGGACACTTCAGGGATGTGCAGAAGCTCCACCGTCTTCCAGGTTTTGAACCCAAAGCTCACCTTGCATTATTATTATTACTATTATTATATTTATTTACATCCCACTTTTATCTCTTGGTGGAGACCCAAGTTCCATTTAGGTCTCATATTCCTCTATTATGTATTGCAACACCGCCTGAGCTCTGCAAGTGCAGCGTTCTTCCAAAACCAAGGAACATCTGTTATAGAACTCCAATATGCTGATGACAGTGTCGTCTGTGCGCATTCAGAAGACCTACAAGCCACTCTAAACACCTTCGCAGAAGCATACGAGAAGCTCGACCTGTCAGTGAACATTGAGAAAACCAAAATGCTCTTCCAGCAGTCACCAGCCAATCCTTCTCCAATGCCAGAAATACAGTTTAATGGTGTAACATTACGAAATTTTGACCATTTCCTCTCCCTTGGCAGCCACCTCTCCACAAAAGTCAACATTGACACTGAAATACAACACCATCCGAGCTCTGCAAGTGCAGCATTTTTCTGAATAACGCAGAGAGTGTTTGAGAACTGGGACATCCGTAGGGATACCAAGGTGCTTGTTTATGAAACCATTGTCCTCCCAATCCTGCTATATGCCTGCGAAACGTGGACTGCCTACAGATGTCACACGCAACTCCTGGAAGGATTCCATCAGCTCTGCGAGTGCAGCATTCTTCTGAATGAAGCAGAGAGTGTTTGAAGACCAGAACATCCATAGGGATACCAAGGGGTTTGTTTATAAAACCATTGTCCTCCCAATCCTGCTATATGCCTGCGAAACGTGGACTGCCTACAGATGTCACACGCAACTCCTGGAAGGATTCCATCAGCTCTGCGAGTGCTGCAGCATTCTTCTGAATGAAGCGAAGAGTGTTTGAAGACCAGGACATCCGTAGGGATACCAAGGTGCTTGTTTATGAAACCATTGTCCTCCCAATCCTGCTATATGCCTGCGAAACGTGGACTGCCTACAGATGTCACATGCAACTCCTGGAAGGATTCCATCAGCTCTGCGAGTGCTGCAGCATTCTTCTGAATGAAGCGAAGAGTGTTTGAAGACCAGGACATCCGTAGGGATACCAAGGTGCTTGTTTATGAAACCATTGTCCTCCCAATCCTGCTATATGCCTGCGAAACGTGGACTGCCTACAGATGTCACACGCAACTCCTGGAAAGATTCCATCAGCTCTGCGAGTGCTGCAGCATTCTTCTGAATGAAGCGAAGAGTGTTTGAAGACCAGGACATCCGTAGGGATACCAAGGTGCTTGTTTATGAAACCATTGTCCTCCCAATCCTGCTATATGCCTGCGAAACGTGGACTGCCTACAGATGTCACACGCAACTCCTGGAAAGATTCCATCAGCTCTGCGAGTGCTGCAGCATTCTTCTGAATGAAGTGAAGAGTGTTTGAAGACCAGGACATCCGTAGGGATACCAAGGTGCTTGTTTATGAAACCATTGTCCTCCCAATCCTGCTATACGCCTGCGAAACGTGGACTGCCTACAGATGTCACACGCAACTCCTGGAAGGATTCCATCAGCTCTGCGAGTGCTGCAGCATTCTTCTGAATGAAGCGGAGAGTGTTTGAAGATCGGAACATCCGTAGGGAGACCAAGGGGTTTGTTTATAAAGCCATTGTCCTCCCAATCCTGCTATACACCTGTGAAACGTGAACTGTCTATAGACATCATAGGCAACTCCTGGAACGATTCCATCAACGCTACCTCCGAAAAATCCCGCAAATCTCTTGGGAAGACAAGTGGACAAATGTCAGCATGCTGGGAGAAGCAAAGACCATCAACATTGAAGCAATGCTCCTCTGCCATCAACTCACAACCTGAGAGGTCACCGCCTGAGCTCTGCAAGTGCAGCATTCTTCCGAATGAAGCAGAGAGTGTTTGAGGACCAGGACATCCGTAGGGATACCAAGGTGCTTGTTTGAGTCCCCCTAGGGGTGAGAAAAGCGGTATATAAATACTGTAAATAAATAAATTTATAAAGCCATTGTCCTCCCAACCTTGCTATACGCCTGTGAAACGTGGACTGTCTACAGATGTCATACGCAACTCCTGGAACAATTCCATCAGCGCTGCCCCTGAAAAATCCTGCAAATCTCTTGGAAAGACAGGCGGGGAAATGTCAGCGTGTTGGAAGAAGCAAAGACCACCAGCATCGAAGTGATGGACCTCTGCCATCAACTCCGCTGGACCGGCCACGTTGTCCGGATGCCTGACCACTGTCTCCCAAAGCAGTTGCTCTACTCCGAACTCAAGAATGGAAAACTGAATGTTGGTGGACAGATTTAAATATGGGCTTAAAGCCAACCTCAAAAACTGTGGCATAGACATCAAGAACTGGGAATCCCTGGTCGTTGAGTGCTCTTACTGGAGGTCAGCTGTGACCAGCAGTGCTGTGGAATTCGAAGAGGCACGAATGGAGGGCGAAAGGGAGAAACGTGCCATGAGGAAGGCACGTCAAGCCAACCCTGATGTCCTGGAAACTGATGTCCTCGCTGCAGGAGAACATGCAGATCCAGAATAGGGCTCCACTGCCAAGACACTATTTCTGGAAGACCATCATCCTCAAGCTACGTGGGATTGCCTAAGTATGATTCCCTCCTTTGATCTCTTTGATTGCAGAAGCTCCATCATCTCCCAAAGCGAGAAGATTCCCTTCCAAAACACCAATTAAATCTCCTTGAAAATTGCAGTATTTGGACTCTTCAGGGATATATCTGGGCTTTATCTCGATGGCCTTCCTTCTCAAACAAGCCAATCTCAATGGTCCCATTGTGGTCCAGGCTGTTAGGGAATGCCAATATGTGGCCTCCGTGCAAATATCTTCGTCATTTGGTTTGGACGAGTGTGAGTTTGCACGTCTTCCCTTGCATCTCGTCCAAACAAACCCTCCCTTTTGTGTAAAGCAGAGCCCCCTGCTTTCCGCTGAAATTGCACTTTTTCAGTCGTGCAAACATCAGGGGTACAAAACTTCAAATTATCTAAGATGCCATCGATTGCATATACAAATGAATTAATATTCATATCAATAAATATTTATTTATGTCAATAAAGCACAAACACACACACCACACCATATTATATTGCATATCTAAATGGGTTTATATTAGTATGGTGGCGCAGTGGGTTAAAGCACTGAGCTGCTGAGCTTGTTGATCGAAAGGTCACAGGTTCGATTCCGGGGAGCGGCGTGAGCTTCCGCTGTCAGCCCTAGCTTCTGCCAACCTAGCAGTTCGAAAACATGCAAATGTGAGAAGATCAATAGGTACCGCTCCGGCGGGAAGGTAACGGCGCTCCATGCAGTCATGCCGGCCACATGACCTTGGAGGTGTCTATGGACAACGCCGGCTCTTCGGCTTAGAAATGGAGATGAGCACCACACCCCAGAGTCGGACATGACTGGACTTAATGTCAGGGGACTACCTTTACCTTTACCTTTTATGAATATTTATTTATATATGTCAATAAAGCATATATGTGTGTGTGTGCATAAATATATTTGTCAAAAATAATAAATATAAATAAATAAATATAAATAATATAAATAAATATAAATAAACAATAATAATAAATATATGTCAATAAAACATATATATATATATATATATATATATATATATATATACATACACACACACACGCACACACGCACACACCCCACACCATTGATTACAAATAGAAATGGGTTTATATTAGAATTTATATATGTCAATAAAGTATATATATAAAGTATATACATACACACACACACACATATACATACACACACACCACGCCATTGATTGCATATAGAAATGTGTTTATATTAGTATATATAAGTATTTATTTATATATGCCAATAAAGCATATATATGTGTGTGTGTGTGTGCATAAATATATTTATTTATATATGTCAATAAAACATATATATATGTGTGTGTGTGTGTGTGTGTGTGTGTGTGTGTGCACACACCCCACACCATTGATTGCATATAGAAATGGGTTTATATTAGTATTTATATATGTCAATAAAGTATATATATATATATATACACACACACACATATACATACACACACACCATGCCATTGATTGCATGTAGAAATGTGTTTATATTAGTATATATAAGTATTTATTTATATATGCCAATAAAGCATATATGTGTGTGTGTGTGCATAAATATATTTATTTATATATGTCAATAAAGCATATATACACACACATCACACCATTGATTCTGTATAGAAGTGGGTTTATATTAGTATGTATAAATATTTATTTATATATGTCAATAAAGCACACACAAACACACATATACACACACACCACACCATTGATTGCATGTAGAAATGTGTTTATATTAGTATATATAAGCATTTATTTATGTATGCCAATAAAGCATATATATGTGTGTGTGTGTGTGTGCATAAATATATTTATTTATATATGTCAATTATATATATATATATATATATATATGCACGCGCACACACCACACCATTGATTGCATATAGAAATGGGTTTATATTGGTATGTATAAATATTTATTTATATATGTCAATAAAACATATATGCACACACACACACACATACACCACACCATTGATTGCATATGGAAATGGATTTATATTAGTATGTATAAATATTTATTTATATATGTCAATAAAACATAAGATCAGCTGCATTAAGATCACCACTGACCGAAAAGTCATGAGTTCGAAGCCAGCCCGGGTCGGAGTGAGCATCCAACCAATTTGTGTAGCTTGCTGTCGACCTTTGCAGCCCGAAAGACAGTTGCATCTGTCAAGTAGGAAATTTGGGTACCAAATTGTTCTTTATTTACTGTTATGATGTTAAGAGTTTTTTAATACTGGGAGCCAGATTTTGTTTATTTTCATGGTTTTTTTTTTCCTTTCGGTTGAAATTGTTGACATGCTTCTTGTGGATTTCAATGGTTTCTCTTTGTAGCCTGACATGGTGGTTGTTAGAGTGGTCAAAATGACCAAAATCTGGCTACCAGTATTTTTTAAAAAAAACCTCTAAAATTATAACAGTAAATAAGGAACAAACGCAAACACAGGGGAACTCCAGACAAGAAACAATCAGGGACAGCTAATCACCTCTCAACAAAGAATTCCTTCAGGCAGTATCCGGTAAATGGAAGAGAAAAACAAACGTTTGCTTTTTGGAATCCTTTTGAGTAGCAAATGTCATGGGTCAATTTCCTGACTTTACAGAAGTCCCATCTGTCTTCCTAAATCGGCATGGCTTCGATGGGGAAATTGATTTCCGTGGTGCTCGTCACATGAGCCTCAGCCCAGCATCTTACTGTGGTTTTTCTGGCCCCCTTGGATGACATGGGACCTTTTTGGGTTTTGGGGCTGCGTCAGGAAAAACGCAATTGGAAATCCCCCCTTCTTTCGTTCTCCGTATTCGCAACTGGTCTGCGCTGCTTTGCCTGGAACAAATACCTTCTTTCTCAATAATAATAATAATAGAACGTACATATAACATGTTAGGAGATCCTTCTGGGAATCACATGGGAAAACGCGCTTCCTTTGCTACAAAAATGAAAAGCACAATCAGGGTGAAATTAAATATGTTGTTGTTTATTCGTTCAGTTGCTTCCGACTCTTTGTGACCTCCTGGACCAGCCCACACCAGAGCTCCGTGTCAGCCGTGGCCACCCCCAGCTCCTTCAAGGTCAAGCCAGTCACTTCAAGGATGCCATCCATCCATCTTGCCCTTGTTGTTGTTGTTTGTTCATTCAATCTCTCCAACTCTTCGTGACCTCCTGGACCAGCCCACGCCAAAGCTCCGTGTCAGCCGTCACCACCCCCAGCTCCTTCAAGGTCAAGCCAATCACTTCAAGCATACCATTCATCCACCTTGCCTTTGTTGTTGTTCATTCGTTCAGTCGCTTCCGACTCTTCGTGACCTCCTGGACCAGCCCATGTCAGAGCTTCCCGTTGACCATCACCACCCCCAGCTCCTTCAAGGTCAATCCAGTCACTTCAAGGATACCATCCACCCACCTTTCCCTTGTTCATTCGTTCAGTCGTTTCCGACTCTTCATGACCTCCTGGACCAGCCCACGCCAGAGCTCCCTGTTGGCCGTGGCCACCCCCAGCTCCTTCAAGGTCAATCCAGTCACTTCAAGGATACCATCCATCCATCCACCTTGCCCTTGTTGTTGTTCATTCATTCAGTTGCTCCGACTCTTCATGACCTCCTGGACCAACCCACGCTAGAGCTCCCTGTCAGCTGTGGTCACCCCCAGCTCCTTCAAGGTCAAGCCAGTCACTTCAAGGATACCATTCACCCACCTTGCCCTGGTTGTTCATTCGTTCAGTCGTTTCCGACTCTTCATGACCTCCTGGACCAGCCCACGCTGGAGCTCCCTGTCGGCCGTGGCCACCCCCAGCTCCTTCAAGGACAATCCAGCCACTTCAATGATACCATCCACCCACCTTGCCCTTGGTCAGCCCCTCTTCCTTTTTTCTTCCATCTTCCCCAGCATCATTGTCTTCTCTAAGCTTTCCTGTCTTCTCATGATATGGCCAAAGGACTTCATCTTGGCCTCTCATATCTTTCCCTCCAGTGGTCTTTCTTTCCTGGAGTGTGGACTGCTCAGCCTTCCTTCCAGTCCTAATGCTCTGGGGAGAAGTGCATGGGCAGAGCTACTGCATCCCTGCAGATCTGGCACACTGTCGAGAAGGAAAAGGGTCTCTTATGCAGAGCTGTTGTTGTTCATTCGTTCAGTCGTCTCCGACTCTTCGTGACCTCATGGACCAACCCACGCCAGAGCTCCCTGTCGGCCGTCACCACCCCCAGCTCCTTCAAGGTCAGGCCAGGAACTTCAAGGATGCCATCTATCCATCTTTCCCTTGGTCGGCCCCTCTTCCTTTTGCCTTCCACTTTCCCCAGCATCATTGTCTTCTCTAGGCTTGGCTGTCTCCTCATGATGTGGCCAAAGGACTTCAGCTTTGTCTCTAGTATCCTTCCCTCCAATGAGCAGTCGGGCTTTCTTTCCTGGAGGATGGACTGGTTGGATCTTCTCGCAGTCCAAGGCACTCTCAGCACTTTCCTCCAGCACCACAGCTCAAAAGCATCTCTCTTCCTCCTCTGAGCCTTCCCTAAGGTCCAGCTCTCACATCCGTAGGTTGCTATGGGGAATAGCATTGCTTTGGCCATGCAGATCTTTGTTGCCAGTGTGATGTCTCTACTCTTGACTATTTGATCGAGACTGGACATTGCTCTTCTCCCAAGAAGGAAACGTCTTCTGATTTCCAGGCTGCAGTCTGCATCTGTTAAACTTATAAACATCAAAACAACCAAGACTGATTGAGAACTGGCAAATAGAGGAAGAAAACATGGAGGCAGCGACAGGGTTTGTATTTCTCAATGCCAAGATAACTGCAGACACAGGATCCCAAGCCCCCTTCCCTCTCTCCTGAGGAATCTGTACAAGGACCAAGTAGCCACAGTCAGAACTGACCACGGAACAACAGACTGGTTCAAGATTGGGAAAGGCGTACGGCAAGGCTGCATCCTCTCCCCCAACCTCTTTAACTTGTATGCAGAACACATCATGCGAGGATGTGCAGGGCTTGAGGAATGCAAAGCTGGGGTGAAAATGGCTGGAAGAAACATTAACAACCTCAGATATGCAGATGACACCACTCTGATGGCCGAAAGCGAGGAGGAGCTGAGGAGCCTTCTAATCAAGGTGAAAGAAGAAAGCGCAAAAGCTGGGTTGCAGCTAAACATAAAAAAAACCAAGATTATGGCAACAAGAATGATTGACAACTGGAAAATAGAGGGAGAAAATGTGGGGAAAGGGACAGACTTTGTATTTCTAGGCGCAAAGATGACTGCAGATGCAGACTGTGGCCAGGAAATCAGAAGACGCTTCCTTCTTGGGAGGAGAGCAATGTCCAGTCTCGATAAAATAGTCAAGAGTAGAGACATTAGACTGGCAACCAAGATCCATTGCCTAGTCCAAGCCATGGTCTTCCCTGTAGTCACCTACGGATGTGAGAGCTGGACCTTAGGGAAGGCTGAGCGAAGGAAGATCGATGCTTTTGAGCTGTGGTGTTGGAGGAAAGTGCTGAGAGTGCCTTGGACTGCGAGAAGATCCAACCAGTCCATCCTCCAGGAAATAAAGCCCGGCTGCTCATTGGAGGGAAGGAGACTAGAGACAAAGCGGAAGTCCTTTGGCCACATCACGAGAAGAAAGGGAAGCCCAGAGAAGACAATGATGCTGGGGAAAGTGGAAGGCAAAAGGAAGAGGGGCCGACCAAGGGCAAGATGGATGGATGGCATCCTTGAAGTGACTGTCTTGACCTTGAAGGAGCTGGGGGTGGCCACGGCCGACAGGGAGCTCTGACCTGGGCTGGTCCAGCCGGTCACAAAGAGAAGTGACTGAACAAATAAACAACAACAGTTGGCATCTGCAGTAATCTTCACTCCTAGAAATACAAAGCCTGTCACGGCCTGCACGTTTTCTCCCTCTATTTGCCAGTTCCCCATCTGTCTGGTTGCCATCATCTTGGTTTTTTTGATGTTTCGCTGCAACCCAGCTTTTGGTCTTTCTTCTTTCACCTTGGTCATAAGGTTCCTCAGCTCCTCTTCACTTTCGGCCATCAAATGTGCCTGTGATAGCACCGGGATTGTGGCGCAGCTGGCTGAGTGTCAGCTGCATTAAGATCACTCTGTCCAAAAAGGTCATGAGTTCGAAGCCAGTCCGGGTTGGAGTGGGTTTCCAACCAATTGTGTGTAGCCTGTTGTCGACCTTTGCAACCCGAAAGACAGTTGCATCTGTCAAGTAGGAAAATTAGGTACCACCTTAAAGTGTGGGAAGACTAAATTAACTGATTTATGAGGCCATAAAGAAGACTCCAGCAAAGCATCCCAGCGGGGAAGCATGCGGGGAATGCGGAAGTGCTTCATCAGCGTCACAGATGGACAATGAAAGCGACAGCTCCCCTGGCGGCCAGAAAAAGTTAAATAGCCTCTGTGTATGTCTGTTTATGTTGTATGTCAAAATTGGCATTGAATGTTTGCCATATATGTGTACACTGTAATCCGCCCTGAGTCCCCTGCGGAGTGAGGAGAAGGGCGGAATATAAAAGCTGTAAATAAATAAATACCCTAAATAAATAAATACAATTGATGGTTCCCAACCTTTTTTTGACCAGGGACCACTCTCCAACATTAGTACCAAAAGGGTTACAAATCAGTTTTTGGTCAATTTTAGATTCTCTTTCAGAAAATTGCATTGTGTAGACCACATCAGCTCTACTTTCTGATACAGAACATATGCCATGGTCAGAGACAGGGAAGGAGTGGCCAGAAGAGTGAAATGAGTGGGGGGGGGGGGGGGGAATAAAGAGGAAAGAGGCTCCTATACCAGATTTTCATCCTTGTGGCCCACTGGTGGTCATAGAATCCTAGAATCAAAGAGTTGGAAGAGACCTCCTGGGCCATCCAGTCCAACCCCATTCTGCCAAGAAGCAGGAATATTGCATTCAAAGCACCCCTGACAGATGGCCATCCAGCCTCTGTTTCAAAGCTTCCAAAGAAGGAGCCTCCACCACATTCCGGGGCAGAGAGTTCCACTGCTGAACGGCTCTCACAGTCAGGAAGTTCTTCCTAATGTTCAGATGGAATCTCCTTTCTTGTAGTTTGAAGCCCTTGTACCATTGCGTCCTAGTCTCCAAGGAAGCAGAAAACAAGCTTGCTCCCTCCTCCTCCCTGTGGCTTCCTCTCACGTATTTATACATGGCTATCATATCTCCCCTTCTCTTTTTCAGGCTAAATATGCCCAGCTCCTTAAGCTGCTCCTCATAGGGCTTGTTCTCCAGACCTTTCATCATTTTAGTCGCCCTCCTCTGGACACATTCCAGCTTGTCAATATCTCTCCTGAATTGTGGTGCCCAGAATTGGACACAATATTCCAGGTGTGGTCTAACCAAAGCAGAATAGAGCATGGGGAGCATTCCTTCCCTGGACATAGACACTATGCTCCTCTTGATGCAGGCCAAAATCCCATTGGCTTTTTTTGCCGCTGCATCACATTGTTGGCTCATATTTAACTTGTTGTCCACGAGGACTCCAAGATATTTTTCACACGTACTGCTCTCGAGCCAGGCATTGTCCCCCATTCTGCATCTTTGCATTTTGTTTTTCCTGCCAAAGTGGAGTATCTTGCATTTGTCACTGTTGAACTTTTGTTAGTTTTGGCCCATCTCTCTTAACCTGTAGGCCATGTGGCCTACAGGTTAAGAACCATTTCCTTAGGTAAATAAATTGCTATTTAATAGCCACCCATGAAAGCATTCTGTTTCCCATGAATTTTCTCTCCCACTTTTCCATGTAATCTCTATGACCGCTGCCTATTTTCAGCTCTGATCTGTAAACGACGTCTTTTGTTGATCTCTGTAGCTCTAGGTGTTTTTCCATGAGAGGGTTCCATGTCACTTAGGTCTTTGTCCGACCCCTTATCTAATGTTGCAGTTTCTGGCTCTTTGACTGGCCTTGAAGCCTTGCACTTTCCGAATTAGGTTTCTCACAGAGAGAGGCATCATTCCCCTGGCTAATAGGCAACCCCACAATCCTCTCTAAATCATCAGTGAACCCATCGACCTCAGGAACCTCAGGCTGATCTACAACAGTGCATTGTTATTTATGAATTCCATTGCAGATCTGTATTATTTTGCAAAAGTGACTGCCTGATTTTTCTGTTTTGGTGTTCAAAGAAACCACAGTTTCCTGGTGCCATTAAATTATGCACATTGCTGCAACATAAATAGCAAGGAAGTCTCTTTTGTGGTTTGTTTGGTTTATAGCGGAACGATTGAGATGTTGATTGTATCCTCCGTGCTGACTCTATTATTGACACACTTCTGCATATATCTATAGAAGTCAAAGCATGTTTGTTTATTGCTTGGTTGTTTGTTTGGTTGCTTGTGCCACAAAGGCTCCTCCGTAGCGTGACGGATCCAGACCCAACGTGGCACAAAAACCTTTCATGATCCCACTTAAAATAACACTGTTCTACAAATTTTCAGTTTTTCTCAGTTTCGGAAACGAAATGTGCCGTTTCTTAATAAATTTAACATGCTGAATTCAAATATAATAATTAAATGTGTTAATTGGCTCTGGTTTTTATGCAACAGCTATTTCAATTTTCTCCACAATAGGTAATTTGTTAATATTATGATAATGCGCCTAACCTTACTGCATGTATATAAACCGTGAATATTTCCTAAATTTTAGTCAAATTATATTACCAATAGTTTATACATGAGAAATATTTATTTAATTAGTCTATTGTTTATGTTTGTGCAGCAAGAAACTATCTTAGTAGGCCTAATGCAGTTGAAAAGTCTGAAAGGTTAAATGTCGCTTTAATCGTGACTTTAGTTTCTATCCTCTTTGCTTCTCTTGACTTTTCTTTTGTATTCAAGGAAAGGATTCCCTCTTACAATGCTCCAGCAGGAGTCTGACAGCATTGACGGAGTCCATTGGCCTTGATATCTTTTTTCCATAGTGCTTTATTTACACACGTGAGAGGCATCACTACAGTAAAAAGAACCATGTAAAACAATGTTTAACGAGACTGTCTCAGTCTTCAACTGACTGACCCTCTCCGTTCCAAAGTCTGGCCTTATATCGGGCTTTCTGGCTTTTGCACACGGCACTAATACTGCGTCATCAAACTTTCTAGAGTATTCTAGAATCTTCCATAGTGTAAGTCGCAACATGCATTTTTTCAACCATACGTGATCACGTGATTGCTTATATCATAAAAACTAGAGCCAATATACATTTTTAAATGTCATTTTCGTTTTCAGCACCCCAAAATCATAAAAGAACAGCTATTTTCAGGCCCGCAACCTTTTCTCCGTTGAACAGTGTAATTGAAGGGTCTGGACTCAAAGAACTAGCTCTTTCAGGCCCAGAGAAGAGAGAAAGAATAGGAACGAAGCCGATTGACTGTTTCTGGGTAAAGTGGCCCTCTGTGATGTCACTGTGAAAGAAAAGGAGTGAAGTGGATTGGATATTGTTAGGTGATGTTTGTGTAAAAGAAAGGAAAGAGAAAAAGAAGGGAAAGGAAGGAAGGAAACAGGGAGCAAGAAAAAAGAGGTCAGGAAGGGAAGGTATAGTGAAATTGCTACTCTATGTTAAAGTTTTGGTATATAGCTCTATGTTTAGATATGGCAGATAGGGAAGAATAGGCACAGTCAGGGTAGCAACAGCAGAGATAGGACTCATTTGCATATGTGAAGCCGATTGGTCATATGCAGATTAGTGTAGGCCCAGGATTTGAAAAGGCTGCTAGGCCAAAATGACAGTTGGGGAGAGCCAAGATCTGAAAGAGGCAGTTAGAGTGAGGGAGTTGAAAAATGACAGTTAGGAATCTGTGTGTGAAGAGGAGAATTGGTTTTTGAGTGCCTGATAGAAATAAGCAGTTATGAAGATGTGTTAAAGACTTCTGATATGGAAAAGCGGTTAGTTAAATAGAGCTCGAGTTTTAAGGAACATAAAGAAGGCTAGTGTTGCCTTAGTTCAGAATATAATTCAGCCAAGAGTGGGTAAAGCAAGTAACATTTTTGTGAATATGAAACTTTGATAGTTTATTCAGAAAAGTTAACCAAGTAAATAATACTGACTGTAAGCCTCAAGATTGCAACAAAACACAAATGTAACCACAAGCGTTGGAGCCAGAAGTTATAAATAAACTGTGTTACTTGGTTATACACAAGAGTGTTTCATTGCCTGTGATATAAAGTACAAAGGTTTAACAGCATACAGAAAGTCCCAGCCAATATAAAAGAAGAAACTGAATCAGTATAAGGCAAAGAGGTTTTTAAAAAGAGGAAATAGTCTCTCTCCCTCGCCACAGAAGGTAAAGGGGAAAATGTATGGGAAGAAAGGAAGGGAGGAAAGGGGGACGAAAGGAAAAGAAAGAAAGGAAGAGTGAAAAGAAGGAAAGTTATGAAGAGAGGGAAGGAAAGAAAGAAGGGAAGAAAAGGAAGAAGGAAAGAGAAAAAGAAGTGGAAAAGTGATAGGGGAAAGAAGGAAGGGGTGAAAGAAAAAAGAGGGAAGAAAGGAAGAAAGGGAAGGAGAAAAGATATGAAAAGAGGGAAGGAAAGAAAAAGGGAAGAAAGGGATGAAGGAGAAAAGGAAGGGGAGAAAGAAAGGAAGAATATCGAAAGAGGAAATGGTATGAAGAGAGGGAAGGGAAAAAAGAAGGGAAGAAAGGGATAGAGAATGGAAAGAAAGAAAAGGAAGGAAAGGAAGAGAAAAAGAAGGACGGTAAGATAGAAAAATGGAGGGAAGAAAGGAAGGAAGGGAAAGGGGAACGGTATGAAGAGAGGGAAGGAAAGAAAAAGGAAAGAAGAAAGCAAAGAAGGAACAAAAGAAGAAGAACAGAACAAAAGGATGGAAGGGAAAGAAGAAAAAGGGAGGGAAAAAGAAAGGAGGAGAAAGGAAGGAAGGAAAGAAGGAAAGAAAAAAGAAAGAAATACAGGATGAACGAAGGGAGGCAAGAAAGAAAAAAGAAGGGAAGGAGGAGAAAGGAAAAGAAGCATAAAAGGAAAGAAAGAAAGAAAAAGATAGATGAAGAAGGCATACAAGGGAAAGGGGGAATGGGTAACACTGGGTGGATGAAGGAGGAGGAGGAGGGGGAGAACAACAACAACAAATGGATATTTGAAAAAGGAGACAAAGGAGGACCTGATTCTTGCAGCCCAAGAACGAGCTATTAGAATCAATGCTGTCAAATTCATAGTTGAAAAGTCGACAACAGATCCCAAGTGTAGACTCTGCAAGGAAGCAGGCGAAACAATGGATCACATCCTCAGCTGCTGCAAGAAGATTGCGCAGACAGACTCCAAGCAGAGGCACAACACCGTTGCTCAGATGATTCATTGGAACTTGTGCCACAAACACCATCTGCCTGCGACAAAGAACTGGTGGGACCACGAGCCAGAAAAAATAGCAGAAAATGAACACGTCAAAACTACTCCGGGACTTCCAAATTCAGATTGACAGAGTTTTGGAGCACAAGACTCCCGACCTCATGATCGTGGAAAAATACAAAGTGTGGATGTTACAATCCCAGGCAACAGCAGGATTGAAGAGAAACAACTGGAAAAGCTGACACAATATGAGGATTTAAAGATTGAGTTGCAAAGACTCTGGCACAAGCCAGTCAAAGTGTTCCCAGTGGTGATCGGCACACTGGGTGCAGTACGAAAGATCTTGGCCTGCACTTAAACACAATCGGCGCTGACAAAATTACCATCCATCAGCTGCAAAAGGCTATCCTACTCAGATCTGCATGCATTACTAGCCAATACATCACACAATTCTTGACACTTGGGAAATATCAGATGTGTGATCAAATACAAAAGCCAGCAGAGTGATCTTGTTTGCTATGTACTAATCTTGTTGTGCATAATAATAATGTATTGTCGAAGGCTTTCATGGCCGGAATCACTGGGTTGTTGTAGGTTTTATTGGGCTGTATGGCCATGGTCTAGAGGCATTCTCTCCTGATGTTTTGCCTGCATCTATGGCAAGCATCCTCAGAGGTAGTGATGTCTGTTGGAATTAGGAAAAGGGGTTTATATATCTGTGGAATGACCAGGGTGAGACAAAGGACTCTTGTCTGCTGGAGCTAGGTGTGTATGCTAATCAAGGTGGTCAGTTGAAACATTCACACCTAGCTCCAGCAGACAAGAGTCCTTTGTCTCACCCTGGTCATTCCACAGATATATAAACCTATTTTCCTAGTTCCAACAGACCTCACTACCTCTGAGGATGCTTGCCATAGATGCAGGCGAAACATCAGGAGAGAATGCCTCTAGAACATGGCCATACAGCCCGATAAAACCTACAACAACCCATAATAATAATACTTGTTGTTGTTGTCCCCAGAGTTTCCCAGAGACCTGGATCACCGGAGAGGGTCCCTATGCGACAAGCATTGCGCCGCCAGAAACAACATCCATGGAGACCCCGGGGAAGCGCATTCAGAGTCACACCACTATGGGCACGGCTTCCTTACGCCCAGGATGCTGCCAGGTAAATGGCTGAAGATAATAATAATAATAATAATAATAATAATAATATGTAACGTGATTTTTGTTCCTGGGTTAACAATGTCATTTCCCAATTGGTTCTATCATAAAACATGGGAAATTTTTTTTATCAAACTGCAGAAACTTTGATTGATCCTGGGAGTTGTAGTTTCCCCAAGGTCATGAGCCTCCTCTGTGTTTCCTTCCTTCCTCCCCAGCCTGCCCGCTTCACTCAGAGGAAGTGCAAACGTGCGACACTTGCCTGGTGAAAATCACTGCGGAGAACGAGGTGGAGGCGCACAAACTCTCCAACAACTACAAGGTGGGTATGTTTCCCTCCTTCAAAGGAAAGTGTGGGTCCCTCCTCCGAAAGGGCGGGACCAGAAGCATTTTTGCATTTAAGACGCAGCTGAAGACCTCTCTCTTCCAGCAGGAAACCTTTCAAGGTCATTTTAACTTGTGAAGTTTCACCTGCAATTTACCTGTGCATACTAGCCATGGGCAAGCCATGGTTCTAAAGTACTTACAAAACTAGAGGGCGCTGCTGCTTTGCTTCTAAAGTGTGGCTTGGATATACAGCCAGCCACTCCACATTGAATTAAGGACGGGGAAACTAATGCTCATCTGACCTACGAAACCCTATACGATTCCGGCCCAGCGTATCTGTCCGAACGCATCTCCCTTTACGTCCCATCTCGGAGTCTGAGATCCTCTGGGGAGGCCCTGCTCACGACCCCGCCTCTGTCACAAGTGAGATTGGCGGGGATGAGGAGCAGGGCCTTCTCAGTGGTGGCCCCTCACCTATGGAATTCTCTCCCCAGGGAGATCAGATCAGCAACATCCCTCCTTTCATTCAGAAAGAAATTAAAGACGTGGATGTGGGACCAGGCGTTTGGGCACTCTGGTAGATGAATAAGGGACTGTGACGATGGATAGGAGTTGGACAAGGTGGAACGAAATATGAACTCTGAGTTGGCGAACGCTGTGTCTGAGATTGGCTATTGATTGTGTGATATATTGTTGTTTTTAATTGTTTAATTGTTGACCATTTAATTGCTGGTTTTATATGTTATTGTATTTGTGTAGGCACCAAGATGTACCTTTTGAAAGCCGCCCTGAGTCCCCCCTCAGGGGTTGAGAAGGGCGGGGTAGAAGTACACGAATAATAATAATAATAATCATCATCATCATCATCTTCCTTTCATGTTTCATGTTCCAGGCATTTTTGGACTGCAGCACCCATCACTCAAAGGCCAGGTTGACTAGGGGTGATGGGTGTTGTAATCCTCGATCACAGATAGAACCATATGTATTGTTGAAGGCTTTCATGGCTGGAATCACTAGGTTCTTGTGGGTTTTTTTCGGGCTAAAGAGCCATATTCTAGAGGCATTCTCTCCTGACGATTCGCCTGCATCTATGGCAAGCATCCTCAGAGGTAGTGAGGTCTGTTGGAATTAGGACAATGGGTTTATATATCTGTGGAATGGCTGGGGTGGGGCAAAGAGCTCTTCCCTGCTGGAGCTAGGTGTGAATGTTTCAACTGACCACCTTCATTAGCATTTGAAGGCCTGGCTGAGCCTGGGAAAATCTTTTGTTGAGAGGTGTTAAGATGTGCCTGGTTGTTTCCTCTCTGCTGTTTTTGCTGTTGTAATTTTGGAGTTTTTAAATACTGGTAGCCAGATTTTGTTCATTTTCATGGTCTCCTCCTTTCTGTTGAAATTGTCCACATGCTTGTGGATTTCAGTGGCTTCTCTGTGTAGTCGGACGTGGTGGTTGTTGGTGTGGTCCAGCATTTCTGTGTTCTCAAATAATATGCTGTGTCCAGGCTGGTTCATCAGGTGCTCTGCTATGGCTGACTTCTCTGGTTGAAGTAGTCTGCAGTGCCTTCCGTGTTTCTTGATGTGTGTCTGGGCAATGCTGCTGTGTTTGGTGGTCCCTACGTAGACTTGTCCACAGCTGCATGGTACATGGTAGACTCCTGCAGAGGTTTGAGGATCCCTCTTGTCCTTTGCTGAACGAAGCATTGGTTGGATTTTCTTGGTGGGTTTGTAGATTGTTTGTATGTTGTGTTTCCTCATCAGCTTCCCTATGCGGTCAGTGGTTCCCTTGATGTCTGGCAAGAACACTTTTCCTCCATATGTGTTTTCATAGTGGAGATGATTATACTATATCAGGTATGGGCCAACTTCGGCCTTTGCTCCAGGTGTTTGGGACTTCAACTCCCACCATTCCTAACAGCTGTTAGGAATTGTGGGAGTTGAAGTCCAAAACACCTGGAGGGAGTGCCAAAGTTGGCCCATGCCTGTACTATAAGCTTAAACTGGTTTCCAGTAGCAGAATGTGTATTTCTCATGCTTTCTCTCTCTCTCTCTTCTTTTAGTTTGGCTTTAAGAAATGGAAGAGCCACGTGACGGAGCGGCCCTGGGAAGACCGCTCCGAGATCGTGAAGGAGCTCTACTCCGACCTCAACGTCGTCCGGAGCCCTTCAGGTACGGCCAGACTCATGTAGGAAGTTTTCTGTCCAGCTTGATCAGCAGCTGGACTGGTCCAAAGAGCAGCCTTTTTGAGCCGTGTTGCATTAAATAAGCCATTCATTGCAAGCTGCTGGTTTAACTTAACTATATACCTGCCAATGGCAATGGGCCAGGTGGGATTCATATGGGAGAGCCAAACAATAATAATTACTGTATATACTCAAGTATAAGAACCCCCACGACCAACAGAAAATACTTACGGCCATCCAGTCCAACTCTCTTCACCAGGGCAAGAAAACGTAATCAAAGCCCTCCCGACAAAGAACCATCCAGTCATCAATATATAGATAGATAGATATGATTCACACAGATATAGTATCATAGATTTGGAATGAACCCCTTATTTATTTATCGTGTCAGGAGCAGACCAAACAGTTTATTTATTTATTTATTTGTTTACAGCTTTTATATTCCGCCCTTCTCACCCCGCAGGGGACTCAGGGCGGATTACAGTGTACACATATATGGCAAACATTCAGTGCCAATTTTTGACATACAACATATACAGACATACATAGAGGCTATTTAACTTTTTCTGGCCGCCAGGGGAGCTGTCGATTTCATCGTCCATCTGCGACGCTGATGAAGCACTTCCGCATTCCCCGCATGCTTCCCCGCTGGAATGCTTTTGCTGGAGTCTTCTTGATGGCCTCATAAATCAGTTAATTTAGCCTCCCCACACTTTAAGGTGGTACCTAATTTTCCTACTTGACAGATGCAACTGTCTTTCGGGTTGCAAAGGTCGACAACAGGCTACACAATTGGTTGGAAACCCACTCCAACCCGGGCTGGCTTTCAGTTATTCCAACCTATGTCTCTTCAATACCTTCTATGTCTGTCTCTGGAGGGTGTTGGAAGCCTCCCCTGACCACCCATGTGCTTGCGATCTGCCTAGGCTCCATGCTGACATTTGGGAACCTGCTCTACTTGCTGTTCTTTGGATGGTGGCTGGCCTTGCTCTATCTCCTGGTCTCCCTCCTGATGTTCCTGACGGTGCTGGGCGCTCCATACGGTGAGTGACAAGTTTTTGGGACTGCCATAAATTCTTTTAAAACTTTTAAAATAATTAAAAATGTGCTTTAATTTCATTCACAATGAGACACAGTATTAGGCACTTTACCGAGAAAGAAGGGAGACTCACAGGCTCGAGTTACACAGGGTACACAAACAAAGGGGATGTTACATCTCACTCAGCATTCACACACATACACACATTCACTCATCATCATGCATACATTGCCATCTATTCTTCCTTCTCCTGGAAATGAGACGTCGAAGTAGTCCAGATTGTGTTCCCAGCAAATCTGCCATTCTGTGAATATACCATCTTCCTCTATCGTTTGGAGATCGGCAGGTGGACCAGACTCCTCTAGTCTGCCACAAGTTTGGAAGAGTAAAGTGTTTCTTAGCTAGCAGTATTTCTTGCTGATGTTCCAACTGACTCTGTAAATGACTGAAACAAATGATTAACTCTTGGTGTTGCAACCCAGAGCAGGAAACTGGACCCTGAGACAACAATCCACCACGCTTGGCTTCAGGAAAACAATCCTTTTTTATTGATGAAAGATGAACACAAAATAGAGGAGAAAATGCAAAGGTAAAAAGCCACAGTAAAAATCAGCAACAAGAAATGTCCATAAACAAGATCACGAAACCCACAGCTAAACTGCTGAATCCTGGAACCTGTTAGCAAATCACTAACCGTACTTAGGGCAACTAGAAAACCTCCGAGGAACAAGGCTACTTGGATCAGGAGACCTGCAAACGCTGGCATATGAATCTGGAACGATGCCTGGTCTGAAGCTGTATTCAGGGCAATCATATTTAAGGCCAAGAAATCTATTGCGAGACACGGCTGAAGGTTTTGTTTGGATTTCCTTCAATCTGGCTGACCTGCGTAAACATTGGGCTTCTCCTCGACTCTGCCAAATCTGCCCCCACCTGTCCTCATTAGGCAGGCCAGGTGCCTGATTCTCCGGAGAGCTAAAACTGGGAGGAAAAGGGAGTGATCCGTCTCCGCTTGGCCTGGAATGTATGTTCTCATGGGAATCTTGTTTTTCGCTTTCCAAGGCTGTAGGATTTGCACTACTCAACTCATCATCATTTAAACTGGCCTCAGGATTCACATGGGCATCAGGAAATACAATCAGAGAGTCAGGTTCAAGTTCGCACACAGGCTGAACCCCAACACTTGGTGGAAAACAATGTAATGTTTACATTACCAGAGACAATTGCATGTTTTAGCTTCCTGTCATTCATTTACACCTTTCAGAACATGCTGATTCCATCAGCTCCCGATAGATCTTGGATTTTCTTCCTAAAATTGGTTTTCCTTAAGAAGCCTTGTTAGACTTCCTTAAATGATGTTGGGTTTACTTCTTAATGTAAGGAGCCACTGCCTGGTCATGTAAGGGTAATGGGGAAAAGTTGGCCATAGAAAATAGTGTCTTGTTATCTTTCTATGGTCAACTTTTCCCCATTACCTTTTGGGTTTTACGGAAAATCAGTTGTCAACCCAGCTAGGCTTTAGCACAACTGGTTAAACCACCAACTGTAGTCAATCTTGTCAGTCAAAAGGCTGCCAGTTCGAAGACCGGGTCACGGTGAGCTCCTGGCCTTTAGCCCAGCTTTTGCCTATCTAGTGGTTTCCTCATCTTCCTTAACTTCAACGAAGTGACATAGGCTATGCTTCCAGAATATTAGCAATAGCATTTTGTCAAGCACAATCGTTCCGTGTGAACATTTCCTCGTTTTGAGAATGTATGCATCCTAGCCATTGAGGAAAGAAAAGGAAGGCGCACACCTTTTTATTCAGACAGGCTTTTAAAGATGGGGGGGTTTAAGATCTAGTCATGGGCTGCTGTGATTTTTCACTGTTTTGATGGACTTTAACTGAATTTATTTTAGTGTTCATTTTAGTGTTTATTTTAGACACCATGGCACTCATCAACCAGAGGTTCCCAGAAGACATCACGGCTCTGTTTACCATTGCCTCACCACCAGCTACTTTCAGTGGGACAATGAGTTCTACGAACAGAAAGATGGTGTAGCTATGGGGAGCCCTCTCAGCCCAGTCATAGCTAACTTCTACATGGAACACTTTGAAAAACAAGCCCTGGAAACAGCATCAGATATGTGGATGACACCTTCACCATTTGGAGCCATGGAGAAGAAGAACTCAACAGGTTCCTGGACCATCTGAACAGCATCCTCCCAAACATCCAATTCACAATGGAAAAAGAAAATGAAGGAAGACTGCCTTTTCTAGATGTCCTAGTCATCTGCAAACCAGATCAACAATTAGGTCACACCGTCTACAGAAAACCCACACACACAGATAGATATCTACATCAAAACTCCAACCATCACCCAAGTCAACAAAGAAGCACCATTAAAGCCTTGGCAGACCATGCAAAAAGAATCTGCGAACCCCACCTCCTCCAAGATGAACTGAACCACCTCAACTGGGCTCTCCAGGCCAATGGAGACTCCACCTCAGACATCAGAAGAGCTGCAAGACAACTGAGAAGAAGCCACGAGAGTCAAGATGAAGATCCACCCAGAGGGAAAGTGTTCCTGCCATACATCAAGGGAACTACTGACCGCAGAGGGAAGCTGATGAGGAAACACAACATACAAACTATCTACAAACCCACCAAGTTAATCCAACAAATGCTACGTTCAGCAAAGGACAAGAGGGATCCTCTCCCCTCTGCAGGAGTCTACCGTATACCATGCAGCTGTGGACAAGTCTACATAGGGAACACCCAATGCAGCATTGACCAAACACGAATCAAGGAACATGGAAGGCACTGGAGACTACTCCAACCAGAGAAGTCAGCCATAGCAGAGCACCTGATGAACCAGCCTGGACACAGCATATTATTTGAGAACACAGAAATGCTGGACCACTCTCACAACCACCATGTCAGACTACACAGAGAAGCCATTGAAATCCACAAGCATGTGGACAATTTCAAGAGAAAGGAAGAGACCATGAAAATGAACAAAATCTGGCTACCAGTATTAAAAAACTCTAAAATTACAACAGCAAAACAGCAGAGAGGAAACAACCAGGCACATCTTAACACCTCTCAACAAAAGGTTTTCCCAGGCTCAGGCAGGCCTTCAAATGCTAATGAAGGTGGTCAGCTGAAACATTCACACCTAGCTCCAGCAGAGAAGAGCTCTTTGCCCCACCCCAGCCATTCCACAGATATATAAACCCATTGTCCTAATTCCAACAGATCTCACTACCTCTGAGGATGCCTGCCATAGATGCAGGTGAAACGTCAGGAGAAATGCCTCTAGAACATGGCCCTATAGCCCGAAAAAACCCACAAGAATCTATTTTAGTGTTGTTTGCATTTAATTCTATTACAATGTTTGCATTTTTGTGTGTTTTGAATATGTGTTGCCCCTTAACTTGTTTTTGGATTGTGTTTTTCTTTTTCTCTTCGCCCCCGAAACCTGAACGCTGATGGATATCCAGGAAAGCTTTGTTGGAAACTTGCAGGATATTTCCTTTGGCCTTTTGGGAAAGTGATTCAGAAGGTAAGCAGGAGCATAAAACAAGCTGGGTAATCAAATGCATTTGATGATTTGACAAAGTCGTTTTTCATGGGGGCATCTTGTGTTCCTCTGCAGTATCTGCTAAAGGAGATCTTAAGTTGTGAACAGGTAACACTATATGGCTGTATTACCACCAAATAGATGGTTTATGGAGACACATATTAAACCTAATACAGAATTTGGGACAATGATGCCTGGCTCGAGAGCAGGACGTGTGAAAAAGATCTTGGAGTCCTCGTGGACAACAAGTTAAACATGAGCCAGGAATGTGATGTGGCGGCAAAAAAAGCCAATGGGATTTTGGCCTGCATCAATAGGAGCCTAGTGTCTAGATCTGGGAAAGTCATGCTCCCCATGCTCTATTTCGCTTTGGTTAGACCACATCTGGAATATTGTGTCCAATTCTGGGCACCACAATTCAAGAGAGATATTGACAAGCTGGAATATTGTGTCCAGAGGAGTGTGACTAAAATGATCAAGGGTCTGGAGAACAAGCCCTATGAGGAGCGGCTTAAGGAGCTGGGCATGTTTAGCCTGAAGAAGAGAAGGCTGAGAGGAGATATGATAGCCATGTATAAATATGTGAGAGGAAGCCACAGGGAGGAGGGAGCAAGCTTGTTTTCTGCTTCCCTGGAGACTAGGACGTGAAACAATGGCTTCAAACTACAAGAGAGGAGATTCCATCTGAACATGAGGAAGAACTTCCTGACTGTGAGAGCTGTTCAGCTATGGAACTCTCTGCCCCGGAGTGTGGTGGAGGCTCCTTCTATGGAGGCTTTTAAGTAGAGGCTGGATAGCCATCTTTCAGGGGTGCTTTGAATGCAATTTTCCTGCTTCTTGGCAGAATGGGGTTGGACTGGATGGCCCAGGAGGTCTCTTCCAACTCTTGGATTCTATAATAATAATAATAATAATAATAATAATAATAATAATAACCATCATCATCATCTATATGAATAAAAATGTAATGATCGTTTGTGGGATTCAGATAATTCAAAAACGACTGGACAAATTGACACCAAATTTGGACACAATACACCTATCAGGCCAACAAGTGACCATCACTCACAAAAAACACTGAAAAACACAGCCAAAAAAACAAAAAAAAAACCCTGTATATACTCAAGTATAAGCCTAGTTTTCAGCCCCTTTTTTAGGCTGAAAAAAAATCCCCTCGGCTTATACTCGAAACAAATCCCCCGAAACAAAGCAACCTCAACCCGGGGATCCTTGTCGTATCATCATTTGGATTATATTTTGAACTGGATACCATTTGGACTTAATTCTGGACAGTACTTGAAGATAATTTATGCTTTGGTTACATCCCGCTTAGATTACTGCAACGCTCTCTACGTGGGGTTGCCTCTGAAGACTGCCCGGAAGCTACAGCTAGTCCAACGCTTGGCAGCCAGACTACTAACGGGTGCTGGGTACAGGGAGCATACTACTCCGCTGTTACACCAGCTCCACTGGCTGCCAATTAGCTTCCGAGCACAATTCAAAGTGCTGGTGTTAACCTATAAAGCCCTAAACGACTCCGGCCCTGTTTACCTCTCCGAACGTATTCTCCCCTATGAACCATCAAGACTATTAAGATCGGCTGGAGAGGCCCTGCTCTCGGTCCCACCGGCCTCACAAGCGTGTCTGGTGGGGACGAGGGACAGGGCCTTCTCGGTGGTGGCCCCTCGACTCCGGAACTCTCTCCCACTGGACAGAACCTCCCCGTCTATCCTGACATTCAGGAAACGGGTGAAGACGTGGCTGTGGAGACAGGCTTTCGATGAATGAGACAGCACCCTAGGATTGTGGATGGAAGATGAGGTATACTTGTTTTAAAATGACGACTGACCACCGTAGTTTTAAATATAGTTGTTTTTTTAAATGTGTTATTGTAATTATGAACTATGATATTTTACTGATTGTATGTTTTTATGGTTGTAAACCGGGCTGAGTCCCTCTAAGAGGTGAGAAGCTCGGTATAGAAAACTCTCTGAAATAAATAAGAAATAAATAAATAATTTACTGTCTCAAGGACTACAAGATAACTAAGTAACATTCAGTTTTGTTTTGTGATTCATGTGCAGTGTATTTACACGCTGTATGTTAACACAGTTGTGTTTTGATAACACTTTGCAACTTGTGTTTTGTTATCTGCTTTGAGTCCCCTTTGGGTTGAGAAGGGCAGAATATAAATACTGTAAATAAATACATAAATAAATAAAAATAAAGAAGTTTGATACATAAATGACTATCCACCCCCCACCGCAAATAAATTGTGCCAGCATATTGTTGTTGTTGTTGTTGTTGTTGTTGTTGTTGTTGTTATGGCAGACTGTTGGTGCCATGCATCTTTGCAAATAATAATGAACATTGGCTTTTGTACGTCTTAGTAAATATCTCTAGATCAGTGTTTCTCAACCTGGGGGTCGGGACCCCTGAGGGGGTCGCGAAAGGGTGTTAGAGGGGTCGCCAAAGACAATTGGAAAACACAGTATTTTCTGATGGTCATGGGGATTCCGTGTGGGAAGTTTGAGCCAATTCTATCGTTGGTGGAGTTCAGAATGTTCTTTGATTGTAATGAACTATAAATCCCAGCAACTACAACTCCCAAAAGTCAAGGTCTATTTTCTCCAGGCTCCACCAGTGTTCACATTTGCTCATATTGAATATTTCTGCCAAGTTTGGTCCATATCCACCATTGCATGGGTCCACAACACTCCTCTGAATGTAGGTGAACTACAACTCCCAAACTCAAGGTCAATACCCACCAAACCTTTCCAGTGTTTTCCGCTGGTCATGGGAGTTCTGTGTGGCAAATTTGGTTCAAATCAATGTATTGTCGAAGGCTTTCATGGCTGGAATCACTAGGTTCTTGTGGGTTTTTTCGGGCTATAGAGCCATGTTCTAGAGGCATTTCTCCTGACGTTTCGCCTGCATCTACAGAAAGGAAGAGACCATGAAAATGAACAAAATCTGGCTACCAGTATTAAAAAACTCTAAAATTATAACAGCTAAACAACAGAGAGGAAAAAACCAGGCACAGATTAACACCTCCCAGCAACAGATTTTCCCAGACTCAGGCAGGCCTTCAAATGCTAATGAAGGTGATCAGCTAAACATTCACACCTAATTGCAGCAGGGAAGAGCTCCTTGCCCCACCCCAGCCATTCCACAGATATATAAACCCATTTTTCCTACTTCCAACAGACCTCACAACCTCTGAGGATGCTTGCCATAGATGCAGGAGAAACGTCAGGAGAAATGCCTCTAGAACATGGCTCTATAGCCCGAAAAAAACCCACAAGAACCTTGGTTCAAATCCATCGCTGGTGGAGTTCAGAATGCTCTTTGATTATGGGTGAACTATAAATCCCAGCAACTACAAATCCCAAATTACAAAATCAATCCTCCCCCAACCCCACTAGCATTTGCATGTGGGTCCATTGGGTATTTGTGCCCAGTTTGGTCCAGTGAATGAAAATGCATCCTGCATATCAGATATTTACATTATGATTTATAACAGTAGGAAAATGACTGTTATGAAGTAGCAACAAAAATAATATTATGGTTGTGGGTCACCACAACATGAGGGACTGTATTAAGGGGTCACGGCATTAGGAAGGTTAACATGTTGTAAACCGCGATGAGTCGCCGTACGGGCTGAGATATCGCGGTATACAAGCATACCAATAAATAAATAAATAAATAAATAAATAAGGTTGAGAAACACTGCTCTAGATTCACAAATATCACCTGTGTATCATCTTGTAAAGATTTATTTCCAAACATGACTTCAATCTCTTTGTCCCAACCTTCTCCCTTGACTCCAGCTGGGTTTGTGTGTCTATATTTTGAGCCTACTTAACGCATACTTTCCACTTGTTCTTCCTCCGTTTCATATTTTAACAACAATTTTCAATGTATTTGCAATCAGATAATTGTAATTCCTCTACAATTCCTCTTCCTCTCTTCTTGCTCCCCTCTTTTCCAGACGAGGTCTTACAACCACAACTGCAATGTGAAGTTCTGCAAGTACGACGTCATTCCTGAAGGCAAGGAGGCCAACCCTCTCCTGACACGGCAGGAGGAACCGGTGAAGCCGGACCCCGACACACACTGGGTGAGGGATTTCAGACTATTATATTATTATTATTATGTTTATTTATACCCCACTTTTTCTGTCCACAAGGAGACTAAAACCTTAGGGACACACTAATGCCAGAGATTACTTACTTTACTCATTGTCTGAGTAAGATCGTCCTCCAACTTCGGTGTCTTGGCAGTGGGTCCGTAGGTGACTGTGGAGCCCTATTCTTGATCTGCATCTTCTCCCACAGTGAGGGCATCAGTTTCCAGGTGGAAGGGGGTCCTGGTCAGGGTTGGCCTTCCTCTTGGCACATTTCTCTCTTTCACCCTCCATTCGTGCCTCTTCAAATTCTACAGCACTGCAGGTCATAGCTGACCTCTAGCTGGAGCATTCAAGGGCCAGGGCTTCCCAGTTCTCGGTGTCTACGCCAGAGTTTTTGAGGTTGGCTTTGAGCCCATCTTTCAATCTCTTTTCCTGTCCTCCAACATTTCGTTTTCCGTTCTTGAGTTCAGAGTAGAGCAACTGCTTTGGGAAACAGTGGTCAGGCATCCGAACAACGTGGCCAGTCCAGGGGAGTTGATGGTGGAGGAGCATCTCTTCAATGCTGGTGGTCTTTGCTTCTTCCAGCACGATGACATTTGTCTGCCTCCGTTCTCAAGAGATTTGCAGGATTTTCCAGAGGGGTGTGCTGATGGAATCATTTCAGGAGTTGCATGTGACGTCTGTAGACAGTCCACGTCTCGCAGGCGTATAGCAGGGTTGGGAGGACAATAGCTTTATAAAAAAGCCCCTTGGTCTCCTTAGGGATGCCCCGGTCCTCAAACACTCTCTGCTTCATTTGGGAAAAAGCTGCACTTGTAGAGCTCAGACGGTGATGTATTTCAGTGTCAATGTTGACGTTTGTAGACAGTCCACGTTTCACAGGAATATAACAGGGTTGGGAGGACAATAGCTTTATAAACAAGCCCTTTGGTCTCCCTACGGATGCCCCGGTCCTCAAACACTCTCTGCTTCATTCGGAAAAAAGCTGCACTCACAGAGCTCAGGCGGTGTTGTATTTCAGTGTCAATGATGACGTTTGTAGACAGTCCACGTTTCACAGGAATATAACAGGGTTGGGAGGACAATGGCTTTATAAACAAGCACCTTGGTCTCCCTATGGATGTCCTGGTCCCCAAACACTCTCTGCTTCATTCGGAAAAATGCTGCACTCACAGAGCTCAGGCGGAGTTGTAGTTCAGTGTCAATGTTGATGTCTGTAGACAGTCCACGTTTCGCAGGCGTACAGCAGGGTTGGGAGGACAATAGCTTTATAAACCTTGGTCTCCCTACGGATGCCCCGGTCCTCAAACACTCTCTGTTTCATTCAAAAAAATGCTGCGCTTGCAGAGCTCAGGCGATGTTGTATTTCAGTGTCAATGTTGACTTTTGTGGAGAGGTGGCTGCCAAGGGAGTGGAAATGGTCAACATTTTCTAATGTTACACCATTAAGCTGTATTTCTGGCATTGAAGAGGGATTGGTTGGTGACTGCTGGAACAGCACTTTGGTTTTCTCGATGTTCAATGAGAGATTGTTATTGTTGTTGTTGTTGTTGTTATTATTATTATTATCTATATTTCTATACAGTTTTTCTCACCCCTGAGGGGACTCAAAGTGGTTTACAACATAATAAATGGCAAATTCAATGCCTCACATATATATAAAAATATCACATATCTAAATCAATAACATATAACTGTAGATAAATACTGTTAAAACTATTTATGTACAGTGGGTTGTTGTAAGTTTTTCCGAGCTATATGGCCATGTTCTAGAGGCATTTTCTCCTGATGTTTCGCCTGCATCTATGGCAAGCATCCTCAGAGGTAGTGATGTCTGTTGGAAGTAGGAAAATGGGTTTATATATCTGTGGAAAGGCCAGGGCGGGACAAAGGACTCTTGTCTGCTGGAGCTAGGTGTGAATGTTTCAACTGACCACTTTGATTAGCATTTAATGGCTTGGAAGTGCCTGGTGGGAATCATTTGTTGAGAGGTGATTAGATGTCCCAGATTGTTTCTTCTCTGTTGTTTTGCTGTTGTAATTTTAGAGTTTTTTTTAATACTGGTAGCCAGATTTTGTTCATTTTCATGGTTTCCTCCTTTCTGTTGAAATTGTCCACATGCTTGTGGATTTCAGTGGCTTCTCTGTGTAGTCTGACATGGTGGTTGTGAGAGTGGTCCAGCATTTCTGTGTTCTCAAATAATATGCTGTGTCCAGGTTGGTTCATCAGAGAGTAAACAATCAGGTTCCTCCTTGAACGTAAGGAGCCTTGTAAACGCTTCCTTACTTAAAAGAGCCATTGCCTCTGGTAATGTAAACATGTTGTTTCAGACCGCTTGGCATGGAATGACCCTAAAGTGATTATTGGTTTTCCTTCTTATGGAGGCTTGTTTGATTTCCTTAAGTGATGTTGGTTTTCCTTCTTGAACGTAAGGAGCCTTGTAAACGCTTCCTTGCTTAAAAGAGCCATTGTCTCTGGTAATGTAAACATGTTGTTTTCCACCAAGAGTTAATCATTTGTCTCTGGTCGTTAACAGTTCAGCAACTTTTTACTACAGTGCATGAATTCTTCACCTCCTGCTTGTAGTTTTCCAGGCTTCAGTCTTAGACTATATAGACCCCAACTATACACCTTTCATACAATTCCATTCAAACTATACTTCATATTCCATGACATTGTAACCCACCTCAAGTCATGAGGAGAGGTGGGTAAGAAAGAAGAAGGAGAAGGAGAAGAAGGAGAAGAAGAAGAACAACAACAATACCAACAACAAATACAAATACAACAACAATTCCTATTCCATGTTCTAGAACAGTGGTTCTCAACCTGGGGTCCCCAGATGTTTTTGGCCTACAACTCCCAGAAATCCTAACAGCTGGTAAACTAGCTGGGATTTCTGGGAGTTGTAGGCCAAAAACATCTGGGGACCCCAGGTTGAGAACCAGTGTTCTGGAAGCCTTCCCTCCTGAGGTTTCGCCTGCATCTATGGCAAGCATCCTCAGAAGATGTGAGGACTTCACAACCTCTGAGGATGCTTGCCATAGATGCAGGTGAAACATCAGGAGAGAATGCTTCCAGAACATGGCCATATATTTCTGGGAGTTGTAGGCCAAAAACATCTGGGGACCCCAGGTTGAGAACCACTGTTCTGGAAGCATTCCCTCCTGAGGTTTCGCCTGCATCTATGGCAAGCATCCTCAGAGGCTGTGAGGACTTCACAACCTCTGAGGATGCTTGCCATAGATGCAGGTGAAACGTCAGGAGAGAATGCTTCCAGAACATGGCCATATAGCCCGGAAAAACCTACAACAACCCAGTGATTCCGGGCATGAAAGCCTTCGACAATACATTATTTATGTACAGATTGAATACAAAATGGGGAGGGTAAAAAAAAAAAGGTTGAGCTTCTCGTATGCTTCTGCAAAGGTGTTTAGAGTGGCTTGTAGGTCTTCTTCTGAATACGCACAGACGACATTGTCGTCAGCATATTGGAGTTCTATAACAGATGTTGTTGTAACCTTGGTTTTGGATATACCCTTTTAAGTCTCTTTATTACAGTGTTTCTCAACCTTCCTAATGCCGTGACCCCTTAATCCAGTTCCTCATGTTGTGGTGACCCCCAACCGTAACATTATTTTCATTGCTACTTCACAACTCTCATTTTGCTACTGTTATGAATCGTAATGTAAATAAATATCTGATTTGCAGGATGTATTTCCATTCACTGGACCAAATTTGGCACAAATACCTGATACGCCCAAATTTGAATACTGGTGGGGTTGGAGGGGGGATTGATTTTGTCATTTGGGAGTTGTAGTTGCTGGGATTGATAGTTCACCTGCAATCAAAGAGCATTCTGAACTCCACCAACAATGGAAATCGGCCAAAGTTGGCACACAGAACTCCCATGACCAACAGAATATACTGGGAGAGTTTGGTGGGCATTGACCTTGAGTTTGGGAGTTGTAGTTCACCTACAACCAGAGAGCACTGTGGACTAAAACAAGGATGGATCTGGACCAAACTTGGCACAAATACCCGATATGCTGAAATGTGAACACTGGTGGAGTTTGGGGGAAAGAAAATAATAACTTTCTGTACAAAGTTCACAACTGGAAGCTGATCTGGACCTGGCAGGAGGTTGAATAGACTAGAGCAGTGGTTCTCAACTTTCCTAATGCCGTGACCCCTTAATACAGTCCTTCATGTTGTGGTGACCCCCAACCACAACATTACTTTCGTTGCTACTTCATAACAGTCCTTTTACTACTGTTATGAATCATAATGTAAATATGCAGGATGCATTTTCATTCACTGGACCAAACTGGGCACAAATATCCAAAACACCCAAATGTGAATGCAAGTGGGGTTGGGGGAGGATTGATTTTGTAATTTGGGAGTTGTAGTTGCTGGGATTTATAGTTCACCTATAATCAAAGAGCATTCTGAACCCCAGTTTGGGAGTTGTAGTTCACCTACAACCAGAGAGCACTGTGGACTAAAACAAGGATGGATCTGGACCAAACTTGGCACAAATACCCGATATGCTGAAATGTGAACACTGGTGGAGTTTGGGGGAAACAGAACTTGACATTTGGGAGTTGTAGTTGCTGGGATTTATAGTTCACCTACAATCAAAGAGCATTCTGAACTCAACCAACATTAGAATTGAGTCAAACTTCCCACACAGAATCCCAATGACCAACAGAAAATACTATATTTTCTGATGGTCTTTGCCGACCCCTCTGACACCCCCTCACGACCCCCTCAGGGGTCCCGACCCCCAGATTGAGAAACACTGCTCTTGACCGTAAACCCTGGCTATGGGATCAGGCCTTTGGAGAATAGGCTGACCCACTGACGTGTTGACTTATTTAGAAGTGATGGGCTGCCCTTGGATAATGATTTAAATTGGTGACCACTGAGCATTCTGAACTCCACCAACGATAGAATTGGGCCAAACTTCCTACACAGAGCTCCCATGACCAACAGAAAATACTGTGTTTTCTGGTGGTCTTTGGGGACCCCTTTGACATCCCCTCGCGACCCCCCTAGGGGTCTCGACCCCCAGGTTGAGAAACGCTGCTTTATTAAAAATACACATGGTTTGTTTTTGTGTTTTATGTTGGGCTCCATTAGAAAAGGCTCTCTGGGTGTGGGTTAACTCTCACTCCCATCATCCTGGGTCAGTCTCCCTCAAACTCCTCCAGTACGTTCTATTGATCATGAGGAGTCTGTGTGCCAAGTTTGGTCCAGCTCTGCTGTTGGGAGTCAACTCGCAGGTGAAACGTCAGGGGAAAGTGCTGCTGGAAAATGGCCATACAGTCCAAAAAAGCTCACAGCAACTCAATGATTCCAGCCATGAAAGTCTTTGACAACACATCCTTGATGCAGCTTAGACAGTTAAGGACTAGAAACTTAGAATGACGTCAGGATCTGACGGATGCTTCCTTCCTTTCCAGCGCCGCCCGAGCACTGTGATCTGGCTCCTCTCTGGCTACCCGTTCCTCTGCGTGGCCCACAGCCTGATCTGCCTGGTCTCCTGGCTCCTGGTCTTCAACATCCCCATCGCCAAGATGAATGCGCGCGCCATCGCCAGGGTCCTGCTCCTGCCCCCGGAGCGCGTCCACATCCAGAGCCTCCGGAAGGTCAGGAAACACAAAGGAAGGGGACAAAGCTACACAATATATTGTTCTAAGGCAGGCGCGGGTCACCTTCTGCCTTCCATCTAGGTGTTTCGGATTGCAACTCCCACAATTCCATGTTTCTAGGTTTCCCCTTGACGACACCAAATTGGGAGGGATAGCCAATAGTCCAGAGGACAGGAGCAGAATTCAAAACGATCTTGACAGATTAGAGAGATGATGGGCCAAAACTAACAAAATGAAGTTCAACAGTGACAAATGCAAGATACTCCACTTTGGCAGAAAAAATGAAATGCAAAGATACAGAATGGGGGACGCCTGGCTCGAGAGCAGTACGTGTGAAAAAGATCTTGGAGTCCTCGTGGACAACAAGTTAAACATGAGCCAACAATGTGATGTGGCAGCAAAAAAAGCCAATGGGATTTTGGCCTGCATCAAGAGGAGCATAGTGTCTAGATCTAAGGAAGTCATGCTACCCCTCTATTCTGCTTTGGTTAGACCACATCTGGAATATTGTGTCCAATTCTGGGCACCACAATTCAAGAGAGATATTGACAAGCTGGAATGTGTCCAGAGGAGGGCGACTAAAATGATCAAGGGTCTGGAGAACAAGCCCTATGAGGAGCGGTTTAAGGAGCTGGGCATGTTTAGCCTGAAGAAGAGAAGGCTGAGAGGAGATATGATAGCCATGTATAAATATGTGAGAGGAAGCCACAGGGAGGAGGGAGCAAGCTTGTTTTCTGCTTCCTTGCAGACTAGGACGCGGAACAATGGCTTCAAACTACAAGAGAGGAGATTCCATCTGAACATGAGGAAGAACTTCCTGACTCTGAGAGCTGTTCAGCAGTGGAACTCTCTGCCCCGGAGTGTGGTGGAGGCTCCTTCTTTGGAAGCTTTTAAGCAGAGGCTGGATGTCCATCTGTCAGGGGTGATTTGAATGCAATATTCCTGCTTCTTGGCAGAATGAGGTTGGACTGGATGGCCCAGGAGGTCTCTTCCAACTCTTTGATTCTATGATTCTATGATTAAGTCTAGTCGTGTCTGATTCTGTGGGCTGGTGCTCATCTCCATTTCTAAGTCAAGGAGCCGGCGTTGTCCGTAGATGCCTCCAAGGTCATTTGGCCAGCATGACTGCATGGAGCGCCGTCACCTTCCCGCAGAAGCAGTACCTATTGGTCTATTTATTTATTTATTTACTATGCTTATATACCGCTGTATCTCAAGCCCAAGGGCGACTCACAGCGGTTCACAAACAGTAAAGACAATAAAAACAGCAATAGTTCCATACAACAATGACAGTTAACTTACACATTCTCCATTTGCATATTGTCAAACTACTCACATTTGCATATTGTCAAACTACTAAGTGGGCAGAATCATAGAATCAAAGAGTTGGAAGAGACCTCATAGGCCATCCAGTCCAACCCCATTCTGCCAAGAAGCAGAAATATTGCATTCAAATCACCCCTGACAGATGGCCATCCAGCCTCTGTTTAAACGCATCCAAAGAAGGAGCCTCCACCACACTCCGGGGCAGAGAGTTCCACTGCTGAACGGCTCTCACAGTCAGGAAGCTGGAGCTAACAGCGGAAGTTCACCCTGGTCCCTGAATTCGAACCACCAACCTTTCAATCACAGGTTCAGCAGCTCAGCGGTTTAATCCGCTGCGCCACTGGCAATGGGGGTGCGTAGAGGTGGATGAGCTGGGTCTCATAATATTGACAAAAAGCACAAATCCACTACAAGTTCACAACTTGTAGTGGATTTGTGCTTTTTGTGATTGTGGGAATCCATTGTCTTTTGTGTCTCATAATATTGAGCCATATTGATTGTGAAATAGTAAAGGTAACATTAAGTCTAGTCTTGTCTGACTCTGGGGGTTGGTGCTCATCTCCGTTTCTAAGCTGGCATTGTCCATAGACGCCTCCAAGGTCATGTGGCCAGCATGACTGCATGGAGCGCTGTTACCTTCCCGTCGGAGCGGTACCTGTTGATCTACTCACATTTTCATGTTTTCAAACTGCTAGGTGGGCAGAAGCTGGGGCTAAAAGCAGGAGCTCACCCTGCTCCTCAGATTCGAACCACCAACCTTTCAGTCAGTAAGTTCAGCAGCTCAGCAGTTTAACCTGCTGCGCCACTAGAGGTGGATGTTCTGGGGCTCATAATATTGAGCCATATTGATTGTGCAATGGTGTGATCCAGTACAGCTCTAGATTTTGTCACTGTTGCATAGTACCACAATTTTGGAAGGGCCCCCCCAGAGACCGTCCAGTCCAACCCCATGCAAGAACACCCAATCCAAGCCCTCCCGACAGGTGGCCATCCAGTCTCTGCGTAAAAATCTCCAGAGAAGGAGAACCCAACATGCATGAACAGTCCTTACGATTGAGAACATCTTCCTAATAATTCAGGTGAAATCTCTTTTCTCACAAGTTCAACCTATGGCTCCATTAGTAACTTATTTATTAATTAATTTCTTATTTATTTACAGCTTTTATATTCCGCCCTTCTCACCCCGCAGGGGACTCAGGACGGATTACAGTGTACATATATATGGCACACATTCAATTTTTGACATACAAACATATACAGACATACACAGAGGCTATTTAACTTTTTCTGGCCACCAGGGGATGCTGATGAAGCACTTCCGCATTCCCCGCATGCTTCCTCACTGGAATGCTTTGCTGGAGTCTTCTTTATGGCCTCATAAATCAGTTAATTTAGCCTCCCCACACTTTAAGGTGGTACCTAATTTTCCTACTTGACAGATGCAACTGTCTTTCGGGTTGCAAAGGTCGACAACAGGCTACACACAATTGGTTGGAAACCCACTCCAACTCAGGCTGGCTTCGAACTCATGACCTTTTGGTCAGAGTGATCATAATGCAGCTGACACTCAGCCAGCTGCGCCACAATCCTGGTACCACTGGCAATTCAGGTGGCAAAGGCTGACACCTGAGCATCAAGCGACAGCACTGAGTCCAGGAGGACCTCCAAGCTACGGACCTGCGTCCTCAGAGGGAGTGTAACCCCCTCGTGCGCAGGATTCAATTTCAATTTGTGTGCCCTCATCCAGACCTGCCATGCACTGGGTTCTGGACCTGGACAATTTATTTATTTATTTATTTATTTATTTGGGGTTCTTGTACCCCGCCCTTCTCACCCCGAAGGGGACCCAGGGCGGCTTACAGCTGCAAGGCGCACTTAGACGCCTGCTACACAAACAATCATCACAAAAATATAACAGTACAAATTCCCACAATTCAACATTATCCAATAAAATCAGTAAAATGATAAAATCAGTAAAAACAATACAAACCTGGATCTTCCTCCTACCCATCAGTGTACAATTAACTCAAAGGTCTGTTTTGGTTCTATTTCGACAATCCTGCCGATCTTACACATCTGATTGTCTTATTTGGTTGTCATTGTCTAATTGCCTGGTTGCCCAAAGGCCTGGTTCCACAGCCATGTCTTCACCCTCCTCCTGAAGGAGAGGAGGGTTGGTGCTGTTCTGATTTCCCCCGGGAGTGAATTCCACAGGTGGGGGGCCACCACTGAGAAGGCTCTGCTCCTCGTCCCCACCAGCCTCACTTGTGAGAGTGGTGGGGTCGAGAGCAGGGCCTCCCCAGATGATCTCAAACTCCGAGGTGGGACGTAGAGGGAGATACGTTCGGACAGATACACTGGACCAGAACCGTATAGGGTTTTGTAGGTTAAGACCAGCACCTTGAATTGTGCTCGGAATTGGACCGGCAGCCAGTGGAGCTGGCACAACAGGGGGGTGGTATGCTCCCTGTATGTCGCTCCGGTGAGCAATCTGGCTGCCGCACGCTGGACTAGTTGGAGTTTCCGAACAGTCTTCAAGGGCAACCCCACGTAGAGCGCGTTGCAGTAGTCTATCCGGGATGTAACAAGAGCGTGGACCACCGTGGCCAGATCAGACTTCCCAAGGTACGGGCGCAACTGGTGCACAAGTTTTAATTGCGCAAAAGCTCTCCCGGCCACCGCTGAGACCTGGGGTTCCAACCTCCTCAGCATCTGGTGGGAAGAAGTGATAGAGTTAGACATCATCTGCATACAGGTGGTATCGAACTCCAAAACTCCGGATGATCTCTCGCAAGCTTTGGAGCTGAGCAACTCGTGTTGTGTGTCTTAAGCTGTCCTTGCCTCTCTTTTCATTCCGTGGTCCAGACTTCCGTGCTCCTGGATGCCGAAGTGGTCCTTTGCTGCTACCGCGCTTGCAACGCTTATTATTACAAGTACGCCGTGGACGGGATCAACGTCTTCGCCGTCAGTATCCTTTCTGCCATGCCAGTCTTGGCTTATTTTACACTTATAGGAACAACTAATTTCAGAAGGGTTGTTGTAAGTTTTTCTGGGCTATATGGCCATGTTCTAGAGGCATTCTGTCCTGACGTTTCACCTGCATCTATGGCAAGCATCCTCAGAGGTAGTGAGGTCTATTGGAAGTAGGAAAATGGGTTTATATATCTGTGGAATGACCAGGGTGGGACAAAGGACTCTTGTCTGCTGGAGCTAGGTGTGAATGTGGTCAGGAAAAACCTACAACAACCCTGTGATTCCGACCATGAAAGCCTTCGACAATACAAAGTTATTATTTATCATTATCCTGTCATAAAAATCACCAATAACAAAACAATAATGAAATTTTGAAAGTTTTGTTAAGAGTTCTGAAATTTTCACCATCCGAATTTTAGCAGCACTTTAGAAGCAAAGCAGCAGCGCCCTCTAGTTTTGTAAGTACTTTAGAACCATGGATTGCCCATGGCTAGTATGCACAGGTAAATTGCAGGTGAAACTTCACAAGTTAAAGTGGACTTGAATGGACGTGAAAGGCATTGTCCATAGACACCTCCAAGGTCATGTGGCCGGCATGACCGCATCGAGCGCCGTTACCTTTCCGCCGGAGCAGTACCTATTGATCTACTCACATTTGCATGTTTTCGAACTGTTAGGTTGGCAGAAGCTGGGGCTGACAGTGGAAGCTCATGCCGCTCCCCAGATTCGAACCTGCAACCTGTCGTTCAACAAGCTCATCAGCTCAGCACTTTAACTCACTGCACTACCAGGGGCTAATAATAATCATCATCATCATCATCATCATCTCGTTTGCTGTGACATACTGTGTTTTGGTGTCAATAATAATAATAATAATAATAATAATAATAATAATAATATACATAAATAAATATAATAATAGTAATGTTGATGATGATGACCATGAAACCCCTATGACACGGTTGCCAGTAATTGCAATCGATGTGAAGGTGCAACCTCATAATAATAATAATAATAATAATAATAATAATAATAATAATAAATGTAATAATAAATGTAATAATAGTAATGTTGATGACGATGACCATGAAACCCCTACGACACGGTTGCCAGTAATTGCAATCGATGTGAAGGTGCAACCTCATAATAATAATAATAATAATAATAATAATAATAAATGTAATAATAAATGTAATAATAGTAATGTTGATGATGACGACCATGAAACCCCTATGACACGGTTGCCAGTAATTGCAATCGATGTGAAGGTGCAACCTCATAATAATAATAATAATAATAATACATAAATAAATATAATAAATGTAATAATAAATGTAATAATAGTAATGTTGATGACGACGACCATGAAATCCCTACGACACGGTTGCCAGTAATTGCAATCGATGTGAAGGTGCAACCTCATAATAATAATAATAATAATAATAATAATAGTAATGTTGATAATGATGACCATGAAACCCTTACGACACGGTTGCCAGTAATCGCAATTGTTGTGAAGGTGCAACCTCCTCCTCATCATCATCCATTTATTACCTGTCTCTCCTGGAAGGCTTAAGTTGGCCCATACCAGGTCTAAACTATGAAAAATGATGTTAATGCCTGTTTTCCTGAACCATCGGCCGTTAGATCTGCTTCCCCTGGTGATTGTGACCCTGGCCCTGGGTTATGGAGACAAGCACAACTACCACACCAGCTCCGTCACCAAGTTCACCTTGGCCCTGCTCTCCATCATGCCGCTCTCCTACTACATCGGGATGGCCATTGCCAGGTAAGGTCTGGGCATCATCAGATGGGTGGAGTATCCCTCACCCAATTTTTATTTTCAAGCTGCAAAGGATTGAATCTGTGGGTGCAGAATGTATTAATATAGAATGGACTACTCATTAATATCTTAGGGATGGGGCTCAAGTATAAACACAAAATAGCTTTGTATTTCATTTCATGGAATCCTAGAGTTGGAAGATATGCAAAATGTGAGTAGATCAATAGGTACCGCTCCGACGGGAAGGTAACGGCGCTCCATGCAGTCATGCTGGCCACATGACCTTGGAGGTGTCTGTGGACAACGCAGGCTCTTCGTCTTATAAATGGAGATGAGCACCACACCCCAGAGTCAGACATGACTGGACTTAACGTCAAGGGACAATCTTTTAGAGTTGGAAGAGACCCCCAAAGGCCATCTAGTCCAAGCCCCTTCAGTGAGGCAGGAAAAGCACAATCAAAGCTCTCCCATCAAATGGCCATCCAGTCTCATAGAATAGGAGGAGAACCCCAAGGGCCATCCAATCTGACCCCCTTCTCCCATTATGCAGGAAGGCACCATCAACACCCTCCCAACAGATGGTCATCCAGCCTCTGTATAAAAGCTTCCGCCAGACTCCGAGGCAGAGAGTTCCACTGTTGAACAGCTCTCCTTATGGTCAGTTCTTCCTAATGTTCAACTGGAACCTCCTTTCCGGTCATTTGAGACCATTTTTTGCACTCTAGCCAGGATTTATCTTTGTCCTCAATACCAAACAGGAGTCCAGCAATACTAGCTAAACAGTTTATTTAGAAAAACAGAGATAAAAAGGCCAAAAGGTAATACAAAATGCAAAGTCCAAACAACAATAGGAAAAAGGCCTTCAAAATGCCATAGTCCATTTAGCAAAGTTCTATTCAAAAATGACGAGGTGCAGGAAAAAAACAGGAATCAAAAATCCATAAACAGGAATATAGCAACTTCATTTAAAACATGAATCCATGAACATGAGTATCAGATCTTCCCAAAGATCTTAGATATAGATGTGAACGTGGAACAAGGCCCAGGATCTACACAGTAACGCAGTGTTGCCTGTTCTGACTCTTAAGAAAACAATCATTTAATTTAAAGCCCACAAAGCCATGAAATCATGTCTTTGACACCTGCTCTGTTATTTCAAGGATTTCTCATGAATTTTCTGTGACCTCCATACTTTGACTTCCTCACCCCAAATCTCAAACTCCTAATTGCAGGTGTGTTCTCAGGGGAAATTTCTGTCTCTTCCAACTCGTTATCTTTCATTGCTAAGGAATTACTAGGGCAAAGGTTCTCCTTGTCTGATGCCGCAGCATTTCCGTCTGTTTTGCTGTGCATCAGTTTCACTCTCACTAGACATAGGCTCATTCTCCCAAAAAGGCTGAACTACAACACCAATATATATTTGTGTGGTATATATGTATCTGTGTGGTATAGATATACCACACAAATGCAGTTAGGCACTGCTTTAACGGTGATGGCTCAATGCTATGACATCCTGGGAGCTCTAGCTGCTTTGAGTCTCCTGCAGGACAAATAAAGTGGGTTATAAATAATAAATAAATATAATAATAAATACAATAATAGTTTTAGCCTTCTCTGCCATAGAGTGCCGGTGTCTTACTGAACTACAACTCCCAGGGAGCTGCAGCAGATAAAGCGCTGTTAAATGGCATTAATGGTCCAGTGTAGAGGGTGAAACTTGTGAGGACAAAGGCTTTGGCTACCTTCCCACCCAGCAATGTTTCCTTCTAAATCCCAGGACTCTGTAGCATTGAGCCATGGCAGCATTAACTCTGCAGTGTGGATGCACACCATGTCTGTTTTAAGCTCTCTACTTCCGCCTCTCTGATAGAAAACGCTCTACCTCTTCTTCCCTTTGTTCCCATTTCCCTCTCAGCATCTCTGCCCAGAGCAACTTTGCGGTGGGCGCGGTGGTGAACGCCACCTTCGGCTCCATCACGGAGCTGACCTTCTACATCACGGCGCTCATCAAAGGCTCCCGGGAGAAGAACAAGTGCTACGGGGAGATCGTCAAGTCCGCCTTGACCGGCACCCTCCTGGGCTGCGTCCTCTTCATCCCCGTGAGTCCCCTCCATCCCTCCCAAGGTCCCCCAGGCCAAGCTTTGAGATACCGCCATCCTTTTTGCATGTTCAGGCCAGCTCTGAGCATCAGGAAGTTCTTCCTAATGTTTAGGTGGGATCTCACCCTCCTTTCCTTCCTCGCAGGGGCTGTGCATGGTCATCGGAGGCATCCGGCACCAAGAGCAGAGGTTCAACAGTCGGTCCGCTGGCGTCAGCTCTGCCCTGCTCTTCCTCTCCGTTGGAGGTACGCTTTTGGGAATATCATTTATTTATTTACAGTATTTATATTTGTTGCACTCCAGACCAGGAAAGCCCTCAGACTTTAAACATCACACAGCTGAGTAGAAATGCAGTCCGTTTATGGAAGATATTTAAAAAAACAGTCGCTGTAAAAAAGCACTTTAAAGGAATAGGTAAATCCAGTTAGGTAGGAAGATAAGCCAGAACAAATAGTCCAGGAAATTAGTCCATCAAAGTTCATGAAAAACAATGGCAGAAACTTCTATAGTAAAACTCAAGAACTGGAAACATGAATCAAAGGCACTTAACACAAATTTATCCAAAGCAAGGCTTCCAAGGAACAGCAAAAGTGTCTTAACTTGATTCCAAATGATGCTTCATCTGACTACAGATCCCGTACTTGGGACTTTTATCTCCTCATTACACTATGTCCCAAGCGGCCAGAAATGGGTTTTATTTTAGCCTTGAATCCGTTATCATTCTTTCTTTGAGCCTGGCAGAATGCCTAAGCGACTGGTCTGCTTTCCTATTTTGACTAATAACATCCCGTCTATCTACTGGCTCATTAATTTTTGCAGCTGGCCCAGGTGTCAAGTTGTTCTCAGGCCCCAAATCACGGGAATTCTCTGGTAGCAATTCAGGGAGCACACCATCATCCCCAAACCCTTCAGGAACATTCTCATCAGAAAATACACTTTGAACAGGGATCTCCTGGCCATTCTCTGCATCAATAGCAGAGAATGCTATTCTTTGCACTCATCATTGGAAACACCATTACCTACATGAACCTCATTGTCATCATTCCCAACATCCAAAGGACCCTGCTCCTTAAACACAATCACAGGCTGAACTCCAACAATATTCCTCCCTTCTCATAGAGGTTCATAGAGGGAGATACGTTCAGACAGATAAGCTGGGACAGAATCTTTGGCCCATGCCTGCTCTAAATGAAACCTAGTTAACAAGCTGACTCGTGAAAACACTTTCTTCCAAAATTCTCAGAGGTGGATGTAAGTTGCGTTGTAAATACAAATTTGCTGAAATACTTACGATTTACGACCCGCATCTGAATTTTTGCACAGCTCTAGAAGTTAACTTCCTGAATATCTACGTCTCCATCCCAACATACAGTGGAAGTTGACCATAGGGAGGACTTGTATATCCCTGAAGGGGCCATCTTAATCCAATCCCCTCTCCTTTCCTTACAGGTGTCTTTGCGCCCACCCTCTTCTCCAAGGTCTACGGGCGGCTGGTCTGCGGGGAATGCCATAACATCACGCAGGAGCCACCCGGGCATTACGTCTGCCAGAGCTGCCACTTCGACCTGGTGAGTCTATTGCTGAGGATCAGGGCCGCTAAAACGCGTAATATCTCTGTTTCAGAAACCTTGTATGTGAAGCAAGCGTGAATGTTGCAGTTAGCAAGCCTGAATAGCATTTGAGTTGAAATAAAGCTGCAAAGTCAATCAGTGAGGGTATCTGAGATAGCCTGACCTGTGTTGTCTGGAGGCACCCTCTGTTTGGAAGATGTTAACCGGGCTCAGCCATCATAGACCAATGCACATGCTAACTGACTACCCTTCAGAAAAGGGGGTCTAGATGAGCAACTATTGTAGTTAGAGACATCGAATTTTGGGAAACTTAATTTAACACCCGATTGGTGCTACAGCTAAAATTTGAACAAAATTGGAGACATGATGATGGGAGGTTTTAGACCGCTTGGCATGGAATGACTCTAAAGTGATAATTGGTTTTCCTTCTTACGGAGCCTTGTTTGACTTCCTTAAGTGATGTTGGTTTTTCTTCTTGAACGTAAGGAGCCTTGTAAACGCTTCCTTACTTAAAAGAGCCATTGCCTCTGGTAATGTAAACATGTTGTTTCAGACCGCTTGGCATGGAATGACCCTAAAGTGATTATTGGTTTTCCTTCTTACGGAGGCTTGTTTGACTTCCTTAAGTGAGGTTGGTTTTCCTTCTTGAACGTAAGGAGCCTTGTAAACGCTTCCTTACTTAAAAGAGCCATTGCCTCTGGTAATGTAAACATGTTGTTTCAGACCGCTTGGCATGGAATGACCCTAAAGTGATAATTGGTTTTCCTTCTTACGGAGCCTTGTTTGACTTCCTTAAGTGATGTTGGTTTTTCTTCTTGAACGTAAGGAGCCTTGTAAACGCTTCCTTACTTAAAAGAGCCATTGCCTCTGGTAATGTAAACATGTTGTTTCAGACCGCTTGGCATGGAATGACCCTAAAGTGATTATTGGTTTTCCTTCTTATGGAGGCTTGTTTGACTTCCTTAAGTGAGGTTGGTTTTCCTTCTTGAACGTAAGGAGCCTTGTAAACGCTTCCTTGCTTAAAAGAGCCATTGCCTCTGGTAATGTAAACATGTTGTTTCAGACCGCTTGGCATGGAATGACCCTAAAGTGATTATTGGTTTTCCTTCTTACGGAGGCTTGTTTGATTTCCTTAAGTGATGTTGGTTTTCCTTCTTGAACGTAAGGAGCCTTGTAAACGCTTCCTTACTTAAAAGAGCCATTGTCTCTGGTCATGTAAACATGTTGTTTTAGACCACTTGGCATGGAATGACCCTAAAGTGATAATTGGTTTTCCTTCTTACGGAGCCTTGTTTGACTTCCTTAAGTGATGTTGGTTTTCCTTCTTGAACGTAAGGAGCCTTGTAAACGCTTCCTTACTTAAAAGAGCCATTGCCTCTGGTCATGTAAACATGTTGTTTTCCACCAAGAGTTAATCATTTGTCTCTGGTCGTTAACAGTTCAGCAACTTTTTACTACAGTGCATGAATTCTTCACCTCCTGCTTGTAGTTTTCCAGGCTTCAATCTTAGACTATATAGACCCCCAACTATACACCTTTCATACAATTCCATTCAAACTATACTTCATATTCCATGACATTGTAACCCACCTCAAGTCATGAGGAGAGGTGGGTAAGAAATAATAATAACAACAACAACATATACAACAATTCCTATTCCATGTTCTAGAAGCATTCCCTCCTGAGGTTTCGCCTGCATCTGTGGCAAGCATCCTCAGAGGTTGTGAGGACTTCATAGATGCAGGCGAAACATCAGGAGAGAATGCTTCTAGAACATGGCCATATAACCCGAAAAACCTACAACAACCCAGTGATTCCAGCCATGAAAGCCTTCGACAATACAATTCCTATTCCATTCTGCTGTAACAAAAAGCACAATCAATCTCTCCCGACAGATGGCCCTCCAACCTCTGCTTAAAAATAGACTCTACCACGCTCACAGGTAGCATATTCCACTCTAAACAGCTCATACTCTCAAGATGCTCTTCCTAATGTTTACCTGGAATGTCTTTACTTACCATTTGAATCCATTCTCCCATTGTGTCTTAGTCTCTGAAGCAACAGAAAACAAACTTTCTTCTCACTTAGTTGGACATCCGTTCCAATATGTAAACATTGCGCTTATGTCCCCTTTTCTCACCCTTTTTTGGAGGGTCTCAATCTATTGTTTACCTGTATCTCACCTTTGCGTTATCCCTTTTGCAGATGGAGAACAACGGCACCTTATACTACAGCCACGTTGAGTAAGTATCCTATAACCATCGCTTGTGGGCTTTTAAGAAAAGGGTTTGTTTATATATATACACACACATACACACGAGGGTTGAATGAAAAGTAATGCCTCTACCTTCATTACTTGGGTTTGGATGGGAGTATTTCAATAAACCAAACGCAGAAATAATCCTTAGAATGTGCTCTTTAACTACCACTATTCAATTTTTGACATAATCACCAGACAATTGGATACATTTCTGCCAACAATGAACAAGTTTTCTGAAGCTGTCACGGGAGAAGTTGACACTCTGTTTCCGCAACCAGCGTCTCACAGTACCTGGGTACTCATCGTGCACAGATCTTCCGATAGCCAAGCAAAGCAATAATGTGACCCACACGTTCTTGTGAAATGCCGATTATGCCTGAAATTTCTCTCCGAGTGATACGACGATCGTCCTGAATCAATCTGTCAACCTTTTGCTTGTGAAACTCAGTGGTTGCTGTCACAGGACGTCCAACTCTTTGTTTGTCACCCAAATCAGATGTTCCCACCTCAACATCTTTAAACTTACTCGCCCAACGACGCACAGTACTCACATCAACACAATCACCATAAACAGCTTGAATCTCCTTTGGGGTGACACCTTCTCCTGTCAAGAATTCAACGACTGCATGTTGCTTAAGTCACATTGACCTACTGTCTGCACAGGGGTCAATGTGTACTTCGCACTTTAACAACACAACCGTTCAATGCTAAGTCTTCCTGCCAAAATGGAACTGTAGAGGAAAGTCTACTGAACAAGCCAGTACCTGCTGCATATCAGTACTGCTATCTGTTGAGGAGTTACGAAGGTGGAGGCATTACTTTTCATTCAACCCTCGTATATTGAGAGCATAATCAGAAGGGCTGATATAATCTGCTGTTAGATTATGAGGCTGGTGTTATATTCATACAGGGTGCATCTACATCAGGCATGGGCAAACTTGGGCCTTCTCTCCAGGTGTTTTGGACTGCAACTCCCATCATTCCTGACAGTCTCAGGCCCCTTCCTTTTCCCTCTCAGCCGCTTAAGCGGCTGAGGGGGAAAAGGAAAGTGCCTGAGGCTGTCAGGAATGGTGGGAGTTGCAGTCCAAAACACCTGGAGGGAGGGGCCCAAGTTTGCCCATGCCTGATCTACATTGTGTTGAGCCATGACAGTTTAAAGTGGTATTAAACTGCATTAATTCCACAGTGTAGAAGAATGACTGTAGTACTGAAATAGCTTACTTCCTTTGGCTTGTGCTTTGTTACCTTCAAGTCAACTCTTGATTTCTTGGGAGTCCAGTAGAGTCTCCTCCTCTTGATATTTTGCAGCAGAGGCGGCATGGCCATCTGTCGAGAGGGTTTGGATGGTGTCTTCTTGCCTGTTAAGACTGGATGGTCCCTTCCAAGTCTTTGAAGGCAATCCTTCCTTTGGCTTTTGTCTCAAGACTAATCTGGAGGAATTGTAGAGTAGGGAGTTGTCGAAGTGCATCAATCCTACAGTGTAGATGCACCCCAAACATTCAAGAAGCCATTGAGGGGAGTTTTCTGCCTCTTCTTTTTGGAAACTTTTGTCAGATGGGTCTAATAATGGTATGATACCATGTCACACCCTTGTCACATGCAGGACTATCCATAATAAGCCATAGTCTTCATTCTGTGTAAGGGATGGAAATGGATTTTCTGCTTCCGTCCCATGATGGAGTCAGATGGCAGCTTTGACCTTTGCGCTCCATAATTCCCGCATTCCAATGTTTGGAAATCCCCCGTTTGGGTCAAAACCGAGCACGAACTCTGTTCTTTTAAGTATTACATTCACAATACGCTACATTAGTGTACACGAAGTTTTAAATGTCATTTCCTAATCGGTTCTATCATAAAAACTTTGTCCTCGTGAGAGGGACATCTTGCAGGACATTTCCAAAAGCCATGTTGTGATTTTGGAAATCAGAGTCTCAAAAATAACCTCATTGTTATTGTAGGTTGTTGTAGGTTTTTTCGGGCTATATGGCCATGTTCTAGAGGTCACTTAGATGCAGGCGAAGCGTCAGGAGAGAATGCTTCTAGAACATGGCCATATAGCCTGAAAAAACCTACAACAACCCAGTGATTCCAGCCATGAAAGCCTTCGACAATACAATAACTTCATTGTTGTAAAGAGGTGGAAGTCCAATGGTGCGAGCTTGGGTAAATAAGGGGGATGTGGGAGGATTCCAAAGCCAGAGGAGCGTACTGAGAACCGTTCAGCAGTGGAACTCTCTGCCCCGGAGGGAGTGTGGTGGAGGCTCTTTCTTTGGAAGCTTTTAAACAGGGGCTGGATGGCCATCTGTCAGGGGTGATTTGAATGCAATATTCCTGCTTCTTGGCAGAATGGGGTTGGACTGGATGGCCCAGGAGGTCTCTTCCAACTCTTTGATTCTATGATTCTATGATTCTATGACTTTTTCCATTTGGGCAACAGGACAGTTGGGAAAGGTGACCTTTGCCTCTAGCAGAAGGCAAAGGACACCTTATGTGACCAGGTTTTATTTATTTACTAGCTTGGGGGCCCAGCGCTGCCTGGGTTATTTGAGAAAGGCATTGTGTGCCAAGGTTGGTCTTTCTCAGTTATTTGTGTGGCTCGTAGTGGTCTCAGGAAGTTAGTGAAAGTACTGTGAGTCCCATGGTCCATCCTCCTCCAATCCGCACCAGTGTTGAGTTGGCCATGGGGACTCTCTGTGCCAAGTTTGGTCTTTATTGGTAATTAGATGAGTGTTGCTGTGGTCTCAGGAAGTTAGTGAATGTACTGTGAGTCCCATCGTCCATGGTCCATTCTCCTCCAATCCGCACCAGAGTGTTGAGTTGGCCATGGGGGCTCTCTGTGCCAAGTTTGGTCTTTATTGGTAATTAGATGAGTGTTGCTGTGGTGTCAGGAAGTGAGTGAAGGTACTTTGAGTCCCATCGTCTATGGTCCATCCTTCTCCAAACAGCACCAGGATGTAAAGTGGGTACTGGGGGCACTGTGTGCCAAGTTTGGTCTTGATCGGTCATTGGATGAGGTTCGCAGCGGTCTCGGGAAATGAGTGGAGGTACTTCAGGTCCCATCATCCATGGTCCATCATCCTCGAAACTGCACCAGGATGTAGAGTGGGTCATGGGAGCTCTGTGTGCCAAGTTTGGTCTTGATCAGTCATTGGATGAGGGTCACAGTGGTCTCGGAAAATGAGTGAAGGTACTGCAAGTCCCATCATCCATGGTCCACCCTCCTCGAAATTGCACCAGGATGTAGAGTGGGTCATAGGGGCTCTTGTGTGCCAAGTTTGGTCTTGATCAGTCATTGGATGAGAGTTGCAGTGGTTTCAGAAAGTGAGTGAAGGTACTGCAAGTCCCATCATCCATGGTCCACCCTCCTCGAAATTGCACCAGGATGTCGAGTGGGTCATGGGGGCTCTTGTGTTAGGTCTTGATCAGTCATTGGTGTGGGTCACAGTAGTCTCTGAAACTGAGTGAAAGTATTGCAAATCCCATCATCCATGGTCCATCTTCCCCTAAACCACACCAGGACATAAAGTGGGTCTTGGTGATTCTGTGTGCCAAATTTTGTTCAGGTCCGTCAATCGTGGGGGTCACAGTGGCCTGTGGAAGTGGCAGCCAATCAAAAAGCTGCCACCCACATACCCACACCACTACACACATACAAACACTGACTTTTATTATATACAAGCTTAGGGACATGGCGCTGCCTGGGTTATCTGAGAAAGGAATTGTGTATCAAGGTTGGTCTTTATCAGTTATTTATATGGCTCGCAGTGGTCTCAGGAAGTGAGTGAAGGTACTGTGAGTCCCATCATCTGTGGTTCATCCTCCAAACTGCACCAGGATGGAGAGTGGGTCATGGGGGCTCTGTGTGCCAAGTGTGATCTTGATCAGTCATTGGATGAGGGTCGCAGTGGTCTGAGAAAGTGAGTGATGGTACTGCAAGTCCCATCATCCATGGTCCATCCTCCTCCAAACTGCACCAGGATGGAAACTGGGTCATGGGGGCTCTGTGTGCCAAGTGTGGTCTTGATCAGTCATTGGATGAGGGTCACAGCGGTCTCAGAAAGTGAGTGATGGTACTGCAAGTAACATCATCCATGGTCCATCCTCCTCCAAACTGCAGTAGGATATAGAGTGGGTCTTGCGGGCTCTGTGTGACAAGTTTGGTCTGTATTGGTAATTTTTCTGACACAGCCTCAGGACTTTTCCTCTCCTCTGTCACCTTAGAATCTTGGAGTTTTGAGGCTGGCCAATCAGAGACCATATGCAGATAATACCACAATGGCAACCAATCAGAAAGTTGCCACATACACCTCCGCCCTGCGTCCGCCGCACTTCCTCCACATACAAACACTGACTTTTATTATATACATAGAATATAGATATATATTTATGATTTATCTTGTTTCCCATGAGGCCCCTGGTCTATACTGTCTCGCTGCTGCTTCCCGTGGCGTACATCATTGGGCTCGTCTTTGCCTTGAAGACGCACTCGCACATCTACGACATTCACGTCAGCGACTGCCACTGTAAGTCAGAACTTCAAATGCAAACTGTGAACACCAAACGAACACAATGCATTTCAACAGGAAGGATGTATAGTACTGACGCTTTGGTCATAAAAAATGCAATGCAGATATAGCATCGGGGGACACTTGGCTTGGAAAGAGTCCATTCAAAAGGGATCTAGGAGTCTTTAGTAGAGCATGAGTGGAACATGAGCCAAGCATGTGATGCAGCAGCTCAAAAGGCCAATGCGATTCTAAGCTGCATCAATAGGAGTAGGGTGATTAAATTGCGGGAAATACATGAGAAATGTATATACCATGTCCTAGACTTATAATGGAAACGTTTTAGATTTGAAGCTGATTATGTTGATTATATGTGTGTCTGATCTGAGATGCTAATAAATAATTCAAGTTCAGTTCATGAGAAAGGGATCTTGGGAGTCCTAGGGTTAGGGTCCCAGAACTTGGATTGATTACAAAAAAGCACTTGAGTCAATGCCACTGTTGGGGTTCAGCCTGATCCTGATCTGTGTGAACAGGATTCTCTGATAGTTTTTCCAACTGAGCAAGCTCTCCCTGACTCTGACAGTGTGGAATCTGTTGTTGATGCAGAGGTCAGTGGGAATGAAAATGAAACCCAACAGTTAGAAGAGAATGTTTTGGAAGTTAGCCGTGATATCTCCCCACTTGGGCTTGTTAATGAGGTCCGAAGAGAACAGATAGTGAGAGATAGATTTGTTTCCCAGTCTGTACGAAGGTCACAGCGCCTTCAGCAGAAAGAGGCCCAAACAGAGAAGTCAAGGGGCGTTTCTAAGAATAGCTTCTTTGGTTTAAGAGCATCCCTGCCGGGTGCTTCTTTAGGTCAAGCAACGTTCGGGACTGTGGCTGGTCTTGGCAGAATTCCTGTGTTCCATGGCCAGTAATCCCAGAGGCTTGTAGTTTTCAAGTTCATGGTTAGTAAAAGGCTAACAGACTCCTGGTTATTGTTTTGTGGCTTTTGAAGTTTTGCTCAAGTTCAGAGATCCTATTGACTACTGTGTTTTTCTGTGGCTTTTTTACTCTGCATTTACCTTTCTTTTGTAACCAATTTTTCATCAATAAACAAGGATTGCTTTTCCTACAGTCCAGAGTGGTGGATTTAATCTTATGGTCTTGTTCCTTGAACTGGGATGCAACAGCCACATTGTTGGATTATCAAATGTCTAGATGTCATCGGGGTTTGTGACAATATTACAAAGTTCACCGAAAATGCAATGAAACTATTATTATTATTATTTTGTTTATTATGCTTATTCTTATTATTATTATTAATTCAAGTTCAATTCATGAGAAAGGGATCTTGGGAGTCCTAGGGGTAGGGTTAGGGTCCCAGAACTTGGATTGATTACAAAAAAGCATTTGACTCAATGCCACATTGTTGGATTATCAAATGTCTCAAACTTTTTAAACAGAGGACCAGGTCACAGTCCCTCAAACTGTTGGAGGGCCGGATTATAATTTGAAAAAAAATATGAATGAATTCCTATGCACACTGGACATATTTTATTTGTAATGCAAAAAACACTTGAAACAATACAATAATTAAAATGAAGAACAATTTTAACAAATATAAACTTATTAGTATTTCAGTGGGAAGTGTGGGCCTACTTTTGGCTGATGAGATAAGGTTGTTGTTGTTGTTGTGTGTTTTCAAGTAGTTTCAGACTTAGATTGACCCTGAGCAAGGGCCGGGTAAATGACCTTGGAGGGCCGCATTCGGCCCTCGGGCCGTAGTTTGAGGACCCCTGGTCTAGATGTCATTGGGGTTTGTGACGATATTAGAAAGTTCACCGAAAATGCAATGAAACTATTATTATTATTTTGTTTATTATGCTTATTCTTAATCTTATTATTAATTCAAGTTCAGTTCATGAGAAAGGGATCTTGGGAGTCCTAGGGTTAGGGTTAGGGTCCCAGAACTTGGATTGATTACAAAAAAGTATTTGAGTCAGTGCCACATTGTTGGATTATCAAATGTCTAGATGTCATCGGGGTTTGTGACAATATTAGAAAGTTCACCGAAAATGCAATGAAACAATTGTTATTATTATTATTATTATTATTATTATTATTATGTTTATTATTATGTTTATTATTATGTTTATTATGCTTCTTCTTCTTCTTCTTCTTATTATTATTATTATTATTATTATTATTATTATTATTATGTTTATTAATACCCTGCTTCATTTCTCCCAAAGGACACTCAAAGCAGTTTACTATTAAAAGTTAAGACCACACAATTTTACATAGACAGATATGCAAACATTAGAAAGGTTTATACTATGTTCTAGATCGGGCACAGGCCAACTTCGTCCCTCCAGGTGTTCTGGACTTCAACTCTCACCATTCCTAACACCCGGAGGGACATGAGCCAAGAGTGTGATGCAGCAGCTAACAAGGCCAATGTGATTCTAAGCTGGTCAAACCAACCAAGGTCTGGCCTTTGCTGACGGTGCTTTTCTCTCCCTTCTCTTTCCGAGGACTCCAAGATGTGAAAAAGATCTTGGAGTCCTCGTGGACAAGTTAAACATGAGCCAACAATGTGATGTGGCGGCAAAAAAAGCCAATGGGATTTTGGCCTGCATCAATAGGAGCATAGTGTCTAGATCTAAGGAAGTCATGCTACCCCTCTATTCTGCTCTGGTTAGACCACACCTGGAATATTGTGTCCAATTCTGGGCACCACAATTCAAGAGAGATATTGACAAGCTGGAATGTGTCCAGAGGAGGGCAACTGAAATGATCAAGGGTCTGGAGAACAAGCCCTATGAGGAGTGGCTTAGGGAACTGGGCATGTTTAGCCTGAAGAAGAGAAGGCTGAGAGGAGATATGATAGCCATGTATAAATATGTGAGAGGAAGCCTCAGGGAGGAGGGAGCAGATCAGGGGTCTGGAGAACAAGCCCTATGAGGAGCGGCTTAAGGAGCTGGGCATGTTTAGCCTGAAGAAGAGAAGGCTGAGAGGAGATATGATAGCCATGTATAAATATGTGAGAGGAAGCCACAGGGAGGAGGAGGGAGCAAGCTTGTTTTCTGCTTCCTTGGAGACTAGGACGCGGAACAATGGCTTCAAACTACAAGAGAGGAGATTCCACCTGAACATTAGGAAGAACTTCCTGACTGTGAGAGCCGTTCAGCAGTGGAACTCTCTGCCCCGGAGTGTGGTGGAGGCTCCTTCTTTGGAAGCTTTTAAGCAGAGGCTGGATGGCCATCTGTCAGGGGTGATTTGAATGCAATATTCCTGCTTCTTGGTAGAATGGGGTTGGACTGGATGGCCCAGGAGGTCTCTTCCAACTCTTTGATTCTATGATTCTATGATTCCTGCCCTTAGTGCCGGGCCACCACCACAGCGCCGTGGTGCACTGGTCGCGCTGGAGGGCCATGCTCATCCTGCTTCTGGCCACGCTCTGCATGTCGGCCTGCGCGGATCTGGCCACCGAGCACATCAGCCCCATCCTGGAAAACTCACCTGTGTCTCAGGTAAGACCCAAAGGAAGCCGCTAGCATTCCAAGGACACCCTGAAATAGTAGCCTACTTTGGATTAGAAGAAGATGAATAATAACTTTATTGTCATTGCACAGCGAAATTCAATGTTTTCCCCAGCACCGACCACTAAACAACACCCCCACCACCACTGCTCGGACCCCAATGCCACACCAATATGAGACCATGGGGTTCAATATAGTTACTTTACTTACTTAGGCTATTCTTTGTTGGCTGAGTAGGATAGTCTGGTGGGTCCGTAGGTGACTGTGGAGCCCTATTCTTGATCCAATACAACAGCCAGAAAAGTGTCTGCTGTGGACTCATCTTGTTGTGTTTCTAATAATAATAATAATGATAATGATAATAATGGTAAGCAATGGCTTCTCTTCTGCAGTATTTCATTGGTGTGACGGTGCTTGCGATGGTCCCAGAGCTTCCGGAAATCGTCAACGGGATCCAGTTTGCGCTCCAGAACAATCTCAGCTTAAGGTGGGCCTGATTTTGCATAGTCTTCTTCTTCAAAGAGTTGGGGGGGGGGGGAGGATAAATCTTTTTTGGTCTATAATTCATAGTCCTCCTTTCAGCTGCCTCTCCGGAGGTGCCTCCATTCCTTCCTGCAGAGCCTCACCTGCCTTTCTCCTTCTTGCAGCATCGAGATTGGGAACAGCATTGCCGTCCAGGTGTGCATGCTGCAGATCCCCATCGTGGTGCTCTTCACCGTCTTCTATGTAAGTCATAATGGGAGAGTCCATAGGTACAATTGACGGCTCCAATTGCAGAATCCTAGAGTTGGGAGAAACCCGCAAAAGCCACTCAGTCAAACTCCAGCATAGTCAAAAGCTCTCCCAACAGATGGCCAGCTTCTGCTTTGCTTTTGTGTGTGTGTGTGTCAGGAGCAACTGCAAGTCGCTTCTGGTGTGAGGGAATTGGCTGTCTGCAAAGTCGTTGCCCAGGGGACACCCAGATATTTTGATGTTTTATCATCATTGTGGGAGGCTTCTCTCATGACCTCGCATGGGGAGCTGGAGCTGACAGAGGGAGCTCATCCATGCTCCAACCTGTCGATCTTTAGTCCTACCAGCACAAGGGTTTAATTCATTGCACTACTAGTCCAGTCCCAGCATAATCAAAAGTTCTCCCGACACATGGCCAGCTTCTGCTTTGCTTTTGTGTGTGTGTGTGTCAGGAGCAATTTGAGAAATTGCAAGTCGCTTCTGGTGTGAGAGAATTGGCCGTCTGCAACGACGTTGCCCAGGGGATGCCCGGATGTTTTACCATCCTTGTGGGAGGCTTCTCTCACATCCCCACATGGGGAGCTGGAGCTGACAGAGAGAGCTCATCCACGCTCTCCCTGGATTCAAACCTCTGACCTGTCAGTCTTTAATCCTACTGGCACAAGGGTTTAACCCATTGCGCCAACAGTCCAACCCCAGCATAATCAAAAGCTCTCCTGACAGATGGCCAGGTTCTGCTAAAAAAACATCCACAGAAGAACTGTGGACAACTAGAGTTGTGTGCCGATTTGGTACCTCTGTTTCCTTCGGTTCTTTCAGGAGCATGTAACGGGAAGGGCCCTCTCGGTACAAAAATCCACTCGACACGAAAGCAAGAGGGAACCGTCCATTAGCTCCCCCTCCGCTTTTGGGAGCATGTGGAGCTCCTCACGTGACGCGCGGAGAACTGCCGCGTGCTCTTTGCACGGGGTTTCCCTAAGAGCCTTGCCTGTTGGGCCAAATGGTGGAGAAGTACGCCGTTGTTGCACTCCATGCCAGGAAAATCCTCATCACTTTAAACACCATACAGCTGAGTACAAATGCAAGCAGTTTATTGAAGATATTTTAAAAGCAGTAGCAGTGAAAAGCAGTCCACAAAAATAGGTAAATCCAATTAGGTAGAAAGATAGATAGAAACAAATAGTCCAGGAAATGAGTCCATCAGAGTTGATGAAAACAAATCAAACATGGCACTTAGCACAGGAATCTATCCAAGGCAAGGCTTTCGGGGACCTGGAACAAAGTCTTAACTCAATTCCCACGTTGCTTCGTCTAGCTACAGATTCTGTATTTGGCACTTTTATCCCCTAATCTACTGTATTTCCCAAGCGGCCAGGAACGGATTTTGTCTCAGCCTTGAATCTGCTAACATTGTCTCCTGTAATCTGACAGAGCACCTGAGAGCCTGGTTTGTATTTCCTTGCTGTCTGAAAGCGCTTCTCCTCTCTACTGGCTCATTAATTTCTGCAGCTGGCCCAGGTGTCGGGCCTTTCTCAGGCTCAAAGCCTTGGGAATTGTCTGGTAGCAATTCAGGCCCAGGGAACAGACCATCATCCCCAAACCCATCAGGAACATTATCATCAGAAAAGTCACTTTGAACAAGAATCCCATTGTCATTTTCTGCATCTAGAGCATCCTCGTCATTAGACACATGAACCTCATTGTCACTCCCAACATCCAGAGTACCCTGATCATTAGACACCATCACAGGCTGAACTCCCAACAGCCGTGATGAGACTCACACAAACTGAGTCTATTTAATAGGGCAACTGCCTCCATTGCTCTCAGTTGTGTAGCTGCATTGCGCCTGCCTGCCTTTGCGGTCACTTGCTCTAGCTCTGCTCTGCTGCCGCTCGCAGCTTGATTTATTTGTATTTTTGGCTTGGCTTGGCCTCCTCTTTTTAGTAGGAGGGAGTTGGGAACGGGTGGGTGCTCCTCCTTTTTTTGTTGTTCATTCGTTCAGTCGTCTCCGACTCTTCGTGACCTCATGAACCAGCCCACGCCAGAGCTCCCTGTCGGCCGTCACCACCCCCAGCTCCCTCAAGGTCAGTCCAGTCACTTCAAGGATGCCATCCATCCATCTTGCCCTTGGTCGGCCCCTCTTCCTCTTGCCTTCCACTTTCCCCAGCATCATTGTCTTCTCTAGGCTTTCCTGTCTCCTCATGATGTGGCCAAAGGACTTCAGCTTTGTCTCTAGTCTCCTTCTCTCCAATGAGCAGTCGGGCTCTATTTCCTGGAGGATGGACTGGTTGGATCTTCTCGCAGTCCAAGGCACTCTCAGAACTTTCCTCCAGCACCACAGCTCAAAAGCATCGATCTTCCTTCGCTCAGCCTTCCCTAAGGTCCAGCGCTCACATCCGTAGGTGACTACAGGGAATACCATGGCTTTGACTAGGCGGATCTTTGTTGCCAGTGTGATGTCTCTACTCTTCACTATTTTATCGAGACTGGACATTGCTCTCCTCCCAAGAAGTAAGCGTCTCCTGATTTCCTGGCTACAGTCTGCATCTGCACTCATCTTTGCACCTAGAAATACAAAGTCTGTCACGGCCTCCACGGTTTCTCCCTCTATTTCCCAGTATTCAATCATTCTTGTTGCCATAATCTTGGTTTTTTTTATGTTTAGCTGCAACCCGGCTTTTGCGCTTTCTTCTTTTACCTTGATTAGAAGGCTCCTCAGCTCCTCCTCGCTTTCGGCCATCAGGGTGGTGTCATCTGCATATCTGAGGTTGTTAATGTTTCTTCCAGCAATTTTCACCCCAGCCTTGCATTCATCAAGCCCCGCACATCCTCGCATGATGTGTTCTGCATACAAGTTAAAGAGGTTGGGTGAGAGGATGCAGCCTTGCCGGACGCCTTTCCCAATCTTGAACCAGTCTCCTGTTCCGTGGTCAGTTCTGACTGTTGCTACTTGGTCCTTGGTCAGATTCCTCAGGAGAGAGGGGAGGGGGCTTGGGATGCCCATCCCACCAAGAACTTGCCACCATTTATGATGATCCACACAGTCAAAGGCTTTAGAGTAGTCAATGAAGCAGAAGTAGATGTTTTTCTGAAACTCCCTGCCTTTCTCCATTCTCCAGCATCCGGATATTGGCAATCTGGTCTCTCGTTCCTCTGCCTTTTCTAAACCCAGCTTGAACATCTGGCAACTCTCTCTCCATGTATTGCTGGAGTCTTCCTTGCAGGATCTTGAACATTCCCTTCCTGGCATGATGAGAAATAAGGGCCACTGTGCAGAAGTTTGAGCAGTCTTTCGCATTTCCCTTTTTTGGTATGGGGATATAAGTTGATTTTTTCCAGTCTGATGGCCATTCTTGTGTTTTCCATATTTGCTGGCATATGGCATGCATCACCTTGACAGCATCATCTTTTAAGATTGGGTGCTCTTCCTATGTTCCCACTATTGAACCATCTCCCACTCTTAAGGATGTTGACCCCAGTATTCAAGTGGAATCTCTTTCCTGGAAGTTTGAATCCATTTCTCCATTGTCTTCAGAGCAGCAGAAAACAAGCTTGCTTGACCCTTCCTCAATGTGATGTTCTTTCAGATAGTTAAGCATGACTCTCTTTTTAATCTTCTCTTGTCCAGACTCATCTCCTTAATCTGCTTTTTAAATAGTTCCTTAAATGTTCCTATGAAGCAGAGGATGAGACAAGTTCTTCCGGTGTCAGTTTTCTCAAAAAGCTCAAAACCTTTCTATTTTTTGTTTTCTCTCTCTCTGTTTTGCTCACCTGCCCGCCCTTCCTCTCTGCAGCCGACGGATTTCATCTTGGTCTTCAGCGACCTCCATGTTTACGCCAGCATTTTCAGCGTGGTCCTCATGAATTACATCTTCATGGATGGCAAATGTGACTACTTCCAAGGTAATTCCTCCTGCATTTCTGAAGATGTATTGTCGAAGGCTTTCTGTCCTGATTTGCCCTTCAAAAACAGCCTTAATGCAACGTTGAAAATAAATAAAAAATGCACCTCACTACCTCTGAGGATGCTTGCCATAGATGCAGGCGAAACGTCAGGAGAGAATGCCTCTAGACCATGGCCATATAGCCTGAAAAAACCTACAACAACCCAAAAAATGCTTTACTTCAGCAAACAAAAGAACAGCACATGCAGTTGAAAAATGCAAAAGAAAGCAAGGGAGTCTTAACGCAGACACAAAACTAAAGTCTCCGATAAAGTCCAAAAGAAACAGCAGTCTTACATCAGAAAACAGGCAATAATCACTAAATCCTTAGAAGCAGACGCAAAGCAGGTACAATTGGAGCGAAGACATAAGCATCAGAGTCGTTTGTTACCACTGAAAGCTGAGTGCTTTTGCTTCTGATTTATAGCCCTGAATTCCCCATGCAGGAGGTGCTAGGGCGTCTCCCAATTAGCTCAGTGTTTCTAGCAGCTATTCTAGCTGAACACCGTCTGTGCTCTGGTTCCTTTCGCCTCTCCAGAAATGTGGGCACTCGCAAAACCTCATCGTCTGATTCCCCTTCCCCCTCCAATTACTGAGCACTTCCCTGCTCCCCTTCCTCTTCTGAAGATGAGAAATCCCTAACACTTTCATGCCCGGAATCACTGGGTTGTTGAGGTTTTTCAGGCTGTATGGCCATGTTCTAGAAGCATTCTCTCCTGATGTTTCATCTACATCTATGGTAGACATCCTTAGAGATTGTGAGGTCTGTTGGAAACTAGGAGAGTGGGGTTTATATATCTGTGGAAAGTACAGGGTGGGAGAAAGAACTCTTGTCTGCTGGAGCTGGATGTGAATGTTTCAATTGGTCACCTAGATTAGCATTTGATGGCCTGGCAGTTTTTAGGTGTGGCTTGTTACTGCCTGGGAAATTCCTTTTGTTGAGAGGTGATTAGTTTCTTGTCTGGAGGTTCCCTGTTTTATTTATTTATTTATTTATTTATTACTGCGCTTGTATACCGCTATTTCTCAGCCTGAATCGGCGACTCAATGCGGTTTACAACACTACAAAAATCACAATATTCAGTTTAAAAGCATAAAAACACATATACAATACAAATTATTGGGCCACCAATAACAGTCCAATTGCATCTCGTAACTGAAATCGCAATCCAAACTCATCGTCCATGATTACCAGTCCTTTGATCATCAGAATTCATTGCACCGGGTTAACCGAATGCTTGTTCAAACATCCATGTCTTCAATCTTTTTCGAAACACCATCAGCGAGGGGGCTGATCCTACCTCTATAGGGAGGGTGTTCCAAAGCCGAGGGGCCACCACAGAAAAGGCCCTGTCTCTCGTCCCCGCCAGCCGCACCTGTGAAGCAGGCGGGATAGAGAGCAGGGCCTCCCCAGAAGATCTTAGGGTCCTGGTGGGCTGATAGGCCGAGATATGTTCGGATAGATAAGTTGGGCCAGAACCGTTTTTGACTGTTGTTCTTTATTTGCTGTTACGATTTTAGATTTTTTTTAGTACTGGGAGCCAGATTTTGTTCATTTTTGTGGTTTCTTCCTTTCTGTTGAAATTGTCCACATGATTGTGGATTTCAGTGGCTTCTCTGTGTAACCTGACGTGGTAGTTCTTAGAGTTGTCCAGCATTCTCAAAATGGGTTCTAAGTCTACCTGAAATTGTGCTGTTGTTATGAACTTTTATTTGGGCCCTTCCGTTCTCCCAAACCTTGAAATGCAGCAAATACAATTTTGCAAATTAAAAAATTATTGGAATGCAGTTAAAAAAGACAGTTGGCCCTCTGTCACCATGCATATTGTATATTGCGTAGAAGGAAAGTCAGGGAGCACAGTAGATGCCTTTGACAATACATTGAACACCTGTACGGGGAGAAACTATTCCAAGTGGAGATTCCATCTGAACATGAGGAAGAACTTCCTGACTGTGAGAGCCGTTCAGCAGTGGAACTCTCTGCCCCAGAGTGTGGTGGAGGCTCCTTCTTTGGAAGCTTTTAAGCAGAGGCTGGATGGCCATTTGTCAGGGGTGATTTGAATGCAATATTCCTGCTTCTTGGCAGAATGGGGTTGGACTGGATGGCCCATGAGGTCTCTTCCAACTCTTTGATTCTATGATTCTATGATTCTAAGTCACGAAAATTGGAAAAACTAAGGACCAGGAAAGCACAACTGTTGTACTCCCTGACTTTCCTTCTACGCTGCAGAGACACAAGATACTATCCCACAATTTCTTGCAGCCAAAAGGATTTTCAAAACACCACAGACTCACCAGATCTATGACCTCCTGGAACGCAACCTCTTATGAGAGAGAATTCACACTATCCGCAAAGAACTTGCCAATACAGACCAGGAACTATGTATTGTCGAAGGCTTTCATGGCTGGAATCACTAGGTTCTTGTGAGTTTTTTTGGGCTATAGGGCCATGTTCCAGAGGCATTTCTCCTGACGTTTCGCCTGCATCTATGGCAAGCATCCTCAGAGGTAGTGAGGCCTGCTGGAACTGGGGGAAAAAGGGTTTATATATCTGTGGAAAGACCAGGGTGGGACAAAGAACTCTTGTCTGTTGGAGCTAGGTGTGAATGTTTCAACTGACCACCTTGATTAGCATTTGATGGGCTGGCAGTTGTTTGGTATGGCTTGTAGGTGCCTGGGGCAATCTTTTGTTGAGAGGTGATTTTCCTAGTTCCAACAGACCTCACCACCTCCGAGGATGCTTGCCACAGATGCAGGCAAAACATCAGGAGAGAATGCTTCTAAAACATGGCCATACAGCCCAGAAAACCTACAACAACCCAGTGATTCCAGCCATAAAGGCCTTCGACAATACATAGAGCTGATGTGGTTGATCCAATGCCATTTTCTGAATTGGCGCCCAAATAACCCCAGGGACAGGCCAAAAAACAAGACATCAACAACAAAAACTGGTTTGGTTTGACTGGCACAACCTGGGGATCACAACCAGATACAGTGAAGACATCTGCCCTTGCGCTGTGCTACTCTGCTGCTGAGTATGCATGCCCAATGTGGAACACATCTCACTGGATGTGGCTCTTAATGAGACATGCCACATTATCCCGGGGTGCCTGCGCCCTACACCACTGGAGAAATTACACTGCTTAGCCGGTATTGCACCACCTGACATCCGCCGGGAAGTAGCAGCCAATAGTGAAAGGACCAAGGCAGAGACATCTCCAGCTCATCCCCTGGTTGGGTATCAGCTAGCACGTCAACGACTTAAATCAAGAAATAGTTTTCTAAGATCTACAGAGACACTCGCTGGAACACCTCAGCAAGCGAGAGTCCAAAAGTGGCAGGCTCAAACTCAGAACTCCCCCCTGGGCAGACTGAGGACTGGGCGACTTGGAAGGCGCTGAACAGACTGCGCTCTGGCACCACGAGATGCAGAGCCAACCTCAAGAAATGGGGCCACAAAGTGGAATCCTCGACATGCGAGTGCGGAGAAGAGCAAACCAGAGACCACCTGCTGCAATGCAACCTGAGCCCTGCCACATGCACAAGGGAGGACCTTCTTGCGGCAACACCAGAGGCACTCCAAGGGGCCAGATACTGGTCAAAGGACATTTAACCAACTACCAAACCCGCACATTTTGTATTTTCTCTGTTTATTTGCTTTGTTCTGTTAGAAATGTAATATAATTGACTGGCTGCCCTGGCACGAGAAAGAAAGAAAGAAATCAAGAAAGAACAACAACAAAAATGTTGGCCTGTGTGATTTAAAAAAGTTTTTTTTTTTGGGAAAACCACAAAATAAAAACCCACATGACTCTTTTCATCAACCAAAAGCAGGCCCACCCTTCCCACTGAAATACTGGCAAGTTTTATGCTGGTTAAACTTGTTTATCCTTTTCAATCCTGTATTGTTCTGTCATGCTTCTTGCACTGCAAATAAGATATGTGGAGTGTGCATAGGAATTAGTTCCCCTCCCCAATGATAGTCTGGCCCGTGCATGGTCTGAAGGACTGTGAACCAGCCCTCGTCTTAAAAGTTTGAGGACCCTCAATTGAAACCATAGCAATCAAATCTACTAAAGTATTTATTTATTTATCGTGTCAGGAGCAAACCAAACCAGTTATATTGCATTAAAAATCAGACAAACAAACAAAACACAAAGTTGCAAGCTTGGCAGTGGTTGAAATGTCCTTTGACCAGTATCTGGCCCCTTGGAGTGCCTCTGGTGTTGCCGCAAGAAGGTCCTCCTTTGTGCATGTAGGTTGCATTGCAGCAGGTGGTCAGTGGTTTGCTCTTCTCCACACTCGCATGTCAAGGATTCCACTTTGTGGCCCCATTTCTTAAGGTTGGCTCTGCATCTCGTGGTGCCAGAGCGCAGTCTGTTCAGTGCCTTCCAAGTCGCCCAGTCCTCTGTGTGCCCAGGGGGGAGTCTCTCATCTGGTATCACCCATGAATTGAGGTGCTGGGTTTGGGCCTGCCACTTTTGGACTCTCGCTTGCTGGGGTGTTCCAGCGAGTGTCTCTGTAGATCTAAGAAAACTATGTCTTGATTTAAGTCGTTGACATGCTGGCTGATACCCAAACAGGGGATGAGCTGGAGATGTCTCTGCCTTGGTCCTTTCACTATTGGCTGCTACTTCCCGGCAGATGTCAGGTGGTGCAATACTGGCTAAGCAGTGTAATTTCTCCAGTGGTGTAGGGCGCAGACACCCCGTGATAATGCGGCATGTCTCATTCAGAGCCACATCCACTGTTTTAGCGTGGTGAGATGTGTTCCACACTGGGCATGCATACTCAGCAGCAGAGTAGCACAGCGCAAGGGCAGGTGTCTTCACTGTGTCCGGTTGTGATCCCCAGGTTGTGCCAGTCAGCTTTCGTATGATATTGTTTCTAGCGCCCACTTTTTGCTTGATGTTCAGGCAGTGCTTCTTGTAGGTCAGAGCACGGTCCAAGGTGACTCCCAGGTATTTGGGTGCGCTGCAATGCTCCAGTGGGACTCCTTCCCAGGTCATACTCAGAGCTCGGGATGCTTGTCTGTTCTTGAGATGGAAGGCACATGTCTGTATTTTAGATGGATTAGGGATCAGCTGGTTTTCCCTGTAAGAGGCAGTAAGAGCACCTAGAGCAGTGGTTCTCAACCTTCTTAATGCCGCGACCCCTTAATCCAGTTCCTCATGTTGTGGTGACCCCCAACCATAAAATTATTTTTTTTTGCTACTTCATGCCTGTCATTTTGCTACTGTTACAAATTGTCATGTAAATATCTGATATGCAAGATGTATTTTCATTCACTGGACCCAATTTGGCACAAATACCCAATACGCCCAAATTTGAATACTGGTGGAGTTGGGGGGATTGATTTTGTCATTTGGGAGTTGTAGTTGCTGGGATTTATAGTTCACTTACAATCATACGAGCATTCTAAACTCCACCAGTTATAGAATTGAACCAAACTTGGCACACAGAACTCCCATGACCAAGAGAAAATAATGGAAAGGTTTGGTGGGCATTGACCTTGAGTTTTGGAGTTGTAGTTCACCTACATCCAGAGAGCACTGTAGACTCAAATAATGATGGATCTGGACAAAACTTGGCATGAATACTCAATATGCCCAAATGTGAACACTGGTGGAGTTTGAGGAAAATAGACCTTGACATTTGGGAGATGCAGTTGCTGGGATTTATAGTTCACCTATAATCAAAGAGCATTCTAAACCCCACCAATGACAGAATTAGGCCAAACTTCCCACACAAAACCCCCATGACCAACAGAAAATACTGTTTTCTGATGGTCTTTAGTGACCCCCTCGCAATCCCCCAGGGGTCCCGACCCCCAGGTTGAGAAACACTGACCTAGAGCTTCAGATAGCTTCTGTTCAACCATCTACTAAAGTTAAACCCAGAAATATGGAGGAGTTTAAACCTGAGCCCAGGTATGGGCAAACTTTGACTCACTTCCAAGTGTTTGGGATTTCAACTCCCACAATTCCTAACAGTCTACTACGCAGTGGTTCCCAGCTTTTGTCCTCTAAGTGTTTTGGACTTCAACTCCCACAATTCCTAACAGCTGATAAGATGACTGGGATTTCTGGGAATTGAAGTCCAAAACAACTGGCCAAGACCAAAGTTGGGAGCCACTGAAGGCTGTTGGAAGTTGAGAGTTGAAGTCCAAAACACCTGGAGGGAGGGACAAAGTTTGCCCATGCCTGGAGCAGACTGTGTTCGTTTTCTCTTCTTCTTCAACCTGCCCCATATTCTTAATTACTTACTTAGACAATCCCTCATAGTCCGAGGATGATGGTCCTCCAAGTGTAGTATCCTGGCGGTGGGTCCGTAGGTGACTGTGGAGCCCTAGTCTTGATCTGCATCTTCTCCCGCAGTGAGGGCATCGGTTTCCAGGTGGAAGGTGGTCTCGGTCGAGGTTGGCTTGACACGACTTCCTCTTGGCACGTTTCTCCCTTTCGCCCTCCATTCGTGCCTCTTCAAATTCTGCAGCACTGCTGATCACAGCTCACCTCCAGCTGGAACGCTCAAGGGCCAGGGCTTCCCAGTTCTCAGTGTCTATGCCAGTGTTTTTAAGGTTGGCTTTGAGCCCATCTTTCAATCTCTTTTCCTGCCCACCAACATTCTGTTTTCCGTTCTTGAGTTCGGAGTAGAGCAACTGCTTTGGGAGACGGTGGTCGGGCATCTGGACAACGTGGCTGGTCCAGCGGAGTTGATGGCGGAGGACCATCGCTTCAATGCTGGTGGCCTTTGCTTCTTCTTCCAGCACTCTGACATTTGTCCGCTTGTCTTCCCAAGAGATTTGCAGTATTTTCTGGAGGCAGCGCTGATAGAATCATTCCAGGAGTTGAGTGTGACGTCTGTAGACAGTCCACGTCTCGCAGGCGTATAGCAGGGTTGGGAGGACAATAGCTTTATAGACAAGCACTTTGGTATCCCTACGGATGTCCTGGTCCTCAAACACTCTCTGCTTCATTCGGAAAAATGCTGCACTTGCAGAGCTCAGGCGGTGTTGTATTTCAGTGTTAATGTTGACTTTTGTAGAGAAGTGGCTGCCAAAGGAGCGGAAATGGTCCACATAAATACACTGTTAAGCTGTATTTATGGCATTGGAGAGGGATTGGCCGGTGACTGCTGGAACAGCACTTTAGTTTTCCCGGTGTTTAATGACAGCTCGTATGCTTCTGCAAAGGTGTTTAGAGTGGCTTGTAGGTCTTCTTCTGAATGCGCACAGATGACGTTGTCATCAGCATACTGGAGTTCTATAACAGATGTTATTGTAACCTTGCTTTTAGTCTGCTGAGGTTAGCTTGCCATCTGTCCGATAGACGATTTCCACTCCAGTGAAAGTCCATCGAGAGGGTGCCCCATATTCATCAAATGTACAAAAGTTAAACCCTTAAATATGGAGGGCTGACTGTGTAGCCAGACTGCAAACCTGAGCCTTCAAAGAGAGTAGATTCTGCTCATTTTCTTCTTTTCCAACCTGCCCAACCAGGTACGGTGCTGGTGATGGTCTACTTCATCCTCATGGCCGTGTACTACTTTGCTCCTTCTCCCGCTGGATGCTGAAGTCTTCACTCCACCAGACTCTTCGTTGTCTTGCCTTCTTGTTTCGGAAGGGCAGCTGCCTCCTGTAAGCCAAGGAGACATCAATATCTGGGAATTTGGCTGGATATGGCTTCCTTTCTAAATCCAGGGAGCCACCACCAATGCGATCATGCTTCCTGCAGAGTCCTCCCAACGTTCATCTCCTTTGGATTGGAAGCTGACAAAGGTATGCTGAGTCTCTTGGAAATCACTAAGAAAAGGATGAAAAGAACTCGTTTTCCAAGAAGATCCCAATAAGATAAGTTCTATGACTTTGAAAAACTCTTGTTGGGATTGTGTTGCGTCTTCCGTGACGTCCAGCCATTGACGGCTACCGCTGGTCCTTTTGCTGCTGAGAGACAGGAGCTCTCGCTTGGCTTTAAACGGAGCACAATAAAAAAGTAGTCTTATTTTGAATCTGTCCACTATAGTTTTGTCGTTGGGAACGCTTTGCCTACAATTCCGTCCATACACGTTTGTTCCCGTTCACATGCACTTGTACTTTTGGGGCTTCTGTGTTGAGTAAGCAAAGTTCCACAAAAATAAGCATTCCACTTGAGCCTTGATCCCATTGTTAGGTCCATGTTGTCTCACCATCCAACCACTATTATTATTTATCGTGTCATCAGCAACCAGACATTTGTATTACATTTTTAACAAAAACAAACAAACAAAACACAGAAATTGCAAGCTTGGTAGTTGATTAGATGTCCTTTGACCAGTATCTGGCCACTTGGAGTGCCTCTGGTGTTGCCGCAAGAAGATCCTCCCTTGTGAATGTGGCAGGGCTCAGGTTGCATTGCAGCAGGTGGTCAGTGGTTTGCTCTTCTTCACACTCGCATGTCGTGGATTCCACTTTGTGGCCTCATTTCTTGAGGTTGGCTCTGCATCTCGTGGTGCCAGAGCACAGTCTGTTCAGCGCCTTCCAAGTCGCCCAGTCTTCTGTGTGCCCAGGGGGGGAGTCTCTCATTTGGTACCAGCCATTGGTTGAGATTCTGGGTTTGAGCCTGCCACTTTTGGACTCTCGCTTGCTGGGGTGTTCCAGCGAGTTTCTCTGTAGATCTTGGAAAACTATTTGTTGATGTAAGTCGTTGACATGCTGGCTGATACCCAAACAAGGGATGAGCTGGAGATGTCTCTGCGTTGGTCCTTTCACTATTGGCTGCTACTTCCCGGAGGATGTCAGGTGGTGCAATACTGGCTAGACAGTGTAATTTCCCCAGTGGTGTAGGGCGCAGACACCCCGTGATAATGCGGCATGTCTCATTAAGAGCCACATCCACTGTTTTAGCGTGGTGAGATGTGTTCCACACCGGGCATGCATACTCAGCAGCAGAGTAGCATAGCGCAAGGGCAGATGTCTTCACTGTGTCTGGTTGTGATCCCCAGGTTGTGCCAGTCAGCTTTCACATATTGTTTCTAGCGCCCACTTTTTGTTTGATGTTCAGGCAGTGCTTCTTGTAGGTCAGAGCACGGTCCAGGGTGACCCCCAGGTATTTGGGTGCGCTGCAATGCTCCCGTGGGATTCCTTCGCAGGTAATAATCCTCTGAGCTCAGGATGCTTGTCTGTCCTTAAGGTGAAAGGCACATCTCTGTGTTTTAGATGGATTAGGGATCAGATGATTTTCCCTGTCATAGGCAGTAATACCACCTAGAGCAGTGGTTCTCAACCTGGGGTCCCCAGATGTTTTTGGCCTACAACTCCCAGAAATCCCAGCCAGTGTACCAGCTGTTAGGATTTCTGGGAGTTGAAGGCCAAAAACATCTGGGGACCCCAGGTTGAGAACCACTGACCTAGAGCTTCAGAGAGCTTCTGTTCAACCACTGATTCAGTGGGTTACTCCAATTGGGAATAATGTATAGTATTCAAGCCAAATAGTTCGACTGGGATGCAATTCTGCACCAATATTTTCAATATCCTCCTTGATTCATTGGGCAACAATGCTGTTCCAACTGAATAACATATCAATAAGCAAGCAGTTTGGCAGAGACACCATCTGTTGCAGTTACATTACCAGTTACCAGCTGGCTGGGATTTCTGAGAGCTGAAGTCCAAAGCACCTGGAGGGCCAAAGTTTTCCCGTGTCAGGGTTATATAGTTTGCACCTCCTGAATAGTTATTACCTGGGGCTGTATATCCTCAAGGCAAGGTAGGAGTTGCACATATATCACATCTTACATTTATCACATCTTATACACACATATACTTTAGCTCCTGGTGGCGCAGTGGGTTAAACTGCTGAACTTGCTTAACCAAAGGTCAGCAGTTCAAATCTGGGGAGCGGGGTGAGCTCTCACTGTTAGCCCCAGCCTCTGCCAGCCTAGCAATTTGAAAACACGCAAATGTCAATAGGTACCACTTCGGCAGGAAAGTAAGGGCGACTAAAATGATCAAGGGTCTGGAGAACAAGCCCTATGAGGAGTGGCTTAAGGAGCTGGGCATGTTTAGCCTGAAGAAGAGAAGGCGGAGAGGAGATATGATAGCCATGTATAAATATGTGAGAGGAAGCCACAGGGAGGAGGAGGGAGCAAGCTTGTTTTCTGCTTCCTTGGAGACTAGGACACGGAGCAATGGCTTCAAACTACAAGAGAGGGGATTCCATCTGAACATGAGGAAGAACTTCCTGACTGTGAGAGCCATTCAGCAGTGGAACTCTCTGCCCCAGAGTGTGGTGGAGGCTCCTTCTTTGGAAGTTTTTAAACAGAGGCTAGATGGCCATCTGTCAGGGGTGATTTGAATGCAATATTCCTGCTTTTTGGCAGAATGGGGTTGGACTGGATGGCCCAGGAGGTCTCTTCCAACTCTAGGATTCTAATGACATGCCATGCAGTCATGCTGGCCACATGACCTTTATGGTGTCTTCGGACAATGCCAATTCTTAACCTTAGAAGTTGAGATGAGCACCACCACTCAGTCGGACACAACTAGACTTAATGTCACGGGGAAACCTTTACCTTTATCTATACACACAAAAATTCATGTGCCCTGAAAAAAGAGCCAGAGAAAGACTCACAGACAGGCTATAAGGCAAACTAATTGGTGTTGGGAAACCCAAGGAGAGAGGCTATGTCGAAGTCCAAACTGTGGCCTGCTGTTCCCATGAATGCACCATTTCAACATCTCCCTCCAGTCCCAGAACCAAAAGACAACCCACTTCTATGGATTTCTGGAAAAAGAAGACACATGACAACAAGGACCAGCAAGGTTTCATGTACAATTTTAAACAAAAAGAACACCTTCCAAAATAAGATTCCAAGACCCAGCCTCGGGCCAGGCATGACGCTTGGTCCGACGGCTGTTTTGGCATACATTCTACAGAACGGGTTTGCACAGCCGCTCAGGACACGGCGGTTAATACCAACACAGGGTTTCTCTCTTCCAGCATCTGTGACCAAAGGAACAAGGCAAAAACTATTTGCAGCAAAAGGTCAGGCTTCTTGCTTGTGCGCAGGAAAGAAAGAAAGGGCGGCAGCGGGAAGGAAGGAACAAATGCGGGAAGGAAGGAATGGTGCATTAGGACGTCTTTGGGAAGGCGGCAGAGGGACGCAGTCCATTGAAATGGGTTTTTAAAGCCAACCAATCCTTGGGGAAAGAGTGAAAGATTCAGAGGCTGGTGTGTTAAGTCAAGCAGGGGCAAACTTGGGCCTTCCAGGTGTTTTGGACTTCAACCCCCACCATTCCTAGCAGCCTCAGGCCCCTTCCTTTTCCCCCTCGCCTGCTTAAGCATTGGTTATGGGCCAGGCACTCAGCTTAAGATTAGTTATGGGCCCAGAACTCAGTTTAAGATTGATTATGGGCCCAGCACTCAGCTTAATCTTGGTTATGGGCCCAGCACTCATCTTAAGATTGGCTGTGGACCCAGCACTCAGCATAAGATTGATTATGGGCCCAGCACTCAGCTTAAGATTGGTTGTGGGCCCAGCACTCAGCTTAACTTTGGTTATGGGCCCAGCACTCAGCTTAAGATTGGTTATGGGCCCAGCACTCAGCTTAAGATTGGTTGTGGGCCCAGCACTCAGCTTAATGTTGGTTATGGGCCCAGCGCTCGGCTTAAGATTGGTTGTGGGCCCAGCACTCAGCTTAATGTTGGTTATGGGCCCAGCACTCAGTTTAAGATTGGTTGTGGGCCCAGCACTCAGCTTAAGAATGGCTATGGACCCAGCACTCAGCTTAAGATTGGTTATGGGCCTAGGACTCAGCTTAACATTGGTTATGGGCCCAGCACTTAGTTTAAGATTGTTTATGGGCCCAGCACTCATAACATTGGTTATGGGCCCAGCATTCAGCTTAACATTGGTTATGGGCCCAGCACTCATAACATTGGTTATGGACCCAGCACTCATAACATTGGTTATGGGCCCAGCATTCAGCTTAACATTGGTTATGGGCCCAGCACTCACAACATTTGTTATGGACCCAGCACTCATAACATTGGTTATGGGCCCGGCATTCAGCTTAAGTGGCTGAGGGGGAAAGGGAAAGGGTCTTGAGGCTGTTAGGAACAGTGGGAGTTGAAGTCCAAAACACCTGGAAGGCCCAAGGTTCCCCATGCCTGTGTTAAGTGCTATACCGACAGCGTAGAAATAGGGGTTGATATCATTTCCGCACGAAAAATAAATGTCAACATTCTCAGAACAGACAATGCTTGTGACGACCAAACAAAACACACTTTAACTCCTTGTTTTCTTTCTCCGAACAAAAAGTAGAAACAGGTCCTATCCTTCAATGCCAGATAAGAGAGTAATACTATAATTTACTGACAGCAGCTACAAATTACCCTTTGGCAGGGCGTTTCAATATGAAAAGGCAAGAAAATGAGAACAGGGTTTGAGAAAGCCGCAACACACTGCGCCGACTGTGCCTCGCTCAAGCCTCTGCCGGAGAAAGGCCGACAGAAGGTGCCCTTTGCTCTCTTTTGTAAAGAGGTCGCGAACCAGTAAATGCTGTGGATGAAAGCCAGGACAGGCTCCAGCCACTTAAATGGATCTTACAAAACAACACCAAGGAGAAGGCAACGGGAAGGCGGGTCCTCGGATGACCTCTCTTCCTTCTGAGACTATGAGCATGCAGCAGGAAGCAGTCCAAATTAGTTCAGCAACAGTATCTTTTAGTTCATGGTGCATTTATAGATATCCATAAATTAAAAAAAAGAAAAGAAGCAGACTTCTACAAATTTTAAAATAAAAAAATCCACAAGAAAGGCATCCGGATGTAGTGTGCCGAGTAAGGCTTTGGAGCAGAGCTTTCCATCTCCTTAGCAGCAGCGTCCTCCTCCTCCTCCTCTTCTGCAGAACTCATAAATAGAGAGAGGGGAGAGGGTTGAGAGAGAGAAGGAGAAAGAAAGGGCAAAAGAGGAGTCACTTCTTAAATTACGGTCGCGATCAAGCCCAGCGAGGGCTGGAGGAGGTTCTCATTTCAAGCGCTCGATGAGTCCCTGTGTGAGTCCAAGGTGCAAAAGCTGCGATCTGGGGAGCCTCACCAAGTGAGGGAAAAAACCCAGAAGCTTCTCCCAAGAGAGTTCGAGGAGGCTGGGCACAACCAGCCACATCTTAAAGAGAGAGCCAGTCCGTCTGTTCCGGTGGATGTCCACCACTCCGCCGTGGACGTACATGCAGCCGGCCTGTGTGGAGATACAACAAACGCCGGTAGTGTCAGAACATCAGGTTGGTTTACATCCCACATACAACCTACATCAGGCAAGGGCAAACTTCAGCCCTCTTCCAGGTGTTCTGGATTTCAACTCCCACAATTCCTACCAGTATTTAAAACACTCTAAAATCAGGACAACAAATAAAGAGAAACACTAAAAATACAGGGGAATTCCAGACAAGAATTAATCAGTCAGTTAACACCTCCCAACAAAGGATTCAAATAAAGAGCAACACTCAAAAAACAGGGGAATTCTAGACAAGAGTCAATCAGGGCCAGTTAACACCTCCCAACAAAGGATTTCCCCAGGCAGCAACCAGCCAGGCTTTGAAGCTGCAAGGCCATTCAATGCTACACATTGTCGAATGCGGCCTTATTCTTCCTACCAAGTACCCAGATCATTTCCTCTAATTGGCCCCACCTAGAGAAGGGCCAAAGTTTGCCCTTGCCTGATCTATATCTATCTTACAGCTGGCAAACTGACTGAGATTTCTGAGAGTTGAAGTCTAACAAAATACCTGGAGGATGAAAGGGTTGAGAACTGTCGCACTAGTATTGTTTGGGTATGCATTTTCTAATTGCTAGCATTACGATCATTGTTAGCGTATTTTTTTGTATGAATGGTCACATTAGGAAATGCATATCCAGGCAACGCTTCTATTTCATAACAGTTTTTATAGTCATCTCTCAGCACAGATGAAATCAGGTTAATTCCTTTCACCAAACATAAAAATATACTTCTGAGTATACAAAACATGCAGAATAATCACAGGATGTTTCTAAACCTGCACCTGTTGATAGACTCTGCAAGGTAGCTGGCACCCCCCCCCCCCCAATGTGTGAAGGGAAGTTGCTGCTAACTGTGAGAGAAATAAGGTTGAACACTGAAAGCCACCCACTGCATGGCTACCAGCCTCCTCCCAGCAGACTCAAATCAAGGAAAAGCATCATGAGAACCACCACTCCTCTTAATGTTCTTCCAGCAACACCAAGAGTATCCTCTGGGCAGCTAAACTAGAATATCCCAATGGGATGGTCTTCCTCCAGGGGCAAACCAAGAATGGGGTGAAAGTCCCTGAACAGACTCAGAAGTGGAGTGGGCAGATCAAAAGACAACCTGGCAAAATGGTGCTACCTAAAAGAATCCTCCACCTTGTGCGACAGTGGAGCAGAACAGACAACTCCACACGTATGTTTGTCCACTGTGCCCTGCCTCATGTACAGAGGGAGAAGTGTTCAAAGCTACAGACAATGCAGTCGCTGTTGCGCGGTTTAGGTCAAAAGATATTTAGCCGCTTGTGCTCCTTCTATTTTTATCAGTTTTTATACTTATGTATGCAACACTTTTGACATGAAATAAATAAGTATACAATTCCATAAAGAATTGAATTATTACTCTAGTTTTGTCATCCTAAAGACTCTTTTCTCCCTTCTCCATCCTAGTGTTTCTCTACCAATGCTCTGACCCTCTTCCATTTTTCATCTCTTCCTCTGAGGCTAGATCTACACTGTCCTATATCTCAGGGTCTGATCCCAGACTATACTATTATTATTCTATTTATTTATACCCCACTTTCTCTCTCCTGCAAGAGACTCAAAGCGGCTATACTTATACTTATTACACTGCCAGATAATCTGGGGTATACAGATAATCAGGAATCATACCCTGGGATATAAGGCAATGTAGATCCAGCCTGAGATAATTGTAACTATCTACTGCCCTCTTGTGCTTGCATCGTAAGTATTGTAGGTACATACATATATGCAGCATTTATTTTTGGGGATGTAGCCCTGATTCAGGTAGGGTTTTTTGTCTTGAAACCCAGACAATATTTTAATTTGGATAATAAGGATTATGTGTATAAAGTCTGGTCCAGATCCATCAGGAACCTTTCCGGCACAGACAAACATAGATATATATTTTCACTTTTCCAGATAAGACAATCCCAAATTGCTTCTGGACAACTGCTTTGGAAACTGACAAGTGTAAAAAAAACTTTATGCAAGCACAGAGAGCTGAAAATGGAAGAAATGGCTGTTCAGTTTCCCTTTTTGTATGCAGCAGTCCTGAAGTTTATAGGATGGATGATTTCCATAGGCCAGGAATGGGCAAACTTCAGCCCTCCCTCCAGGTGTTTTGTACTTCAATTCCCACAAATACTAACAGTTGGCAGGCTGTTAGGAATTATGGGAGTTGAAGTCCAAAACACCATAGGCCCATGCCTGGCCTAGGGAAATCAGATTTTATACTTGAGGTCAATCCACCTGCCTATGCCTTGGCAGCCATTTCTGTGGGGCGCTCCAGAGACTTGTTGATCTGAGTGTGAACTTTCATAGCCACTTACCGGAGTCACAGCTGCACAGTGGAAATAGACAGGTTCGGGCATAACAGCCGGGAGTTTCACCCACTGGAAAGTTTGCAGACTCAGCTTCCAGACGTCTCCCAGGATCACTTCTCCATTGTATCCTCCGCAGACAAAGACATCTGAACGGAGAGACCACACAGGGGCTTAAGAATGACTTCTCCCCTTCCCTAATGAGGAGACTATTGTGAACATGCAAGGAGACCCTTGGCAGAGAGGTAGAATAATATAACACAACCAATGTCAAGTTGAGGAGGGGCAGAGGTGGGGGAGGAAGGACTCTACATTGCCTTAAACACCACACCGCTTGGGCAAGTGACGACTGCTCCCAGAATTGACCAGTAAACACAGCTAGTGGTCATTCCAGCTGGGCTATCCTGATGCTTATAAATGTGGAGTTGAAAGAGACAACAAGTGGGTGGTGATCGTTTGGACCCTCTTTTTTCCATTTTTAAAGATGGGGCAAACATTTGCCTTCTTCCAATCTGCTGGAACTTCTCACTGTTTATTATTCTCAAATAATTGCCAGTGGTTCTGAAATGGCTTCTGAGAGTTCTTTGCATATCCTGGAATGGAATTCGTCCAGCCCTGAAGTCTTGGAATTCATTTGGAGTAGAAAGCTTTAACTGTACTACCTCTTTATCTATATTATACTGCAATTCCTTTACTTATTTAAAAATGAAACACAGTTAACTTAGCACAAAAATGCCTTTTCAGTTGAAGCTGGAAGGGATTATGCTCTGAACCTAAGAGTTAACTCAGACTAAGGGCCCTTCCACACAGTCATGTAACCCAGAATATAAAGGCAAAAAATTCTACAATATTTGCTCCACACTGCCATATATTCCAGTTCTAAACAGGTGTGGGATTTTATTATGCCCTTCCACACAGCTGTAGAAAACCCCACATTATCTCCTTTGACCTGGAATATATGACAGTATGGACTCAGATATTACTTACATAGAATCAAAGAATCAAAGAGTTGGAAGAGACCTCATGGGCCATCCAGTCCAACCCCCTGCCAAGAAGCAGGAATATTGCATTCAAATCACCCCTGACAGATGGCCATCCAGCCTCTGCTTAAAAGCTTCCAAAGAAGGAGCCTCCACCACACTCCGGGGCAGAGAGTTCCACTGCTGAACGGCTCTCACAGTCAGGAAGTTCTTCCTAATGTTCAGATGGAATCTCCTCTCTTGTAGTTTGAAGCCATTGTTCCGCGTCCCAGTCTCCAAGGAAGCAGAAAACAAGCTTGCTCCCTCCTCCTCCCTATGACTTCCTCTCACATGGCTATCATATCTCCTCTCAGCCTTCTCTTCTTCAGGCTAAACATGCCCAGTTCCCTAAGCCGCTCCTCATAGGGCTTGTTCTCCAGACCCTTGATCATTTTAGTCGCCCTCCTCTGGACACATTCCAGCTTGTCAATATCTCTCTTGAATTGTGGTGCCCAGAATTGGACACAATATTCCAGGTGTGGTCTAACCAAAGCAGAATAGAGGGGTAGCATTACTTCCTTAGATCTAGACACTATGCTCCTATTGATGCAGGCCAAAATCCCATTGGCTTTTTTTGCTGCCACATCACATTGTTGGCTCATGTTTAACTTGTTGTCCACGAGGACTCCAAGATCTTTTTCACACGTACTGCTCTCGAGCCAGGCGTCCCCCATTCTGTATCTTTGCATTTCATTTTTTCTGCCAAAGTGGAGTATCTTGCATTTGTCACTGTTGAACTTCATTTTGTTAGTTTTGGCCCATCTCTCTAATCTGTCAAGATCGTTTTGAATTCTGCTCCTGTCCTCTGGACTATTGGCTATCCCTCCCAATTTGGTGTCGTCTGCAAACTTGATGATCATGCCTTCTAGCCCTTCATCTAAGTCATTAATAAAGATGTTGAACAGGACCGGGCCCAGGACGGAACCCTGCGGCACTCCGCTCGTCACTTCTTTCCAAGATGAAGAGGAAGCATTAGTGAGCACTCTCTGTGTTCGTCCACTTAACCAATTACAGATCCACCTATTTTTACAGATTACAGATTACAGATCCCATAGGCGATCCCTCGTTGTCCAAGGATAGTCTTCCATGATTAGTGTATTTGTGGTGGGTCCGTAGGTGACTGTGGAGCCCAATTCTTATCTGCATCTTCTCCCGCAGTGAGGGCGCATTGGTTTCTAGGTGGAAGATGGTCCCGGTCGGGATTGGCTTGACGCGCCTTCCTCTTGGTACATTTCTCTCTTTTGCCCTCCATTCATGTCTCTTCAAATTCTACAGCACTGCTGGTTTCAGCTGACCTCCAGCTGGAGCACTCAAGGGCCGGGGCTTTCCAGTTCTCAGTGTCTATGCCAGAGTTTTTGAGGTTGGCTTTAAGTCCATCTTTAAATCTCTTTTCCTGTCCCCCAACATTCCGTATTCTGTTCTTGAGTTCAGAGTAAAGCAACTGCTTTGGGAGATGGTGATTGGGCATCCAGACAATGTGGCCGGTCCAGCGGAGTTGATAGCGGAGGAGCATCGCTTCAATGCTCGTGGTCTTTGCTTCTTCCAGCATGCTGACATTTGTCCATCTGTCTTCCCAAAAAATTTGCAGGATTTTCCAGAGGCAACGTTGATGGAATCATTCCAGGAGTTTCATGTGACGTCTGTAGACAGTTTCGCAGGTGTATAGCAGAGTTGGGAGGACAACAGCCTTATAGACAAGCCCCTTGGTCTCCCTGCGGATGTCCCGGTCCTCAAACACTCTCTGCTTCATTCGGAAGAATGCTGCACTTGCAGAGCTCAGGCGGTGTTGTATTTCATTGTCAATGTTGACTTTGGTGGAGAGGTGGCTGCCAAGGGAGCGGAATGGTCAACATTTTCTAAAGTTACTCCATTAAGCTATGGACTCAGATAACCTATGGACTCAGATAACCTAGTTCAAAAGAGATATTGTGGATTATCCACCTTGATATTCTGGGTTATATGGTTGTGTGGAAGGGCTCTAAAATACTTTAACTTTCTCCCTTCCTCCCTCCTTTCTGCACATCCCAGCTTCTACAGTCAGCTGCAGCACATTTGTTTTGTTCTGATGGGCTGCATCTGTCTCTATGCATGGAATTAACACTCAGTTACATCAATTTTCCTTTCCTTTCACCACAGCTGCCTTGGTTTTTCCCACACTGTAATTGAGATCCTTCCCTCGATGTCAGAGTGCTTATGCATGTATACCACCCCAAAATATTCTAAATTGGACAGGATTTCCTCACTATAACAAAAAAAGGCAAATTCATGGACCAGGTCTGCCGCTCTTACCACTTTTTATCTGTACACAACTGTGACATCTCCTGGCCGCTGGAAAGTCTGTGGAACAAAAAAATGGACTGTGAGCAACTGAAAAGAAATAGTCTGAAGGAGATGAATGCCCTCTTATGCATCCCTTTAGCCACCTGCCTTGAAAGATATGAAAGAGAAATTCATCTTCACTTAAAAGCCATCTGAAGTATTAGGTCACATTCCAAGAAAGGTGATAAGAATCTTAACTAAGGAACTGATTTACAGTACTTTTAAAGCACTGAATGCAGGTTGCAAGGATGGTGTAAAATACTTTGTAGGAATTGAAATCAAGAGTTCTGAACTCTACAATGAGCATCCCAGTTTCATAATAAATGTTTCAGAGGCAGACTTCAGCATAACATGGAGAAGCAGGAATTGATCAGCACTTCTGAGACTGATTTATTTTAGCATGAGCTTTCATTTAAATTATTAATTATTTGCTCTATTTATATCCTGCCTTTCTCACCCCAGAGGGGTGAGAAAGGCAGCCTTACGACAGGTAGTAATTCGATACCATACATAAATAAAATAAATAACTACAATTAAAACCAAGCAATTAAAACATCAATTCAAATAATACCATCCAAAACATAACCTAGAGCCGTTCCATTTGTCAATCACATTGATTTGCGGTCATTCATTGCACTGCTCCAATTACTTGTCAAAAGCTTGGTCCCAAAGCCACGTCTTAAGTTTTTTTTTTCTTGAAGGTCAGGAGAGAAGGGGCTGATCTGATCTCACTGGGGAGGGAGTTCCATAGCCAAGAAGCCACCACAGAGAAGGCCCTGTCTCTCATCCCTACCAATCGGGCCTGTGAAGGAGGTGGGACCGAGCGCAGGGCCTCCCCAGAAGATCTTAATCTCCGAGGTGGTTCACAGAGAGAGATACAGTCAGACAGGTAAGCTGGGCCGGAACTGTTTAGGACTTTTTATAGACTAAAGCCAGCACTGGCAGCCAGTGGAGCTGAAATAACAGGTGAGCTGTGTGCTCCCTGTACCCCACTCCGGTGAGCAAGCTAACCCCTTGGACCACTACCAAATAGTCTTCAAAGGCAGCCCCACATAGAGTATATTGCAGTAGTCTATCTGGGATGTAACCAGAGTGTGGATCACCGTGGCCAAGTCTGATTTCCCAAAGTACGGGTGCAGCTGGCACACAAGTTTTAATTGTGTGAAAGCTCCCCTGGCCACCACTGAAACCTGAGGTTCCAGGCTTAGTGGTGAGTCCAGGATCATTCCCAAGATGCGAACCTGTGTCTTCAGGGGGAGTGTAACCTCATCCAGCACAGGCTGTAACCCTATACTCTGTTCAGTTATTTATCCCCTTTTTCAGATATATATTTGAAACTGTGAATGTTTCAATCTATACAACTGGTTGGCAAGAAATAAAATTGTCATTATTAAATTAATCTATGGAGTTTTTTAGTGATAGAAAAAGTCAAAAATGTTCTGCTAAAGATTGCTTCAGAAGATGTAAGAGGCTCACAAATGTATTTATTTATTTATTTGCTACATTTGTATACCTCCCCTCTCAGCCCGTAGGCGACTCAAGGCGGTTCACAAAGCAACAATTCAATGCCAACAACATCATAAAAACATTAAAACATTAAAAAGATTAACACATCAATTAAAACCATGACAATAGTAAAAACAATCATTTCGTCTCCTAGGTAAAAACATAATCCAATCTCATCTAATGTCCCTAGGAAGGGCATTCCATAGCTGAGGGGCCACCACTGAGAAGGACCTGTCTCTCATCCCCGCCAGACGTATTTGTGACGCAGACGGAGTCGAGAGCAGGGCCTCCCCAGATGATCTTAACGTCCTAGATGTTTCAAATGTACACTTGCTTTCTAGCTAAAAAGGCACTTCCTACTACAAGGCTTCCTAACAATGGCTTCCTAAAAATGCCTACCTTTTTTCTTGTAAGGCTTTGTTGCAATTTCCTCCCATGTGTTTGTTTCAAGGTTGTAGGCATGAATCTGAAGTAGGCAGAAGAAAATTATATTCACAGGGTTAACAACAATGAGGGAATAGAAGGAAGGGAAGGAAGGAGAGAAAGAAAGAAAGGAGAAGAAGGGAAAGAAAAGGGAAGGAAGGGAAGAGGAAGAGAAGGAAGAAGAGAATGAAAGAAAAAAGAAAGGAAGGAAGGAAGGAGAGAGAGAGAGAAAGAAAGAAAGGAGAGAAAGGAGTGAAGGTTGGCCACAACAACGCGTGGCAGGTACAGCTAGTATATATGTAATTGTATACCTTCAAGTCATATTCTTGGCAATATTTGTTCAGAAAAGATTTGCCTTTTGTGCCCTCTGAGGTTGAGACAGTGTAACATGCAACATTTCCCTTTGGTTTTTCCATGGTCACATTCAAACCCTGTTCTTCAAAGCTGAGACCAAATGCTCAACCACTACGTCATGCTGTCACATATGCACAAAATATAATAGATTGTACCACTGACTTTCTATGCACTAAATCCCCCCCCCCCCCCCCCCATTCTTTGACAGGTTACAAATCACCTCTCTCACAATCTGTGGAATTCTCTTGGCAACTAGAAATCGGATTGCTAAGAGGACCCTGAAGTTTACCACATTACCTTGTCCAAGGAATAGGCTGTCCAAGATGTTCCGCCACCCAAGATGTAAATCCTCTGTCCATCATGTGCAATTTCATGTCTGTATCTAAAGAAAGCCCAGTGTATTCCTTTTAGCATCTTTCACCTGCTCATCAAGTTTTTAAAAAAAATAAAACAGCTAAACCAATTTTTAGCTAGTAGGCTACATTTTGGGTTGCACCCGATGGCACAGCAGGTTAAACTACTGAGCTGCAGTATTTGCTGACCGGCGATTTGAATCCGGGGAGCGGGGTGAGCTCCTGCTGTTGTCCCCAGCTTCTGCCAACCTAGCAGTTTGCAAATATGAGTACCGCTTCTGTGGGAAAGTAACAGCACTCCATGCAGTCATGCCAGCCACATAACCTTGGAGGTATCTAAGGACAACGCCGGCTTAGAAATGGAGATGAGCACCACGTCCCAGAGTGGGACACATCTAGACTTCATGTCAAGGGGAAACCTTTACCTTTAAGCTACATTTACTTTCCTCAATTTATTCTTCCAGCCAAGGAATCAGGCTCATAGAACCAAATGTTTCCAGATTTGGAGGTAGCATAAATCAGTTCTACTGCTCTCTAATAAATATGAATGGCCCTTTTGTTTTGCTCTTATAGGAAGCGAGGTGGGGTGGACAAAGCATGGACTGTGAGCCATTTTTCTTAGTCCACCAGGGGTCAGAACAGTCTTTTTATCCCCCCCCCCCCCAACATCTGGTTGGCATCACCAGATTATCCACCAGCAAAGAAGAAAAAGGGTTGTTGTAGGTTTTTTTCTTGCTATATGGCCATGTTCTAGAGGCATTTTCTCCTGAAGTTTCGCTTGCATCTATGGCAAGCATCCTCAGAGGTAGTGAGGATGCTTGCCATAGATGCAGGCGAAACGTCAGGAGAAAATGCCTCTACAACATGGCCATATAGCCCGAAAAAACCTACAACAACCCAGTGATTCCGGCCATGAAAGCCTTCGACAATACAAGAAGAAAAAGGCTTATGAAGGGACTTCCAGCTGCAACTCATCAGTTCCACACCAGTGTTTCTATTCAAACACTCATGTCCCTGCCAAACTGACCTTTCCTCTGGCATGTCACAGTGCATATTGTTTGGCTTCAGCTGGGTCCATTCTCGGGTATTCAAGTCCAGCTTGTGTAGGTCTGTGCTGTAAATGTAGCCGGTGGTTCCTCCAAATACATACAAGGATCCGTTAATGATTGCCATTGCCTGGCAGGAGAGAAGTAGGAGAACATTGGTTGGGAAACTCAAATGTCACTCTCCCCACTAGAAGACTCAAAATGTCCCTTACATCCATAGTGGCACTACAGTTCCTTACACTTTTGGGGGGATGGAGAATAGAATTGCAAGATGAGGCTCATTCATTTCATTCCCCTCAATAACCTACTTTTTCTCCTCTGGGGTGGAACTCAAGGCTTTCCACCACTGAAAATGTATCAGTGGTTGCCTCCACTGAGAAGACTTTGGTTCCAACAGATCTCTAAACGAGGAGTGAGATTTTAACAGGGTATGCTATAGTCTACACATGAGCAAATTTTGGCCCTCCTCCAAGCGATGTATGAATGAGGATGACTGAATGTTCATATGTGTGTGGATGCTGAGTGAAAATGTAATTCTTCTTTCTTTGTTAGTTAGCCAATGCAACTGTAAATTGTTGTGAATTCAATGTAGTTACATAGAATCTGTATGTCTGTATGTCTAATGTTGTTCATTGTATAAAAGTTCTGTAAGAGCTCTGATATCATTTCTCTTACTGGAAAATTGCAATTAAAAGAACCTATATTTATTGAAAAGTTATTCATAACACTCCCACAATTCCTAACAGCCAGCAGAATGTTGGGAATCATGGGAGTTGAAGTCCGAAACACCTGGAAGACCAAAGTTTGCCTGGTATAGTCTATATTTGTCTTTAATTTTAAATGAACATCCTTTTGAGATTTCTTTGCGATATATTGATAGCTAAATTATATTTTAAAGGTTAATGTTTTAAATTTTTCCTTCACCCCTTTTAGCTTTTGTAAGCCAGCTTGTGCTCCAGGGCTTAAATAACAATGACAAATTAAATAAAAATGATGACCGCAGCAATCGTTTAGGAAACATGGGTCTGCTGCCTTCCTGCGTGCCCTCAGACCAACTTCAATCGATTTCCCCAGTTCACAATGATTTCTGTTTGGGTCCCAAAGGTCACTGCCAGCATCAGGCATTGATTGCTATGACCTACAGCTAAAGCAGTTCAGAAAGACAGATGAACATACAGAAGCCAAAGGGGAAGGTAACTGGCGGTCAGATGTAGGGCACCAAGGTCAAAACTTTGATTCCCAATTCTACTGTTAATTGCTTCTGAAGGAGAAGGGTGAATTGGCATTCAAAAAATACTGTTAATTTTTAAAAATCTCTTTCCTGCTTTCCTGGATGTTTTGCTGGAATCAGGAGCAGACCTACAAGTTATTTGCAGAATTTCCTGAGGAAAAACGACTGGAAAGGGCTATTTTAGGGTAACTCATTTTGATCCTTATACCTCAAGGAAAAGCCTTAATGAACTATGGGTTCAAACTAAATGCCCAGGTCCCCATTAACTTTCAAATGAAGTACAAAGTGGATCCGCTGTATTTCCTCTAGGCTCAGAGAATCTAAGAAATACAACCACTGCCCATTTTCAACCTCTCAGGAGAACAGAACTTATCTGTGAGCTTAAAAGAGATTTCTCAGAGCAGAGATAAATGGCTACTGCAATTGAGCCAGACAATCCTTCCATACCTGTCCATAGATGCGGTTTGGTTTCTTCCCTCGGCAACTGAACAGGGCCCAGCGCTTGTATTTCACATTGCAGACGTGGACTTCATTGCCGTTGCTCTCACCAAATGGGATTCCGGTGCCGCCAAAGACCAAGAGGTTATTCCCATGTAGCACAACTAGCAAACCAAAGAAAAAGCATTTGAGCTCTACTGTTGACATTTATAATTCTTCCTTAGAAAATCTTGGCGACATTATCAATTCAAATGCCCCACGTAACCAAAAACAATAGTATGGTGGAAAGCATGTTAAGAAAGGCTCTGTTGGAAGGTCAGCTAACAGCAATGCAGAAGCAACACGGTGTAAAAGGTATGCACATGTCGCTACACAAAACATGCTATAGTATGACACATAAAAGTGTGCATGACTTCCCTGGTTAGCAGCTAACTGAATTCCAATTACTTGGGTCCCATAGCCAATGACTTTCAATTTTGAGAGAAAGGCAGAGTACAAACAACATCAACTTATATAAAACTCATGGGAGCAAAATGAAATGAAGCCACTGCCACCCTTCCCTTCTGTCTCTGAATTTTACAATTTCAAGTGGCACAAATCCTTGTGGATTCAAGAGATAATATTCTCACATAGGGTTTTTTTTCTTCTCAGAAGGTATAGAATGACAAATCTATCTTAGTCCGGAGTATAAGATGTTCCTAAGAAAAAAAGAATGACAAATGGCCTCCAAAGCTATAACCTCATGATCACTAACAGGATAATACATTTTATAATCTTGTCAACGACAATTGTGAAACAAAAACTAAAAGCAGATTTTTCATAAATGGGTCCATGGGGCACATTTGGCCCACCAGAAATTAGTGGCTAACAATTCTCTGAAGTGAGTTTGCTTTTGGTCCATCAAAGGCTACAGCTGGCATTTAACACAATATGATGGACAAAGGAGATAGAATGCAATATGGCTCCAGACAGAAGGTCCTGGTCTGGTTCTATGATTCACTTTAGTCTTAGCCCTCACCCAGATGGGAAAGAGAGAGTGTGTAACCTCTCTATTGGATTATTTCCCAATGAAGTATAGTTGCTGAATTCAATACTAAATCAGCACTTACGTGACATGGAGGCCAACTCTCGAGGCATGTAGCCCTCTGTGCCCATTTGATGCCAGATGCCAGTAGCAAAGTTGTATCGCCAGAGCTCTCTGAAGAGTGGGTAGTCTTCATTCTCTGGCCCCCCAGACTCATCGTAGTCGGGATTGTATCCTCCAAACACGTACAAATTGGCACTGTCTGCTACACACCGGTGGCCGCTTCTGGCTGGAGGGATTCTATGGCCTAAAACAGAAATACATCCATTTTACTGAGAGTTGTGAAAGAAGGTTGTTTGGCACTATGTATAAGACACATTAGGGAATATGATCAGAGTTGGCCATCATGGCCCCAGGAATCAGTTCATTCTAATTCAGACACCTCGCCGACTAATTTGGGTTTCAGTGAGAGAAAAAACACACAACCTAATTCCCAAGAGTTTAAAAACAAAATATAAATCACTGTGAAGACTCGTTGATGCTAGACAAGGTGTATAACGATCACAAAACAGAGAAAGGACTCAAATACGGTATTCAACTGGAATCATTTGGCTTCCTGCACAGCATTTTTTAAATATAGTTTTTCTGAATTTACTGATTCCAACTTGCTCTCACAAAAGACAGATTCAATTAACAAAAGTCATCAATGCTTTATAAAGTGTAACTGGATTCATTTTTCTTTCAGAGGAACCTGAACTATTACACACCAGTTGTCGGTCTAAATATAGAAAATATAGCTGGCTATCATTAAATAAAATAAAAGCATGAAGATATTTTCCAGAAGAACAGGGTCATACAGAAATCATGCTGCAAGAGAAGGACTGAGTTCAAGGGGGAATTCAGAAAATTTATTCATTTGATTTACACCCTGTTACAGAAGTCTGACTTGCAACCAATAAGTTAAATAAAAATGAATGTCCAGAATGTTATTGTCAAATTAATTCTAGCATAAAACTAAACATATTTTAATGTGTTCAAGGAAATCCATTTATTTTTGCAAAGTCAAACAATTTGCAATTGAGGTTCAGTTCAATAACAACCATTGCATTGTGCAAATTAGATATTTAGCCACCTTTGGATAAAACTTTAAAGTATCCTTTAAATACTTTTAGATTTGTTGCCTGACAAAAACATCAAAATGATGTGCTGTGGAGGCATTTGTTGACTGGGATAAAATGTTGAATAAGCCTAACTGAATGTTGGATCAACCAAATATTGTTGTTGTTGTTGTTCATTCGTTCAGTCGTCTCCGACTCTTCGTGACCTCATGGACCAGTCCACGCCAGAGCTCCCTGTCGGCCGTCACCACCCCCAGCTCCTTCAAGGTCAGTCCAGTCACTTCAAGGATGCCATCCATCCATCTTGTCCTTGGTCGGCCCCTCTTCCTTTTGCCTTCCACTTTCCCCAGCATAATTGTCTTCTCTAGACTTTGCTGTCTCCTCATGATGTGGCCAAAGTACTTCAACTTTGTCTCTAGTCTCCTTCCCTCCAGTGAGCAGTCGGGCTTTATTTCCTGGAGGATGGACTGGTTGGATCTTCTCGCAGTCCAAGGCACTCTCAGCACTTTCCTCCAACACCACAGCTCAAAAGCATCGATCTTCCTTCGCTCAGCCTTCCCTAAGGTCCAGCTCTCACATCCGTAGGTGACTACAGGGAATACCATGGCTTTGACTAGGCAATGGATCTTTATTGCCAGTGTGATGTCTCTACTCTTTACTATTTTATCAAGACTGGACATTGCTCTCCTCCCAAGAAGTAAGCGTCTTCTGATTTCCTGGCTACAGTCTGCATCTGCAGTCATCTTTGCACCTAGAAATACAAAGTCTGTCACGGCCTCCACGGTTTTTCCCTCTATTTCCCAGTTGTCAATCATTCTTGTTGCCATAATCTTGGTTTTTTTTATGTTTAGCTGCAACCCGGCTTTTGCGCTTTCTTCTTTTACCTTGATTAGAAGGCTCCTCAACTCCTCCTCGCTTTTGGCCATCAGAGTGGTGTCATCTGCATATCTGAGGTTGTTAATGTTTCTTCCAGCAATTTTCACCCCAGCTTTGCATTCCTCAAGCCCCGCACATCCTCGCATGATGTGTTCTGCATACAAGTTAAAAAGGTTGGGTGAGAGGATGCAGCCTTGCCGTACGCCTTTCCCAATCTTGAACCAGTCTGTTGTTCCGTGGTCAGTTCTGACTGTTGCTACTTGGTCCTTGTACAGATTCCTCAGGAGAGAGACAAGGTGGCTTGGGATGCCCATCCCACCAAGAACTTGCCACAATTTATTATGATCCACACAGTCAAAGGCTTTAGAGTAGTCAATGAAGCAGAAGTAGATGTTTTTCTGAAACTCCCTGCCTTTCTCCATTCTCCAGCGGATATTGGCAATCTGGTCTCTCGTTCCTCTGCCTTTTCTAAACCCAGCTTGAACATCTGGCAACTCTCGCTCCATGTATTGCTGGAGTCTTCCTTGCAGGATCTTGAGCATTACCTTACTGGCATGAGAAATAAAGGCCACTGTACGGAAGTTGGAGCAGTCTTTCGCATTTCCCTTTTTTGGTATGGGGATATAAGTTGATTTTTTCCAGTCTGATGGCCATTCTTGTGTTTTCCATATTTGCTGGCATATGGCATGCATCACCTTGACAGCATCATCTTTTAAGATTTTAAACAGTTCAGCTGAGATCTCATCGTCTCCTGCTGCCTTGTTGTTAGCAATGCTTCTTAAGGCCCATTCAACCTCACTCCTCAGGATGTCTGGTTCTAATTCATTCACACCGTCAAAGCTATCCTCAATATTATTATCCTTCCTATACAGATCTTCTGTATAGTCTTGCCACCTTCTCTTGATCTCTTCAGCTTCTGTTAGGTCCCTGCCATCTTTGTTTCTTATCATGCCAATTTTTGCCTGAAATTTACCTCCAATGTTTCTAATTTTCTGGAAGAGGTCTCTTGTCCTTCCTATTCTGTTGTCTTCTTCCACTTCCATGCATTGCTTGTTTAAAAATAGTTCCTTATCTCTTCTGGCTAACCTCTGGAATTGCGCATTTAACTGGGCATATCTCCCCATCTTCCGACCTGGGAGTCCCATCTTCCAATGGCATACCGACATATCTCTGGTTGTACTGGTCCATTTAGTTTTCTTGGCAAGGATACTGGGGTGGTTTGCCATTGCCTTCCCCAGGGATCACGCTTGGTCTGACCTCTCTGCCACGACCGTCCCGTCTTGAGTGACCCTTCACGGTTTCGCTCATGACATCATTGAGGTGCTCAAGCTCCAGTGCCACAACAAGGCGGTGATCCTTTGCTGGAGAACCAAATATTAGATGTTATGTATTTCAACATATTGCTTTTGTATCTTTTTTTTCCTTATGAGTGGATTATTATTTGGATTTTACCTTGCTTATCAGATATCTTGTTATTTTGTCCTGGCGTTTTGTTTATTCAACAAATATGCTCACAGGAAAATAGCCAGCAGCACCACTTCTAAAGCACAACCCTACACACATTGCACAATGAAAGTAGAAGCAGCTTCCTTCAATACACTAACATAACTCCACTGTAAAATCTTCCAGAGGCTGTTACGCATTAAAGTTGCAAAAATTCCACTGCACAAAATTAAGTCAATTTGGTTTTTTTTCAAAGATTTTCACAGAAAAGTGAAATAGGTTGTGTAATTTACTAGTTCACCAGTGCTTTAAAAAATGACCTGAAGTATGTTGCCTAATTGATGGTGCTTCTAGAATGCAAAACAAGGTAGGACCTCTATCTCAGGTATGGCCTTGAGCAGAACTAAATGCTTCTGCAGTCTCTTCATTGGGGATAGAAATAATTTTAATTGGGTTCAACAGATTTTATCAAAGTAACATTGTCATACTTTCCAGGATTGGAAGGCCTACAATGACTTCTTCAAGAAACAAAGGCCAAATTGTGCATGAAAGAAATAGAAAAATTTCAGTCATTGAAGGGAAAGTTCATAAACCAGATAAGCTGTGGCACAAATAAATATGAACATGAGGAAAAATGACAGGTATTCACAGCAGAGCAAGAATGTTAGCGTCAAAGGGCATCTCTGGGAGAAATTCCCCACCCACCCAAACTTCAAACATGCCAGCTCAAGAGGAAAAACCTGAAACTCATCTTCTCCAACAAGCAGACGATGCCCAAGATCACCTACTATTTAAGGAGACCATTGGGAACATTCCATTGAATGCATTGCAGAAGGTCCAGAATTAAGCTTACAAAAAGGGGAGAGGCTGACTTACATTCACTTGCAGTTCAAAGAACTCCTATTAGCGCTAGCCGAAACAACATTCTTCCAAGGCATCCCTTCCTAGTGTATTTCCTAGCAGTTTTGTGAGCTGCAGTTTTCCTAGGGGAGCCACCGTGACTAAATATGAACTCAAATTCAATGCTCAGGCAAGAGTGCCAGAACTGAACTCATTTCAACATAGTCTTGTGACTGAAATAACCTTGGTTACCCTGGTAGTTAATCTACACTTAGAACTCAACCAAGCCTGGCAAAAAGCATTGTTCCCATTCACCCTTTTTGGGCCTTCTCAGTTGCCTTTGAGTCCCTTTAAAGTTCCACTTGACTGAGCTCAGATTTTTGCCACACCTCAGTTCTTCCTAAACAATAGTCTTCACGAGGGTTTGTTAGCCAAAGTACTTCATCTTGGCCTCTCCTCTCCTTCCCTCCAATGAGCAGTCAGGCTTTATTTCCTGAAGTTGGATCTTCTGTCGGCACTCTCAGAACTTTCCTCCAACACCACAGTTCAAAAGCATCTCTCTTACTTCGCTCAGCCTTCCCTAAGGTCCAGCTCTCACATCCATAGGTTACTATGGGGAATACCATTGCTTTCACTATACGGATCTTCGTTGCCAGTGTGATGTCTCTACTCTTCACTATTTTATCAAGATTGGACATTGCTCTCCTCCCAAGAAGAAAGGGTCTCCTGATTTCCTGGCTGCAGTCTGCGTATGCAGTAATCTTTGCACCTAGAAATACAAAGTCTGTCACGGCCTCCACGTTTTCTTCCTCTGATTTCCAGTTATCAATAATTCCTGTTGCCATAATCTTGGTTTTTTTAAGTTTAGCCGCAACCCAGCTTTCTTTCTTCTTTCGCCTTGATTAGAAGGCTCCTCAGCTCCTCCTTGCTTTCGGCCATCAGAGTTGTGTCATCTGCATATCTGAGGTTGTTAATGTTTCTTCCAGCAATTTTTATTCGTCAAGCCCCGCACACAGCATTATGTGTTCTGCATACAAGTTGAATAGGTTGGGGGAAGAGTATACAACCCTGCCGTACGCAAACCTAGTCATCAGCAAACCAGATCAACAATTGGGTCACACAGTTTACAGAAAACTTACACACACAGAGACATACATAAAAACTCCAATCATGACTAAAGTCAAAAAAGCACCATTAAAGCCTTGGCAGACCGTGTAAAAAGAATCTGGGAACCCCACCTCCTCCAAGATGAACTGAACCACCTAAACCGGGCTTTACAGGCCAATGAAGGCTCCACCTCAGACATCAGAAGAGCTGCAAGACCGAGAAAAAGCCATGAGAGTCAAGACAAAGATCCACCCAGAGGAAAAGGGTTTTTGCTAGACATCAAGGAGACAAGGTGGAACTCTCTCTTCACTCTGGCCCAGAGCAGCAGTTGGTGCTGGGGGGAGGGATCCCCAACAGATGACATATGCAGGATCATAGAATCATAGAGTTGGAAGAGAGCTCATGGGCCATCCAGTCCAACCCCCTGCCAAGAAGCAGGAATACTGCATTCAAAGCACCCCTGACAGATGGCCATCCAGCCTCTGTTTAAGAGCTTCCAAAGAAGGAGCCTCCACCACACTCCGGGGCAGGGAGTTCCAATGCTGAACAGCTCTCACAGTCAGGAAGTCCTGCCTCATGTTCAGATGGAATCTCCTCTCTTGTAGTTTGAAGCCATTGTTCCACGTCCTAGTCTCCAGAGAAGCAGAAAACAAGCTTGCTCCCTCATCCCTATGACTTCCTCTCACATATTTATACATGGCTATCACATCTATTTCTGTTTCATTGACTATTCTAAAGCCTTTGACTGTGTGGATCATAATAAATTGTGGCAAGTTCTTGGTGGGATGGGCATACCAAGCCCCCTTGTCTCTCTCCTGAGGAATCTGTACAAGGACCAAGGAGCAACAGTAAGAACTGACCACAGAACAACAGACTGGTTCAAGATTGGGAAAGGCGTGCGGCAAGGCTGCATACTCTCACCCAACCTATTCAACTTGTATGCAGAACACATCATGCAATGTGCGGGGCTTGATGAATGCAAGGCTGGGGTTAAGATTGCTGGAAGAAACATTAACAACCACAGATATGCAGATGACACCACTCATGATGGCCGAAAGCAAGGAGGAGCTGAGGAGCCTTCTAATCAAGGTGAAAGAAGAATGTTTCATCTGATCACCTTCATTAGCATTTGAAGGCTTGGCTGAGCCTGGGAAAATACCCTGTTGAGAGGTGTTAAGATGTGCCTGGTTGTTTCCTCTCTGCTGTTTTGCTGTAGTAATTTTAGAGTTTTTTAATACTGGTAGCCAGATTTTGTTCATTTTCATGGTTTCCTCCTTTCTGTTGAAATTGTCCACATGCTTGTGGATTTCAATGGCTTCCCTGTGTAGTCTGACATGGTGGTTGTGAGAGTGGTCCAGCATTTCTGTGTTCTCAAATAATATGCCGTGTCCAGGTTGGTTCATCAGGTGCTCTGCTATGGCTGACTTCTCTGGTTGAAGTAGTCTGCAATGCCTTCCATGTTGTTGTTGTTGTTATTATTATTATTATTATTAACTTTATTTGTACCCCGCTAGCATCTCCCGCAGGACTCGATGCGGCTCACACAGGCCGAAGCCTCAAAACACAATACAACAAAACATAATACAACAAACAATACCAGAAGAAAATCAAAATGGTTAAGCAAAATAAACAACAACAATAACAATACATCAGGACACTATTAAACTGGGCCGGCCAGAGTAGTGGGTACAGGATTAAAAGTGCTGAAGTGGCGGGAGGAATGTAGGATTATAAAGTAAGTGCAGTGTGCGGTGTGCAGCGATCTTAATTCTACTAAAGTGCTTCTAGGACTTGGTATTGGAGGTTCCTAATCTGAGAAGGCACATCGGAACAGCCAGGTTTTTAAATTCTTTCTGAAGACTGCCAATGTAGGGGCCTGTCTAAGATCTTTTGGGAGGGCGTTCCAAAGTCGGGGGGCCGCCACAGAAAAGGCCCTGTTTTGCATCCCCACCAAGTGTGCTTGCGACGCGGGCGGGATCACGAGCAGGGCCTCTCCAGATGACCGAAGTGAGCATGTGGGTTCGTAGACGGAGATGCAGTCACGCAGGTAGGCTGGTCCCAAACCGTTCAGGGCTTTGTAGGTAAGCACCTGCACCTTAAATTGGGCTCGGAAAATAAATGGCAGCCAGTGGAGCTTCTTAAACAGGGGGGTTGACCTCTCTCTGTAATGTTCCTTGATTCGTGTTTGGGCAAAGCTGCGTTTGGTGGTCCCTCTGGAGACTTGTCCACAGCTGCAAGATCTTTTTCACACGTACTGCTCTCGAGCCAGGCCTCATTCTGTATTTCACTTAAGAAATGACCTAAACAATATAAAACTCTGACATTTTTCACACGTCCTGCTCTCGACCCAGGAGATAGGTTTCCATCCTTATTTCCTAACAGACGTCAATATCATCCCAACCACCATCCTGAGGTGGCGAGGGAAGGCCTAAGTAAGCAAGCTCGCCTTTACCCGTGGAAAGAGAGGGAAGGCTTCCAAAACAATCGCTAGGCCTCTCTGGGAGGGGAGGGGGCGCGCAAGATGATCCTTCCGTTCTTAGGACCAAGATCTATTGGAAGCCCCCAGTGTCTAACAGCAACCAGACACAGAGCCTTCACAGCAGTGGCACCATCACTCTGGAATACTCTGCCACCTGAAGTCCGTGCCATGCGGGACTTACCAGCTTTCCGCAGGGCATGGAAGACATACCTGTTTCGACAGGCCTTTAATGTTTGATAGTGTTGTTTTTAAATTGTTTTTAATTGCTTTTAAATTTTGTTAGATTTTAGCTATTCTTGTAAGCCGCTCCGAGCCCCAGGGGAGTGGCGGCATAGAATCATAGAATCAGAGTTGGAAGAGGCCTCATGGGCCATCCAGTCCAACCCCATTCTGCCAAGAAGCAGGAATATTGCATTCAAATCACCCCTGACAGATGGCCATCCAGCCTCTGCTTAAAAGCTTCCAAAGAAGGAGACTCCACCACACTCCGGGGCAGAGAGTTCCACTGCTGAACGGCTCTCACATCAGGAAGTTCTTCCTTATGTTCAGATGGAATCTCCTCTCTTGTAGTTTAAAGCCATTGTCCCATTGCGTCCTAGTCTCCAGGGAAGCAGAAAACAAGCTTGCTCCCTCCTCTCTGTGGCTTCCTCTCACATATTTATACATGGCTATCATATCTCCTCTCAGCCTTCTCTTCTTCAGGCTAAACATGCCCAGTTCCCTAAGCCGCTCCTCATAGGGCTTGTTCTCCAGACCCTGGATCATTTTAGTCGCCCTCCTCTGGACACATTCCAGCTTGTCAACATCTCTCTCTTGGTGGTGCCCAGAATTGGACACAATATTCCAGGTGTGGTCTAACCAAAGCAGAATAGAGCATGGGGAGCATGACTTCCCGAGATCTAGACACTATGCTCCTATTGATGCAGGCCAAAATCCCATTGGCTTTTTTTGCCGCCACATCACATTGTTGGCTCTTGTTTAACTTGTTGTCCACGAGGACTCCAAGATCTTTTTCACACGAGTCAGGAGAGAAGTTTCCATCCTTACTTCCTAACTGACAACAATATCATCCCAACCCCCATCCCCAGGGGGCGAGGGAAGGCCTAAGTAAGCAAGCCCGCCTTTCCCCGTGGAAAGAGAGGAAAGGCTTCCAAAACAATCGCTAGGCCGCTCTGGGAGGGGAGGGGAGGGCAGGGGGCCCCCAAGATGGCGGCCAGGCCTGTGCGTGAACTCTCTCCTTCACTCCCTCCCTCCCTCACCGGCGCGGCCTGGTCCCGGCGGAAGCCTGGCGAAGCGGTAGAGGAGGCCCGTGTGGTGGGGCGGGGCCTGGGCCTCCCCTCCTCCTCGCTGCTGGGCCCCTTCCCAGGCGCCTCCCCGCTCCGCCGCCGACATCCCCGGCCTGCCTTCGCCCCCGAGGCGCCTAGACGAGCCCCTCAGTCGCCTTCGCCGCCGAACCTCTCCCTTCCGCCAATCGGAGGGCGGCGGGCGGCAAGCGGCGGCCAATCAGAGCGGGCTTTGTTGGGAGGTGCCTTCAGAAGCGCCCAGAGAGAGCGAGAGAGAGAGAGAGAGAGAGAGAGGAATCGCGTCACGGCCTCAAAAGGGGGCGGAGCTAATGCTAAGGCAGAGTCAATAGATCCCCAAGATAGCTCAGGCTTCTTGAGAAGGCAGCACCAATCGAACCCAGACTTACATCTATTCTATTGCTCCCCTGGACTGAAATGTTTTGACATGTGTTTCTTGGCTTCTGATTGGAAAATTGTTTGAGAGGTTGTCGTTTCACATAAGTATATTGTTTTATATTCTCTTCTACACCATGTTGTGAGCCACTTTGTGTCCCATTTGTCTAATCGGTTGGTGAGGGTGTTAACTGAAAATGCAAAGCACGAAGCAGATTGGCGAGCTAGCTGAGCCTGGGAATTTTGGCAACAGTTACATTCTCAGGCTTCTTGAGAAGGCAGCAGCAATCGAACCCAGAGCTACATCTATTCTATTGCTCCTCTGGACTGAAATTTTTTGACATGTGTTTCTTGGCTTCTGATTGGAAAATTGTTTGAGAGGTTGTCGTTTCACATAAGTATATTGTTTTATATTCTCTTCTACACCATGTTGTGAGCCACTTTGTGTCCCATTTGTCTAATCGGTTGGTGAGGGTGTTAACTGAAAATGCGAAGCACGAAGCAGATTGGCGAGCTAGCTGAGCCTGGGAATTTTGGCAACAGTTACATTCTCAGGCTTCTTGAGAAGGCAGCAACAATCGAACCCAGAGCTACATCTATTCTATTGCTCCTCTGGACTGAAATGTTTTGACATGTGTTTCTTGGCTTCTGATTGGAAAATTGTTTGAGAGGTTGTAATTCTACATAAGTATATTGTTTTATATTCTCTTCTACATCATGTTGTGAGCCACTTTGTAGAATCATAGAATCAAAGAGTTGGAAGAGACCTTCTGGGCCATCCAGTCCAACCCCATTCTGCCAAGAAACAGGAATATTCCATCCAGCCTCTGTTTCAAAGCTTCCAAAGAAGGAGCCTCCACCACACTCCGGGGCAGGGAGTTCCACTGCTAAACAGCTCTCAGTCAGGAAGTTCTTAAAATCATAGAATCCTAGAGTTGGAAGAGACCTCCTGGGCCATCATCCAGTCCAACCCCATTCTGCCAAGAAGCAGGAATATTGCATTCAAAGCACCCCTGACAGATGGCCATCCAGCCTCTGTTTAAAAGCTTCCAAAGAAGGAGCCTCCACCACACTCCGGGGCAGAGAGTTCCACTGCTGAACGGCTCTCACAGTCAAGAAGTTCTTCCTCATGTTCAGATGGAATCTCCTCTCTTGTAGTTTGAAGCCATTGTTCCGCGTCCTAGTCTCCAGGGAAACAGAAAACAAGCTTGCTCCCTCCTCCCTGTGGCTTCCTCTCACATATTTATACATGGCCATCATATCTCCTCTCAGCCTTCTCTTCTTCAGGCTAAACATGCCCAGCTCCTTAAGCTCCTTGTATCCCATTTGTCTAATCGGTTGGTGAGGCTGTTAAGTGAAATTGCAAAGCACTAAGCGGATTGGTTCGGCCACACCCAGTGAGCTAGCTGAGCCTGGGAGTTTTGGCAACAGTTACATTTTTGTCAAAGGCTTTCATGGCCGGAATCACTGGGTTGTTGTAAGTTTTTCGGGCTGTCTGGCCATGCTCTAGAGGCATTTTCTCCTGACGTTTCGCGGGCATCTATGGCAAGGCAGAGTCAATCGATCCCCGAGATGGCTCAGGCTTCTTGAGAAGGCAGCAGCAATCGAACCCAGAGCTACACCTATTCTATTGCTCCTCTGGACTGAAATGTTTTGAAATGTGTTTCTTGGCTTCTGATTGGAAAATTGTTTTAAAGGTTGTAATTTTACATAAGTATATTGTTTTATATTCTCTTTTACACCATGTTGTGAGCCGCTTTGTGTCGTGTTTGTTAGGTTGGTGAGGGTGTTAACTGAAAATGCAAAGCCCGAAGTCGATTGGTTCAGCCACGCCCAGTGAGATAGCTGAGCCAGGGAGTTTTGGCAACTATTACATTTTTGTCAAAGGCTTCCATGGCCAGAATCACTGGGCTATTGTAAGTTTTTTGGGCTGTCTGGCCATTGAGTTGTTGTAGGTTTTTCCGGGCTATATGGCCATGTTCTGGAGGCAATTTTTTCTCCTGACGTTTCGCCTGCATCTATGGCAAGCATCCTCAGAGGTAATGAGGTCTGTTGGAAAATGGGTTAATATATCTGTGGAATGACCAGGGTGAGACAAAGGACTTTTGTTTGCTGGTCATTCTTCCAGAAGCATTCTTGACTGACATTTCACGCATAGAATCATAGAATCAAAGAGTTGGAAGAGACCTCATAGGCCATCCAGTCCAACCCCATTCTGCCAAGAAGCAGGAATATTGCATTCAAATCACCCCTGACAGATGGCCATCCAGCCTCTGTTTAAAAGCTTCCAAAGAAGGAGCCTCCACCACACTCCAGGGCAGAGAGTTCCACTGCTTAACGGCTCTCACAGTCAGGAAGTTCTTCCTCATGTTCAGATGGCTCTCTTTTAGTTTGAAGCCATTCTTCCATTGTGTCCTAGTCTCCAAGGAAGCAGGAAACAAGCTTGCTCCCTCCTCCTCCCTGTGGCTTCCTCTCACATATTTATACATGGCCATCATATCTCATCTGAGCCTTCTCTTCTTCAGGCTAAACATGCCCAGCTCCTTAAGCTCCTTGTATCCCATCTGTCTAATCGGTTGGTGAGGGTGTTGACTGAAAATGCAAAGCACAAAGCGGATTGCTTCGGCCACACCCGGTGAGCTAGCCGAGTCTGGGAGTTTTGGCAACAGTTACATTTTTGTCAAAGGCTTTCATGGCCGGAATCACTGGGTTGTTGTAAGTTTTTCGGGCTGTCTGGCCATGCTCTAGAGGCATTTTCTCCTGACGTTTCGCGGGCATCTATGGCAAGGCAGAGTCAATCGATCCCCGAGATAGCTCAGGCTTCTTGAGAAGGCAACAGCAACCGAACCCAGACTTACATCTATTCTATTGCTCCTCTGGACTGAAATGTTTTGAAATGTGTTTCTTGACTTCTGATTGGAAAATTGTTTTAAAGGTTGTAATTTTACATAAGTATATTGTTTTATATTCTCTTCTACACCGTGTTGTGAGCCACTTTGTGTCCCATTTGTCTAATCAGTTGGTGAGGGTGTTGACTGAAAATGCAAAGCACGAAGCGGATTGGTTCAGCCACACCCGGTGAGCTAGCTGAGCCTGGGAGTTTTGGCAACAGTTACATTTTTGTCAAAGGCTTTCATGAGTTGTATTTATTTATTTATTATTTATTTGGGGTGCTTCTACACCGCCCTTCTCAACCCCCTAGGGGGACTCAGGGTGCTTACAAAAGGCATAATTTGATGCCTAACAATTACAAAGTACAATACAATATACAAAACACAAATTTACCATATAATGTCACAGTTATAACTAATTAAAATAATCAAACAGTATACTAGCATCAATAAAAAAATCTTGTGGTCAATGTTCACCAAATCCAAGTCTGTAAACCATTTTGCATCGTCATTGTCCTTTCCTGCTCTGGTCGTTATTGGTTGTCTTTGTCCATCTGCCAGCTTACCCGAAGGCCTGGTCCCACATCCAGGTTTTTAGCTTCCTTCTGAAAGCAAGGAGGGATGTTGATGTCCTAATTTCCCCGGGGAGCAGATTCCACAGGCGAGGAGCCACCACCGAGAAGGCCCTGTCCCTCGTCCCCACCAGTCTCGCTTGTAATAAAGGTGGAGCCAAGAGCAGGGCCCCCTCAGAAGATCTTAAACTCCGAGGTGGGACGTAGAGGGAGATCCGTTCGGACAAATACACTGGGCCCGAACCGTATAGGGTTTTGTAGGTCAAAAGCAGCACTTTGAATTATGCTCGGAACTGGATCGGCAGCCAGTGGAGCTGACATAACAGAGGGGTGGTATGCTCCCTGTATGACGCTCCGGTGAGTAATTTGGCTGCCGCCCATTGGACTAATTGAAGTTTCCGAACAGTCTTCAAACACAACCCCACATAGAGCACGTTGCAGTAATCTATTTGGGATGTAACAAGAGCGTGGACCACCATGGCCAGATCCAACTTCCCAAGGTACGGGAAGTTTTTCAGGCTGTATGGCCATGTTCCAGATGCATTCTTGCCTGACATTTCACCTGCAACATCAGGAGACAATGTTTCTGGAACATGGCCATACAGCCCAAAAAATCTTACAGCAGGCAATTACATTTTTAGGCTTCAGCTGTGCACGAGCTTGCACAGAGAGACAGTTCTTGCTTCATTAGTTGCTGGAAGGAGCTCTTACGTATGGACACCGAAAGACTATTTAAATCCCTCTCAAAGGATATTGTGTGAGTCAATGCAACTGATTACATGATTGCATATATGTTGCTCTGTATTACAAAGAGTAAACTTCTTGTTCTTTTCTGCTCATCTGTTTGGCATATTTTCTTTCTCTGGCAAGAGTGTCTGGATGGATAAAAGGTGTGATTTTCATTACCCCACACCGTTTAGGTAGAAAAGTGGGATACAAATAAAGATTTAATAGAGATACAAATAAAAATTATTATTATTGTTGGAATGATTACTATTGGGTTGTTGGCCAATATGGCTATATGGCCATGGTCTAGAGGCATTCTCTCCTGACGTTTCGCCTGCATCTATGCCAAGCATCCTACCGGCTGTTAGGAATTGTGGGAGTTGTAGTCCAAAACACCCGGAGGGCGGGCCCAAGTGGGCCCAGGCCTAGACCGGAACTGACTTTCTCCCGGGACGCCCGTTTCCGGAGGGAGGCTTTAGAGCGAGGGACCAAGATGGCGGCGCCCAGCCCGGCCGCCGTTCCTGCTGCTCCTGCCTCGGAGCCCGAGGAAAGCCAAGGGAAATCTCCTTCAAAGGGGACGCCACAGAAGATCCGGGAACTCATCGACGGAGGCATCGCCCCCGAGGACGCCTCGCTGGAAGGGTCAGCAGGAGGAGGAGGAGGGAGGCCCAGGCCGGGAGGGAGAGGCAGCAGCTCCAAAGGCCAAGGCCACCCTAGGCTAAATTAGTAGGAGTCTACTGTCTGGATGGAGGAAAGTACTCTAGCCATGGTTTGACAATAGCAAGATATATGACTGAACTTGAGCCAATAGTGGGGTGCAGCAGCTAGAAAGACCAGTGCGATCCTAAGCTGCCTTCCTCTTGGCACGTTTCTCTCTTTCACCCTCCATTTGTGCCTCTGCAGCACTGCTGGTCACAGCTGACCTCCAGCTGGAGCGCTCAAGGGCCAGGGCTTCCCAGTTCTCAGTGTCTATGCCAGAGTTATTGAGGTTGGACATTGGGTTCCAGGTGGAAGGCGGTCCTGGTCAGAGTTGGCTTGACACGCCTTCCTCTTGGCACGTTTCTCTCTTTCACCCTCCATTCGTGCCTCTTCAAATTCTGCAGCACTGCTGGTCACAGCTGACCTCCAGCTGGAGCGCTCAAGGGCCAGGGCTTCCCAGTTCTCAGTGTCTATGCCAGAGTTATTGAGGTTGGACATTGGGTTCCAGGTGGAAGGCGGTCTTGGTCAGAGTTGGCTTGACGCGCCTTCCTCTTGGCACGTTTCTCTCTTTCACCCTCCACTCGTGCCTCTTCAAATTCTGCAGCACTGCTGGTCACAGCTGACCTCCTGCTGGAGCAATCAAGGGCCAGGGCTTCCCAGTTCTCAGTGTCTATGCCAGAGTTATTGAGGTTGGACATTGGGTTCCAGGTGGAAGGCGGTCCTGGTCAGAGTTGGCTTGATGCGCCTTCCTCTTGGCACGTTTCTCTCTTTCACCCTCCACTCGTGCCTCTTCAAATTCTGCAGCACTGCTGGTCACAGCTGACCTCCTGCTGGAGCAATCAAGGGCCAGGGCTTCCCAGTTCTCAGTGTCTATGCCAGAGTTATTGAGGTTGGACATTGGGTTCCAGGTGGAAGGCGGTCCTGGTCAGAGTTGGCTTGACGTGCCTTCCTCTTGGCACGGTTCTCTCTTTCACCCTCCATTCGTGCCTTTTCAAATTCTGCAGCACTGCTGGTCACAGCTGACCTCCTGCTGGAGCAATCAAGGGCCAGGGCTTCCCAGTTCTCAGTGTCTATGCCAGAGTTTTTAAGGTTGAGCCCATCTTTAAATCTCTTTTCCTGTCCACCAACATTCAGTTTTCCATTCTTGAGTTCGGAGTAGAGCAACTGCTTTGGGAGACGGTGATCTTTGAGCATTCAAACAACATGGCCGGTCCAGAAGATGACGGCAGAGGAGCATCGCTTCAATGCTGGTGCTCTTTGCTTCTTCAGGCACGCTGACGTTGGTCTGTTTGTCTTCCCAAGAGATTTGCAGGATTTTCCGGAGGCAGCGCTGATGGAATCGTTCCAGGAGTTGCATGTGACATCTGTAGACAGTCCATGTTTCGCAGGCATATAGCAGGGTTGGGAGTACAATAGCTTTATAAACAAGCACCTTGGTATCCCTACGGATGTCCCGGTTCTCAAAGACTCTCAACTTCATTCAGAAAAATGCTGCACTTGCAGAGCTCAGGCAGTGTTGCATTTCAGTGTCAATGTTGATGTCTGTAGACAGTCCACGTTTCGCAGGCGAATAGCAGGGTTGGGACGACAATAGCTTTATAAACACGGATGTCCCAGTCCTCAAACACTCTCTGCTTCATTAGGAAAAATGCTGCACTCGCAGAGCTCAGGCGGTGTTGTATTTTGGTGTCAATGTTGACTTTTGTGGAGAGGTGGCTGCCAAGGTAGTGGAAATGGTCAAAATTTTCTAACATTACATCATTAAGCTGTATTTCTGGCATTGGAGAGGGATCGGCTGGTGACTGCTGGAAGAGCACTTTGGTTTTCTCGATGTTCAATGACAGGTCGAGCTGCTCATATGGTCCTGCGAAGGTTTTTAGAGTGGCTTGTAGGTCTTCTTCTGAATGTGCACAGATGGCATTGTCATCAGCATATTGGAGTTCTATTAATCTATATTAAAAGGGATCCAAGAGTATTCTAATCCAATTTCCTGGAAAACAGAATACACAATGAAAGAGCCCCTATGGATGTCCCAGAAAAATGCTGCACTTGCAGAGCTCAGGCAGTGTTGTATTTTGGTGTCAATGTTGACTTTTGTGGAGAGGTGGCTGCCAAGGGAGCAGAAATGGTCAACGTTTTTTAATGTGACACCATTAAGCTGTATCTCTGGCATTGGAGAGGGATTGGCTGGTGACTGCTGGAAGAGACTTTGGTTTTCTCAATGTTTAATGACAGGCCGAGCTTCTCATATGCTTCTGCAAATGTGTTTAGAGTGGCTTGTAGGTCTTCTTTTGAATGCGCACAGACGACGTTGTCATTAGCATACTGGAATTCTATAACAGATGTTGTTGTAACCTTGGTTTTGGCCAGAATATAGAGGTACCATGGCTTGATTAGGCCACTCCTGGAATACTGTGTCCAGTTCTGGACACCATGATTGAAGAGAGATTTTTAATTTTTTTTAAAAAATTTTATTGTATAATACATAGAAACATACAATCTTCAAAATTAGCAGTCAAAATACCAATATTTTCCCCACTCCCTTGTCTTCCGCAGGCTAAACATGCCCAGCTCTTGAAGCCACTCCTCATAGGGCTTGTTCTCCAGACTCCTGATAATTTTAGTCGCCCTCCTCAGGACACATTCCAGCTTGTCAACATCTCTCTTCAATTGTGGTGCCCAGACTTGGACACAGTATTCCAGGCCTAACCAAGGCAGAATAGGGAATGGGGAGCATGACTTCCCTAGATCTAGACATTATGCTCCTCTTGATGCAGGCCAAAAACCCATTGGCTTTTTTGCTGCTGCATCACCTTGTTGGTTCATTTTTAACTTGTTGTCCACAGAAACTCCAATATCTTTTCCACTCTTTCTCTCAATATGTGACATTGCTTAGTTTCTTTCAAAAGAACTAATCCAGAACTATCTTTGAGACTGATTTATTTGAGCTTTCCTGGAAATCTACACAAATACATTTCATGAATAAGTTCATCTAAAGAAGGGGCCTGAAATATCAACAAATCAGTTCATCTCTAAGCCTTTTTTATTTTCTATTTTATAGAATCCTAGAATCAAAGAATTGGAAGAGACCTCACGGGCCATCCAGTCCAACCCCATTCTGCCAAGAAGCAGGAATATTTCATTCAAATCACCCCTGACAGATGGCCATCCAGCCTCTGTTTAAAAGCTTCCAAAGAAGGAGCCTCCTCCACACTCTGGGGCAGAGAGTTCCACTGCTGAACGGCTCTCACAGGAAGTTGTTCCTCATGTTCAGATGGAATCTCCTTACTCTGAAAGAGATCACCTGCTTTGTTTTTGATATCAGCCTTGGTGGATTGTTATTGCCATGTGTAAAAATCCTGGCTCCGCAGGCCCAGTTTGTTGGATTTCAGCTTTCTTGGACATTCGTAGGGTTTTTAAAAGGGAAAACTAGTCTTTGTTGATGCTATGAATAGGAAATTTACCATGTTTTATGGCCTCTTTCTTGCATTTCAGGAAGGATTTATCTGCCTTATATGAAGTGTCAAATGGATCTCCCAAAACAGAAGAGCTGCCTTTTGAAGCCACCAGCAAAGAAGCCTACTTCAACAGAGTAGAAACCTTCACCATATCCTTTCCTACTGTTCCCTGAGTCCGTGGAGTCAATGATATGCTGAGGGTGAAGGACTCATCCCCACCTGCTTTTAATAATCTTGATATTAAATAGCCAGTGTCCCCTTCTTTTAAAAAGAAACTTACAGTTTTTAATCTCTCCACTATTTTATTTATTTTCATTGGTTCATCACCTGCCCTTCTAGACTAAGAACTAATACAGAAGTCTTTTAAATAAGCATTTTCACCCCTGGATTTGTTAAGGATTCAAATAGCTTTGCAAGAAACACAGGCCCCAGAGTTTAATCACCTTTGGTGCACACCTGGCCACGCCCTGTGAAGCAAATGAACTCATGTACAACAATCAAAACAGTCAATGATAACCGGTCTTCAAGCATGTTAAACCGTGGAACAAATGAAAACACACCTGAGCATGTAGAAGTTGAAAATAGTTGGAACTCCGCATTTGTGGGTTTAATATTTACAGATTTGATTATTCCCAGTTTTCATCCATATTTATAATAATAATAATTATTATTATTATTATTATTATTATTTGTGTGAAATATTAAATTTGGATTATTATTATTGTGGAGCCCCCGGTGGTGCAATGGGTTAAACCCTTGTGCTGGCAGGACTGAAGACCAACAGGTCAGAGGTTCGAATTTGGGGAGAGCGTGGATGAGCTCCCTCTGTCAGCTCCAGCTCTTCATGCATGGACATGAGAGAAACCTCCCACAGGACGGTAAAATATCAAAAAACATCTGGGCGTCCCCTGATCAACATCCTTGCAGACGGCCAATTCTCTCACATCAGAAGCAAGTTGCATTTTCTCAAGTTGCTCCTGAATGAAAAAAGATTGTTATTATTGTTATGTTTATTTATACACTGCTTCATCTCTTCACCTGAACACGAGGAAGAACTTCCTAAGTGGGAGAGAGAGCTGTTCAGCAGTGGAATCTCTGCCCCACACTGTGGTGGAGGCTCCTTTTTGGAGGCTGTTAAACAGAGGCTGGATGACCATCTGTCAGTTGTGCTTTAAATGCGATTTTCGTGCTTCTTGCCAGAATGGGGTTGGACTAGATGGCAAATGAGGTCTCTTCCAACTCCAAGATTCTCTGATTCCGCAAGGAGACTTATTAAAACCCTGCATCTTGTCTCCACAAGGAGACTGAAAGCAGCTGTATCTATTATTAGTATTAGAATGTGTTGTTGTTATTATTATTATTATTATTATGTTCATTTATACACTGCTTCTCTCCACAAGGAGACTCAAAGTGGTTATGTATCTATTATTCATATTACAATGTATTGCTGTTGTTATTATGTTTATTTATACCTGCATTTTTGCTCCACAAGGAGACTCAAAGCGGTTATGTATCTATTATTCATATTACAATGTATTATTACTATTATTATGTTTATTTATACCCCACTACTTCTCTTCATAAGTAGACTCAAAGCTGCTATGTATCTATTATTAATATTAGAATGTATTAGTAGTAGTAGTATGTTTATTTATAACCTGCTTTTTCTCTCTGCTTGAGACTCAAAACGGCTCACATTAAAAGCATCTCAATACAATGTAAAATGTACAAATATACAAACATTAAAAAAGAATTAAATATCACTGGTATTAAACTCAGAGGCCCCAGTAGCACAGCGGGTTAAACCGCTGAGCTGCTGAAGTTGCTGACCAAAAGGTTGGCGGTTCGAGTCCGGGAGCGGGGTGACCTCTGGCTGTTAGCCCCAGCTTCTGCCAACTTAGCAGTTTGAAAACATGCAAACGTAAGTACATCAATAGTAGATCAATCCCCCAATCAGTGGGAAGGTAACGATGCTGCATGCAGCCATGCTGGCCACATGACTTTGGAGGTGTCTATGGACAATGCTGGCTACAGTTTAGAAATTGAGATTAGCATTACCCCCCGCCCCCCCCCCCCCCCGAGTTGGACATGACTAGACTTAATGTCAAGGGGAAACCTTTACCTTTTCCTATTAAGAAATTGAGTAAAAATCCATGCCATTTTGGAATCTTTAGTGGATGTTGACCATGGACTCACCTTGGAGGACCTAGAGATTCCAGAGAGGTGTATTCTCAGGTTAAAAGAGGGGTGATTTCACATTTTTCCACTCTCTCAGGGGTCCTTCATCCAGGCCTCTGTGAAAATGGAGTCCCTGTGGCAACACCAGACCTTTTTGTAGCCTATCTGTTTCCATTCCTTAATGCTGGCACTCCCTCAAGTGGGCAGGCAAACCCCACGAGCTCTCCCCGCTGATCTGTGCCAAGTACGGATGGACCAACGTCGAGTGCGACATGCTCAAGTGCTCCAGCTGCCAGGCCTACCTCTGTGCTAGTTTGCAACTAGCCTTTGACTTCAGCAAATGTAAGAAACTACACAAGGCCTGGTGTTGTTCCAGTCGAAAAGCAGGCCCAAGGCACGCTCTGTGTGTTGCAGAAGGTTGTGATTGTGCCAAGTGAACGTGGCATTTGGGTAGAGATGGGAACATTGTGCAAACTCTTAAATGAAAGCAAGTTATGGCTGGTAAAATACCCTCTGATGCTTGTAAACAATGCCCAGTGAGACTGCAAAGTTGCAACACATCTATACTGTAGAATTAATGCAGTTTGGCACCACTTCAACTGCCATGCTATGGAATCATGGGAGTTGTAGTTTGGTAGGGCACCAACTCTCTCTTGCAGAGAAGGCTAAAGTACCTATGAAGCCACTACTGCCATGACACCATAGTATTGATCCATGATGGTTAAAGTAGCGTAAATCTGCATTCATTCTACAGTGTAGATCAGGCATGGGCAAACTTCGGCCCTCCGGTGTTTTGGACTCTAACTCCCACCTGGCATCAGTATCAGTGAAATTCTGGGCCTATCATATCAAATATACAGACCTGCTTCTCAGGGTTGTTCTCCGTCTTGGGAGCTGCCATTGTTCACGAGGTGTGTTTCTCTTCCAGACAAAGAGAGGTGTTTGGAGTTGAAGAAAGCTTTGACAACAGCGCATGAAAAGTTCTGCTTTTGGCCAGACAATCCCTGCCCAGGTACGTGAAATGACCACCTGGGAGTGGACCCAAGGCGGCGCTTTGCTGAGTCCAGATGTTGGTATTGAAAGTTAACAGTGTTGCAATCTCAGCGGTCCATGTGAACAATTTTGGAGTTTTTTGAAATTCCAAGTAAGGGATACTCGATCTGTACTACTTTTGCAGAAAAGACCGAGGCACATTCTTAAATCTCTACTAAACCTGGGCCTCCTGCAAGAGTTGTGGGTTTAGGAGAAATATATGATATTGACTGTCTAGAAGTTATCCAGAAGAGGGCAGCCAAGATGGTCAAAGGTCTGGAAATGGTGAATCCATTTGAGGAGCAGAGGAGGGAGCTGAATATAGCTGCTAATATAATAATAATAATAATAATAATAATAATAATAATAATAATAATAAAGTTCTTGTGGGTTTTTTCGGGCTATATGGCCATGTTCTAGAGGCATTTCTCCTGACGTTTCGCCTGCATCTATGGCAAGCATCCTCAGAGGTAGTGAGGTCTGTTGGAACTGGGAAAAAAGGGGTTTATATATCTGTGGGATGACCAGGGTGAGACAAAGGACTTTTGTCAGTTGGGCTAGGTGTGAATATTTCAACTGACCAGCTTGATTAGCATACAATGGGCTGACTGCATAATAATAATAATAATAATAATAATAATAATAATAATAATAATAACAACTATTCACCGATGCATCACACAGTCCTAGACACTTGGGAGGAGCCCCCAGTGGCGCAGTGGGTTAAAGCCCTGTGCTGGCAGGACTGAAGACCGACAGGTCGCAGGTTCGAATCCGGGGAGAGGCAGATGAGCTCCCTCTATCAGCTCCAGCTCCTCATGCGGGGACATGAGAGAAGCCTCCCACAAGGATGATAAAAACATCAAATCATCCGGGCGTCCCCTGGGCAATGCCCTTGCAGACGGCCAATTCTCTCACACCAGGACACTCCTGACACGACAAAAAAAAAAAAAAAAGACACTTGGGAAGTGTCTGATGTGTGATCCAATTCAACAGCCAGCAGAGTGTCTGTTGTGGACTCATCTTGTTGTGTTTCAAATAATAATAATGATAATAATAATAATACATCACACAGTCCTAGATGCTTGGGAAGTGTTTGACTTGTGGTTTTTTGATATGAAATCCAGTATAAAGATCTCATTTGCTGTGACATACTGTGCTTTTGTGTCAGTATAGTACTAATAATTACTATTAATACTAATTACTTATTATTCTAATTAATCATTAAAGTCATCCAGAAGAGGGCAGCCAAAATGGCCAAAGGTCTGGAAATGGTGAATCCACTTGAAGAGCAGAGGAAGGAGCTGAATATAGCTACTAATATAGTAATAATAATAATAATAATAATAATAATAATATATTACTCTGGGACTTCCGGATTCAGACAGACAGAGTTTTGGAGCACAATACTCCTAACCTCACAATCGTGTTAAAAAACCAAGTATAAATTGTCGACGTTGCAATCCCGGGTGACAGCAGGATTGAAGAGAAACAACTGGAAAAGATGACACGATATGAAGATTTAAAGATCTAACTGCAAAGACTGGCACAAACCAGTCAAGGTGATCCCAGTGGTGATCGGCACACTGGGTGCAGTGCCTAAAGACCTTGGCCTGCACTTAAACACAATTGGCGCTGACAAGATTACCATCTGCCAGCTGCAAAAGACCACCTTACTGGGATCTACATGCATTTTTCTTTTTCTCTCTCTAAAGATTAGGACATAATGGAGCAACAGATCCATTTACAGGACAAAAATACTGTTCTTGATGTTGTTGGTGGTGTTTATTTCTATTTTGCCGTTCTCTCATTAAGGACGTAAGATGGCTAACAACCACATTAACATCCACCTAAATGTTAGGAAGGACCTCCTGATCATAGCTATCCAACAGGGGAATACACTATCTTTGAATAAGGTGGAGTCTCCTTTAGAGTTTTTAAATCAGCAGCTTGTTGGCCATCTGTTGGGAGTGCTTTCATTGTGTTTTCTTGCCTGGCTGAATGGGGTTGGGCTGGAAAGCAATATTTGTCTCTTCCTACTCTGTGTTTCTATTATTCTCTGATGGCATAGCTTGAAAGAAAGCAATTTTTATTTATCGTGTCAGGAGCAAACCAAACAGTTGTATTGCATTTTTTAACAAACAAACAAGACACAAAGTTTGCAAGCTTGGTAGTTGATTAAATGTCCTTTGACCAGTATCTGGCCACTTGGAGTGCCTCTGGTGTTGCTGCAAGAAGGTCCTCCATGGTGCATGTAGCAGGGCTCAGGTTGCATTGCAGCAGGTGGTCAGTGGTTTGCTCTTCTCCACACTCGCATGTCGAGGATTCCACTTTGTGGCCCCATTTCTGAAGGTTGGCTCTGCATTTCGTGGTGCCAGAGTGCAGTCTGTTCAGCACCTTCCAAGTCGTCCAGTCTTCTGTGTGCCCAGGGGGGAGTCTCTCATTTGGTATCAGCCATGGATTGAGGTTCTGCCACTTTTGGACTCTCGCTTGCTGAGGTGTTCCAGCGAGTGTCTCTGTAGATCTTAGAAAACTATTTCTAGATTTAAGTCGTTGACATACTGGCTGATACCCAAACAGGGGATGGGCTGGAGATGTCACTGCCTTGGTCCTTTCACTATTGGCTGCTCCTTCCCAGTGGATGTCAGGTGGTCTAATACGGGCACCTGAAGCAGTAGTCAAGGGAGAGTGGCTCTCAAATGTGATCACCTTTGTAATGCTCACCAGAATGAAATAGAAGGTTTGCTGCATTTGCAACATTGCTGGTGAAGTGATCCACCCAATGATACCTCATTCTTTTCCATTTCTCCTTTATTAGATCGCTTTTCGGTCTTGCTGGTAGACGAGCCCCTTGCCCTCCGCAGCGACTTCCTGGAGCGTTTCCAAAGCTTGTGCCGCCTGGAGCTTCAGCTGCCCTCCTTGAAGCCAGAAGATCTCAAAAGCATGGTATGTTTTGGCCCTCCCTCCAGGTGAGGGATCTCTAAAGCATGGTGAGATTTGGCCCTCCCTCCAGGTGTTTTGGACTTCAACTCCCACAATTTCTAACAGCCGATAGGATGTTTACACCAGGCGTGGGTCAACTTTGGCCCTCCCTCCAGGTGTTTTGGACTTCAACTCCCACAATTCCTAACAGCCGATAGGATGTTTACACCAGGCATGGGCCAACTTTGGCCCTCCCTCCAGGTGTTTTGGACTTCAACTCCCACAATTCCTAACAGCCGATAGGATGTTTACACCAGGCATGGGCCAACTTTGGCCCTCCCTCCAGGTGTTTTGGACTTCAACTCCCACAATTCCTAACAGCCGATAGGATGTTTACACCAGGCGTGGGTCAACTTTGGCCCTCCCTCCAGGTGTTTTGGACTTCAACTCCCACAATTCCTAACAGCCGATAGGATGTTTACACCAGGCGTGGGTCAACGTTGGCCCTCCCTCCAGGTGTTTTGGACTTCAACTCCCACAATTCCTAACAGCCGATAGGATGTTTACACCAGGCGTGGGTCAACTTTGGCCCTCCCTCCAGGTGTTTTGGACTTCAACTCCCACAATTCCTAACAGCCGATAGGATGTTTACACCAGGCGTGGGTCAACGTTGGCCCTCCCTCCAGGTGTTTTGGACTTCAACTCCCACAATTCCTAACAGCCGATAGGATGTTTACACCAGGCGTGGGTCAACTTTGGCCCTCCCTCCAGGTGTTTTGGACTTCAACTCCCACAATTCCTAACAGCCGATAGGATGTTTACACCAGGCGTGGGTCAACGTTGGCCCTCCCTCCAGGTGTTTTGGACTTCAACTCCCACAATTCCTAACAGCCGATAGGATGTTTACACCAGGCGTGGGTCAACTTTGGCCCTCCCTCCAGGTGTTTTGGACTTCAACTCCCACAATTGTGGGAGTTGAAATCCAAAACACCTGGAGAGTGGGCCGAAGTTGGCCCCTGCCTGGTGTAAATTAATTGAATGTTGTTACTTCTGGCCTGGTTTCCCAGTCTTTGACAGAAGAGAAGATCAGCCACTTGCTGCAGCTGATTGAGGAGGAAGCGGACTGCAAGACAGATGGGGAGAAAACACCATCGCGAAAGCCTTCGGACCTCCTCCAGATCCACATCACGGCTTGCGTCTTGGCCCTGTGCGGCTGGACCAGCAGGTACGTTGGCAAAAGTGGAAGTGGGCAGAAGTGCAGCCCATTCGCAGACCAATCCTGGCTTGATGTATTTATTATTATTTATATTTACGACATTTATTGTATGCCACTCTTCTCACCCCGAAGGGGACTCAGAGAGGCTTACAAGTAATATGTAAAAACAATATATTATATTATTACCGTAGCCACAATATTAGTATTATATATTACTATATTGTACTATGCCATTGCACTGTAATATTATTAGTAATATTACATGTAATATGAAATATATAATTATAATATTGTATTATTATTAGTATTATATTGTATCACATAATATCAATATTAGTATGCTATGCTAATAATATAATATAATATGTTGTATATACATATAATATTTATAATATTATAATGCAATGCAAGATAATACTCATAATAATAATGATATTATAATTATATATTTATATTACATGTAATATTACTAATAATATTACAATATAATGGTATAGTACAAAATTATTGCCATAGTACAATATTAGTATTATATATTACTATATTATACTATACCATTACGCTATAATATTATATGTAATATTACATGTAATATAAAATATATAATTATAATATCGTATTATTATTAGTATTATATTGTATCACATAATATCAATATTAGTATGCTATGCTAATAATATAATATAATATGTTGTATATACATATAATATTTATAATATTATAATGCAATGCAAGATAATACTAATAATAATGATATTATAATTATATATTTATATTACATGTAATATTACTAATAATATTACAATATAATGGTATAGTACAAAATTATTGCCATAGTACAATATTAGTATTATATATTACTATATTATACTATACCATTACGCTATAATATTATATGTAATATTACATGTAATATAAAATATATAATTATAATATCGTAGTATTATTAGTATTATATTGTATCACATTATTATATCAATAATACTGTGCTATGCTAATAATATAATATAATATATTGTATATACATATAATATTTATAATATTATAATGTAATGCAAGATAATACTCATAATAATAATATATTGTATTATTGGCTTATTTATTTTTAATATTTATTGTATTATTGATTGATTTATTATTTATTTATTGTATTATTGGCTTGATTTATTTATTATTTATTTATTTACAACATTTATTATATGCCACTCTTCTCACCCTGAAGGGGACTCAGAGAGGCTTACAAGTAATATGTAAATACAATATATTATATTATTGCCATAGTACAATATTAGTATTATATATTACTATATTGTACTATACCATTATGCTTTAATATTGTTAGTAATATTACATATAATATAAAATATATAATTATAATATCATATTAGTAATATATTGTATCACATTATAATATCAATATTACTATGCTATGCTTCAGAAAAACATCTACTTCTGCTTCATTGACTATTCTAAATCCTTTGACTGTGTGGATCATCATAAATGGTGGCAAGTTCTTGGTGGGATGGGCATCCCAAGCCCCCTTCCCTCTCTCCTGAGGAATCTGTCCAAGGACCAAGGAGCCACAGTCAGAACTGACCACGGAACAACAGACTGGTTCCAGATTGGGAAAGGCGTCCGGCAAGGCTGCATCCTCTCACCCAACCTTTTTAACGTGTATGCAGAACACATCATGCGAGGATGTGCGGGGCTGGATGAATGCAAAGCTGGGGTGAAAATGGCTGGAAAAAACATTAACAACCTCAGATATGCAGATGACACCACTCTGATGGCCGAAAGCGAGGAGGAGCTGAGGAGCCTTCTCATCAAGGTGAAAGAAGAAAGCGCAAAAGCCGGGTTGCAGCTAAATATCAAAAAAACCAAGATTATGGCAACAAGAATGATTGACAACTGGAAAATAGAGGGAGAAACCGTGGAGGCCGTGACAGACTTTGTATTTCTAGGTGCAAAGATGACTGCAGATGCAGACTGTGGCCAGGAAATCAGGAGACACTTCCTTCTTGGGAGGAGAGCAATGTCCAGTCTTGATAAAATAGTGAAGAGTAGAGGCATCAGACTGGCAACCAAGATCCATTGCCTAGTCCAAGCCATGGTCTTCCCTGGAGTCAGCTACGGATGTGAGAGCTGGACCTTAGGGAAGGCTGAGCGAAGGAAGATCGATGCTTTTGAGCTGTGGTGTTGGAGGAAAGTTCTGAGAGTGCCTTGGACTGCGAGAAGATCCAACCAGTCCATCCTCCAGGAAATAAAGCCCAACTGCTCACTGGAGGGAAGGAGACGAGAGACAAAGTGGAAGTCCTTTGGCCACATCATGAGGAGACAGGAAAGCCTAGAGAAGACAATTATGCTGGGGAAAGTGGAAGGCAAAAGGAAGAGGGGCCGACCAAGGGCAAGATGGATGGATGGCATCCTTGAAGTGACTGGACTGACCTTGAGGGAGCCCGGGGTGGGAACGGCCGACAGGGAGCTCTGGCGTGGGCTGGTCCATGAGGTCACGAAGAGTCGGAGACGACTGAACGAATGAACAACAACAATGCTATGCTTATAATATAATATAATGTAGTAATAATAATATCATTATTATATATTTTTATATATTATATATACAATAATTATATATAAATACATAATATTATATATTATATTAATTGTTATTATTATTACATTAGTAATATAATAATTGTTATATTAATAACAATAATATAATGTAATATAATATATTATATTATACGGTTCTAGCCCAGCTTACTTGTCCGAACGCATCCACCCCTACGTCCCACCTCGTAATCTAAGATCATCCGGGGAGGCCCTGCTCTTGCTCCTGTCAACAGCACAAATGTGCCTGGCGGGGATGAGAGACAGGGCCTTCTCGGCTGTGGCCCCCCGCCTATAGAACACACTCCCAAATGAGGTAAGATCCGCTCCCTCCCTCCTGGCTTTTAGGAAAAAAAATAAAATTTTAGAGGTAAATGTATGCAGCATTTCAGAAAGACAATGACTGGAACGGCGATTCGACGGACGAGACTGTTTTATTGTTTTAATGATTGTTTTATTGCTTGTGGATCTACTGTTTTTAACTTGATTTATGTCTAATTGTAGTGTATAATTGTAATTGTTTGTACTGGCATTGAATTTTGCCATTACTTATGTGTAAACCGCTTTGAGTCCTCCTCGGGGTGAGAAAAGCAGTATACAAATACTGTAAATAAATAAAATAAATAAACTGCATTAAGTGGTCTGTGTAGATGGGGTCATAGTCTGCACCCCAGCTGGGCCACAGTTGCCCTTTCAAACGTAATGACCTCTAATTGTACCTTTCCTGCTGGTGTCCTATCACCAAAAAGGCTCCAAACAGCAATTTCATGAAGATCCGAGCACTGGAAAACAAAAACAGGTGTCCCTCCATATTTGCAGATTAGGCATTCCTGAATCTAGTTATTTGCAAATTGCTGTGTTTCCCTTTACCACTGCTAGTCTACATAAAGCTGGAAAAAAAGTTCTCCACTGGGATTTCTAGGTTGCCCAGTGCAGTTCTCTGGTCAACTTCCATAGAATTGCTTTGGAGAATCATGCAAGGCCTGGAGATGTCTTCTCAGAGTAAAACAAGGCCAGTGCTGATGTTCTTATTAATGTTGTGTTTGCACCCCACATGCTGCCAGTAAATTTCCGCAGGATGTTCTTGCAGTTAGCTTGTGCTCGGTGTTCCTGCAGTGGGTTGTTGTAGGTTTTTCGGCCTGTATGGCCATGTTCTAGAAGCATTCTCTCCTGACATTTTGCCTGCATCTGAGGCGAGCATCCTCAGAGGTTGTGAGGTCTTTGCAGTGTTCCCTATATGTTAGTGTTCGATCTAAGGTTATATTTGTCGTGTCAGGGCAACCAGTCAATTATATTACATTACAAAAAATATTAAAGAAAAGCTTTAAGAAGAAACCTGAATATTATCTTCTGGGATTTACAGATGATGACTGTAAACTGGATGAGAATGAAGATAAATTATTTACCTATTGCACAACGGCGGCTAGGATGGTTTTTGCCAAATACTGGAAGAATGGTGAGGTTCCGAGTATTGAAGACTGGTGGAAGAAAATTAAAGAAATAAGAGACATGGACGAACTAACTTTTTTGTTGAGAAGAAATGAAGGAAGAGTTTTGAGGAGGACAGATTGGTCCCTGATATATGATTATGAAAAGAAAGCTGAAATAACAATGGGATGAGAATAGATATTAAGGTGAAGAAATATCTTGAAAAGATCCTGAGGTTGGAGTGGAAGTCATTTTAGAATAGTTTGAGTAGTTGTATTGTATGTATTAGATGGTAGTTAGATATGGTGGGTTTCTGTGTTTTTTTTTGTGTGTACCTCTCCCTTTCCTACTGTTCTATCTTCTTGTTTTTTGTTCCCCCTCTTTCCATGTGTGGATTGTGAAAAACTTAATAAAAATCATTTCAAAAAAAAAAAAAAATTATATTACATTTCTAACAGAACAAAGCAAACAAACGGGCAAAATACAAAATTTGTGAGTTTGGTAGTTGATTAAATGTCCCTTGAACAGTATCTGGCCACTTGGAGTGCTTCTGCTGTTGCTGCAAGAAGGTCCTCCCTTGTGCATGTGGCAGGGCTCAGGTTGCATTGCAGCAGGTGGTCAGTGGTTTGCTCTTCTCCACACTCGCATGTCATGGATTCCACTTTGTAGCCCCATTTCTTGAGGTTGGCTCTGCATCTCGTGGTGCCATCTTCAGCGCCTTCCAAGTTGCCCAGTCTTCTGTGTGCCCAGGGGGGAGTCTCTCATTTGGTATCAGCCATTGGTTGAGGTTCTGGGTTTGAGCCTGCCACTTTTGGACTCTCGCTTGCTGGGGTGTTCCAGTGAGTGTCTCTGTAGATCTTAGAAAACTATTTCTAGATTTAAGTCTTTGACGTGCTGGCTGATACCCAAACAAGGGATGATCTGGAGATGTCTCTGCCTTGGTCCTTTCACTATTGGCTGCTACTTCCTGGCGGATGTCAGGTGGTGCAATACCGGCTAAATAGTGTAACTTCTCCAGGGGTGTAGGGCGCAAACACCCCGTGATAATGTGGCATGTCTCATTAAGAGCCACATCCACTGTTTTAGTGTGGTGAGATGTGTTTTAGTGTGGTGAGATGTGATCTAAGGTGACACAGAGATATTTAGGATGGAAACAGTGTTCAAGCTCTTGACCTTCCCGGGTAGCTTTCAATTTCCTGTTGGCGTCATGGTTCCGTAGTTGGAAAAAAGCACACACTTGTGTCTTGGTAGGGTTAGGCTTCATGTGATTATCTTTGTAGTAGCTGGAGAGATCTTTCAAGGCATTAGTAAGTTGCCATTAACTTATTAATGCTGTGTATTGTGGTGCCCAGCACCTGAGTTCTTCTTTATTATGTTTAGCCTGAAGAAGAGAAGGCTGAGAGGAGATATGATAGCCATGTATAAATATGTGAGAGGAAGCCACAGGGAGGAGGAGGGAGCAAGCTTGTTTTCTGCTTCCTTGGAGACTAGGACGCAATGGAACAATGGCTTCAAACTACAAGAGAGGAGATTCCATCTGAACATGAGGAAGAACTTCCTGACTGTGAGAGCCGTTCAGCAGTGGAACTCTCTGCCCCGGAGTGTGGTGGAGGCTCCTTCTTTGGAAGCTTTGAAACAGAGGCTGGATGGCCATCTGTCAGGGGTGATTTGAATGCAATATTCCTGCTTCTTGGCAGAATGGGGTTGGACTGGATGGCCCGTGAGGTCTCTTCCAACTCTATGATTCTATGATTCTATGTTGAGAGTTGTGTGTCTCTTGCCTTGTTTTCCCCACTCAGCCCGTCTTCCGGGTCCGTCCAACTCCCCTTGATCTCCTGCTGCCGCTGCATGAGGAAGGCAGGCCTGTGGAGCTTCCACCAAATTGAATCCGCCCCGTCGGAGACAGAAGCCTCCCCAAGCCTTGCTGCTCCAGAGGGGCGCTCCTCCGACAAGGCCAGCCCCACGGTGCCCACCTCTCCCCGGCGCATGATGACCCGAAGCCGTGACACGACTCTCCCTCCGGGATCGGAGCAGGTAGGCCTCCATCCTTGTCTCATCATCAGTCCAAAATACCTGGAGGGAGGGCTGGGATTGGCCCGTGACAGCTCTAGTTTGTGAATGGTGGTGTCTCCTCTCTCTTTCAACGTTTTCTCAGCAGGAGAAGAGCCCGTCCCCCGTGATCAGCCGCATGCGCAGCTGGGACAGCACGAGCTCCGGCGAACGCGGGGACCCGGAGTCGGCCAGCCCCGTCCCCAGCCCTCGCAGCCGCCCTGTCACCCGCAGCATGGGACAAGGAGACTCCGGCGGCCACGGGGCGGAAGTCCCCTCCAGCCCCCTCCGGAAGGCCAAGCGGCCCCGGCTCTGCTCCTCCAGCAGCACGGTGAGATGGTGGCGCAGGGGCACACCAGGTAGACGGGCTTGGGAGACCTGCTTAGCATCATGGCCACATGTTAGCAGAGTCCCTGTTCAGGAAGGAGAAGGGGTTCCTTTACTATTTGGGTGCATCTGCAGTTTGACACTACAGGTAGTCCCCAAGTTATAAACAAGACAATTCTGTATTCTTAAGTTGATTTTGTATGTAAGTCAGAACAGGAATATTTTTCAAATGTAACTCCATCCAAATATATATATACATGAGTTTATCTGGAAAGTAAGGTTACAAGGCACATAGCTCTCATGGGGAATTTTCTCAGGGGAATTTGGTATCACTGCCATGTAGCAGGAAGCCAGCAGAAGCGAATGAGCAGTGCCAGTCGTCAGTAGCTCATCGACTGGTGTTGTGGTGAAAGTTAGAAAATTTCGTGCTTTACGAGGGTTCTTTGGAAAGTAATGTTACAAGACACGTAGTTCTCGCGGGGAATTTTCGTGGGAGAAGTTGATATCACTGCTGTGTAGAGAGAAGCCAATTGAAGCGAATGAGCAGTGCCAGTCGTCAGTAGCTCATTGACTGGTGTTGTGGTGAAAGTTAGAGATGAGTATCCTCATTCCATTTCCCTCCAAGTGTGAAGTTCGTGCTGTACGAGGGTTCTTTAGAAAGTAAGGTTACAAGGCACGTAGCTCTCGCGGGGAATTTTCGTAGGAGAAGTTGGTATCACTGCCGTGTAGAAGGAAGCCAATTGAAGCGAACGAGCAGTGCCAGTCATCAGTAGCTCATTGACTGGAGTTGTGGTGAAGGTTAGAGATGAGCATCCTCATTCCATTTCCCTCCAAGTGTGAAGTTCGTGCTGTACGAGAGTTCTCTGGAAAGTAAGGTTACAAGGCTCGTAGCTCTCGCAAGGAATTTTCGTGGGAGAAGTTGGTATCACTGCCGTGTAGAGGGAAGCCAATTGAAGCGAACAAGCAGTGCCGGTCGTCAGTAGCTCAATGACTGACAATGTGGTGAAAGTTAGAGATGACTATCTTCATTCCATTTCCCTCCAAGTGTTAAGTTCGTGCTGTACGAGGCTTCTTTAGAAAGTAAGGTTACAAGGCACGTAGCTCTCGTGGGGAATTTTCGTGGGAGAAGTTGGTATCACTGCTGTGTAGAGAGAAGCCAATTGAAGTGAATGAGCATTGCCAGTCGTCAGTAGCTCACTGACTGGCGATGTGGTGATGGTTAGAGATGACTATCCTCATTCCATTTCCCTCCAAATGTTAAGTTCGTGCTGTACGAGGGTTCTTTGGAAAGTAAGGTTACAAGACACGTAGCTCTCGCGGGAAGTTTCGTGGGAGAAGTTGGTATCACTGCTGTGTAGAGCGAAGCCAATTGAAGTGAATGAGCATTGCCAGTCATCAGTAGCTCATTGACTGGCGATGTGGTGAAGGTTAGAGTTGACTATCCTCATTCCATTTCCCTCCAAGTATTAAGTTCGTGTTGTACGAGGGTTCTTTGGAAAGTAAGGTTACAAGACACGTAGCTCTTGCGGGGAATTTTCGTGGGAGAAGTTGGTATCACTGCCATGTAGAGGGAAGCCAATTGAAGCGAACGAGCAGTGTCAGTCGTCAGTTGCTCATTAACTGGAGTTGTGGTGAAGGTTAGAGATGACTATCCTCATTCCATTTCCCTCCAAGTGTGAAGTTCATTCTGTACAAGGGTTCTTTGGAAAGTAAGGTTACAAGGCACGTAGAAACTCCCTTCTGGGCACACAGAAGACTGGGCGACGTGCAGGGCGCTGAACAGGCTGCACTCTGGCAACACGAGATGCAGAGCCAACATTAAGAAGTAGGGCCACAAAGTGGAGCCCACGACATACGAATGCCGAGAAGAGCAAACCACAGACCACCTACTACAATGTAACCTGAGTCCTGCCACATGCACAAGGGAGGACCTTCTCACAGCCACATCAGAGGCATTCCAAATGACCAGCTTCGAGTCAAAGGACATTTAGTATCATACCAAGTTTCAAAATGCATTTTAACTGTACCTTCAACGCTTCTGACACTATAAATAAATACAGCCTTGCCTTCAGAGAAGGAACAAAGGGGGAATCAGCCCCAAATGGCTCTGTGACCATTATTTGAGGAACACAAAAATACCAGTTTTGCCACTCCAAAAAATAAAGACTATTATGTGATGAAATACATGTATTTCATGAGTTTCCCCCCATCCTCAGATGCATATACCTGTCCTGGTTCTGTGCTATGGGAATCAGCCCCAAATGGCTCTGCGACTATTATGTGGGGAATACAAAAATACCCATCTTGCTACTCCAAAAAAATAAAGACTATTACGCGATGAAATACATGTATTTCATGACTTTTCCCCCATCCTCAGATGCATATACCCTGTCCTGGTTCGGTGCTATGGGAATCAGCCCCAAATGGCTCTGCGACTATTATGTGGGGAATACAAAAATACCCATCTTGCTACTCCAAAAAGTAGACTATTATGTGATGGAATTCGGGTATTTCATGAGATTTCCCCCATCCTCAGATGCATCTACACCAGTAGTTCTCAACCTTCCTAAGGCCGCGACCCCTATATACCGTTCCTCATGTAACATTATTTTCATTACTACTTTCATAACTGTAAATTTTCTACTGTTATAAATCGTTACGTAAATATCTGATATGCAGGATGTATTTTAATTCACTAGATTAAATTTGGCACAAATACCTGATATGCCCACATTTGAATACTGGTGAGGTGTTTTTTTTGGGGGGGGGGGGATTGGTTTGTCATTTGGGAGTTGTAATTGCTGGGATTTATAGTTCACCTACAATCAAAGAGCATTCCGAACTCCACCAGTGATGAAATTGAACCAAACTTGGCATACAGAACTCCCATAACCAACTGAAAATACTGGAAAGGTTTGGTGGGCACTGACCTTGAGTTTGGGAGTTGTAGTTCGCCTACATCCAGAGAGTCAAGCTAGGATGGATCTGGACCAAACTTGGCACGAATATTCAATATGCCCAAATGTGGACACTGGTGGAGTTTGGGGAAAATAGACCTGGACATTTGGGAGCTGTATTTGCTGGGATGTATAGTTCACCTACAATCAAAGAGCATTCTGAACCACTTCAAAGATAGAATTAGGCCAACCTTCCCACACAGAACCCTCATAACCAACAGAAAATACTGTGTTTTTCTGATGGTCTTTGGTGACCCTTTTGACACCCCCTCGTGACCCCCCCAGGGATCCCGACCCCCAGGTTGAGAAACGCTGATCTACACTGCCTTGATGCTATGGAATCCTGGGAGTTGTTCTCCTTTCTCCCCCATCTTTCCCCTCCGTGGCCCTGGGCAGCCTCTCTCGCCTACTGAAAATGCTTTCCCTCTCCAGGATTCATGTGCCCGGAGTGTGTTTGACCCCGTCTCCCAGCACCGCGACTGGTGCCCATGGGTCATTGCGGTGAAAGAGAGGCCAGACTTCGAAGCGGAGGCTGGGAACCAAGTTGAAGAAGGGAAGGCTGCCCTCGGATGGCAAGCGGTGCTTAAGGCGATCTTGGCGACCAAGCAGTCGGAGGGGTTGGCGGATGCAGATTCCGAGGTGAGCCTTTCCCGTTACGGGGTTGGTGGGGACTCTGGATTGGGACATGGCGTCTTCTCCATAGAGTGCAATGGGCAAAACTTAGCCCTCTAGACAAGGCTGTAGCTCCCAGAATTGCTTACTATTGACTGAGAGTTGCACTGGTTTGAGGGCTACCCTGTGTCACCTTTTGCTACAGATCCTACATTGTCCAGTATGATGTAAGAGTTGAAGAAGTGCAACTTTGGTAGGGCTTACCAGCTCTGGGATGCATAGTTTTGTTGCATTGGCCCTCTGAATGTCCACTCTACACCAGTCTGCCAGCATTATGCATTACGAGCAACTCCTGCAAATGGCACAATGGGTTAAACCCTTGTGCTGGCAGGACGGAAGACTGACAGGTCGCAGGTTTGAATCTGGGAAGAGTGTGGATGAGCTCCCTCTGTCAGGTCCAGCTCCCCATGAAGGGACTAGAGAGAAGCCTCCCACAAGGATGGAAAAATTTCAAACATCTGGGCAACATCTCTGGGCAACGTCCTTGCAGACGGCCAATTCTCTCACACAAGAAGCGACTTGCAGTTTCTCAAGTCATTCCTGACACTCAAAAAAAAAATCATTACATGCCTGATCTTTGTACCAATTTTATATGCCTACAAACCTGGAGTCAAGTAAACATTTATCTGGCGGAAAAGGGCCCCGAGAGGGAAAGCTTTACGAAGCCTCGCTTTAAGGCAGCGCTTTCCAAATTGTGTGTTGTGACACACTAGCACGTCCTCTGCAACCCAATCTTCTTCAGTCAGGCAGGAAAACACAATTAAGGCATCCCAACAGATAGCCATCCAGATTCAGTTCAAAAATCTCCAGAGAAGGAGATCCCATTGGACTCCCACGCAGTCTGTGCGTCACTACAGCTGGGAGAGACCCCTAAAGGGCATCTAGTCCAGCCCCTTTCAGCTAGGCAGGAAGACACAGGCAAAGCACCCTTGGATAGCCATCCAGCCTCTTTTTAAAAACCTCCAGAGAGAATCAGTCACTACCGAAGCGGGATGCTGGAGCTGTTCAAGTATAAGTACAGTTAGAAGGATTATAATGTGTACAATTTGTTGATTGAGTTGCCATAGCAAAGGTAAAGGTTTTCCCTTGACATTAAGTCCAGTCGTGTCCGACTCTGGGACTCTGGTGCTCCTCTCCATTTCTAAACTGAAGAGCCAGCGTTGTCCATAGACACCTCCAAGGTCATGTGGCCAGCATGACTGCATGAAGCACTGTTATCTTCCTGCTGGAGTGGTACTTATTAATCTATTTACATTTGCATGTTTTCAAACTGCTAGGTTGGCAGAAGCTGGGGCTAACAGCAGGAGCTCACGCTGCTTGGTCAGCAAGTTCAGCAGCTCAGCGGTTTAACCCGCTGTGCCACCAGGGAGGGACATTATATTATATTATATTATGTCTATATAAATAAAAATGTCATGTCCGTTTGTGGGACTAACATAACTCAAAAACCACTTGGTGAATTGACACCAAATTTGGACACAATAGACCTCTATCAGGCCAATGAGTGACCATCACTCATTAAAACACTGAAAAACACAGCAGGAGACTTAAAAAGCCAAAAAATAAATATATAAATATAAACTTAAACAATATTATATAAACAATGCATGCTCAAAACCACACACGCACACACATATATATACACACACGCACATACACACATACATGCAAACCCACATATGTACACATACACACAAATATTTACACATACAAAGCACATATACACAGACTGGCCACAGCAACGCGTGGCAGGGGACAACTAGTGTCTATGTCAGGGGTCCACAAACTTTTTAAACATAGGACCAGGTCACAGTCCCTCAAACTGTTGGAGGGCCGGATTATAATTGGGAAAAAAATAAATGCATTCCTATGCACACTGCACATATCTCATTTGTAGTGCAAAAAACACTTTAAAACAATACAATAATTAAAGTGAAAAACAATTTTAACAAATATAAGCTTATTAATATTTCAATGGGAAGTGTGGTCCTGCTTTTGGCCGATGAGATAGGATTGTTGTTGTTGTTGTGTGCTTTCAAGTCGTTTCAGACTTAGGTTGACCCTGAGCGAGGGCCGGGTAAATGACCTTGGAGGGCCGTATTTGGCCCCCGGGCCTGAGTTTGAGGACCCCTGGTCTATGTCTATATATAAATAAAAATGTAATGTTTGTGGGATTAACATAACTCAAAAACCACTGGGTGAATTGACACCAAATTTGGTCACTACACCCCTAACAGACCAAGAAGTAACCACCACTCATAAAAACACTGAAAAACACAGCAGAAGGGACCTCAAAATCCAAAAATTTAAAAGTACATTACAATGTATGTGCAAAACTACATATATACACATATACATAAATATATACACATACATACACATATATATACACACAAAACACGTATACACAGAGTAGGCCACAGCAACGTGTGGCAGGGGACAGCTAGTTATATATATTGAGAGAGAGAGAGCGTATGAAACTCCTATAAGGGGTTCGTCTTGTGAATGGATGCATGCCTAAGAAGCGTGTCCCCAACATGAAAAGTTTGGGGAGCTCTGCCTGAAGGAATGCCTCTCCTCTCTCCCTGTTGCAGAATCTCTCCGCGAAATCCCGGAAGGTCTTCCGGATTTTCCGCCAGTGGGAAGCCTCCTCCTCCTCCTCCTCTTCTTGAAAACTGCTCTGCACGACGGTGGGTTCATCTCACTTTCTGTCGGCAAAAAGGAGAAGATGGGCAGGAAAGGGAGCGGCCCACCCTTTGTTTGCATGGGAGCCAGGACTGTTTGGAGAAACCTGCCATCTTTGGGGACCAGAGCAAACCTAGAGGGCCATGTCAACAACGTAAGAGAAGTTGAGGAAACGCCAGCTGTTGCCCACCACCTCCTCCTCCTCCTCTCCATGCGGGTATGCGTTGGTTACACAACTGAGTTGGTTTCACTCTTATTGCTCATTCCCTGTTGCCCTGGTGCAAAGGATTCTGGGAACTCTATGGCTGCCAAGTGCCTACTATGAGTGTCCAATTTCCTTGACACGGGCACAAACTACAGTTCCCAGCATTCCTTGGATCAGGGAACAGGGACATGGAAATGAATTGGAAGCCAGTCTAAGTTGGGCTTGGTTCTTGTGTTGCGTTTTGTTGACCTGGTTCGTTGAAGCTGTGTTCAAAGCTGTTAATAAAACATTTTGTTTTCTGTTTGTATTCTTATGCAAATAATTATTGAAATATGTCTCTAAGTGAAAAAGGAAACGGGTGACGTAAGAAATTGGCCTTCAGTTCGGTCAAATGCATCACCTGGATGCATTTATGAAGAATATATGGGTTCCTCATGTTGTGTTGACCCCCAATCATAACATTATTTCATTGCTACTTCACAACTGTCATTTTTCTCCTGTTATGAAGCATCATGTAAATATCTGATATGTAGGATTTATTTCCATTCACGGGACCAAATTTGGCACAAATACCCGATACGCCCACATTTGAATACTGGTGGGGTTGTGGAGGTGTTGATTTTCTCATTTGGAAGTTGTAGTTGCTGGGATTTATAGTTCACCTACTATCAAAGAGCATTCCGAACTCCACCAACGATGGAATTCAACCAAACTTGGCATACAGAACTCCCATGACCAACAGAAAATACTGGAATGGTTTGGTGGGCATTGACCTTGAGTTTTGGAGTTGTATTTCACCCACCAGTCCATACTTCAAGAAATAAAGCCTGACTGCTCATTGGAGGGAAAAATAGTAAAGGCCAAGATGAAGTCCTTTGGCCACAACATGAGAAGAAAGGAAAGCTTAGAGAAGACAATGATGCTGGGAAAAATGGAAGGAAAAAAGAAGGAAAAAGGAAGAGGGGGCGACCAAGGGCAAGATGGATGGATGGCATCCTTGAAGTGACTGGATTGACCTTGAAGGAGCTGGGGGTGGTGATGGCCAACAGGGAGCTCTGGCCTGGGATGGTCCATGAAGTCACAAAGAGTCTGAAACGACTGAATGAATGAACAACAGTTCACCCACATCCAGAGAGTACTGTGGACTCAAACAATGATGGATCTGGACCAAGCTTGACACAAATACTCAATAATGCCCAAATGTGAACACTGGTGGAATTTGGGGAAAATAGAACTTGACATTTGGGAGTTGTAGTTGCTGGGATTTATAGTTTACCTTCGATCAAAGAGTATTCTGAGCCCCACCAATGATAGAATTAGGCCAAACTTCCCACACAGAACCTCCATGGCCAACAAAATACTGTGTTTCCTGACAGCCCACAGACAGCCTACTGGATGTTAGGAATTGTGGGAGTTGTAGTCCAAAACACCTGGAGGAAGGTGGAAGTTGACCCATGCCTGTTCTAGCTCCTAGTCCTAGTCCCATTCTCTTCTGCTTTGGCCAGACTGCTTCCCCTGGAATAACAGCCCTGTGTCCAGTTCTGGGCAAAGCAATTCAAGAAGGAGATGGTGGACAAGGTGGAAAGTTGTCCAGAGAAGGTCACTAAAATGGTCCAAGGTCTGGAATGCTAACCCTCCAAGGACAGGCTTCAAGAATTGGATATATTGAGCTTGGAGATGAGAAGATGAAGGGTCTTCCAACCTTATGATTCTCTTCACCAGCAGAGGAAGACAGAGTCCTTCCTGTTGGGTTCTGCCACAGCCCTGGGTTGAAGCCCATTGTAGGCGGTGATCTTACTGGAGGCTGGTATCTTTGCCATCCCTGCCGCTGCTGGGTTTCCTGTTCTTGCAGTGATAGCACAATGGGAGGGTCCTTGCAGCACAGGCGCCTCCGTTGTCAAGCAAAACAGCTGTTCTGTTTGCAAGCCTCCTCAGCCGTTTCCATAGACGTGGCTTGAGGTCACAAGGAGGTTTATCAGGGCCTTGAAACATGTGCTGAGCAATGCACCCGACACTGGGTTGCTGGTTTTCTTGAAATTCCTCTGAAAGGGTCAGGGTGTTTGCCTTCAATTCTTTGGAAAATCTTATTTGAAGACGCAAAAAGGGAGATGTACCAGAGTCTGGAAAAAGGTCTCTAATTGGACTAAGGCCGAATCTGCACTGCTCTGAAGGCTGAAGAAATCCAACACCTGGCAGATACCCATGATGCTCAGGGATTTTTCAAAGCCACAAAGGTCATCTATGGACCAAGAAACCATGGCATACAGCCTCTACGCTCATCAGATAGAACCAAACTTCTGAAGGACAAAAATCAATTGCACTATGTTGGAAAGAACACTACCAAAGCCTCCTGAATGTGGCCGAAGAGGCTCTCTCACAAATCCTGCAACAACAAACCAGGGATGAGCTTGCAGCACTGCCATCAGCCAACAAAAAAAAATAACAAAGCCAGCGGACCTGATGGGATCCCTCCTGGAATCTCATGTGCTGTAACATCTTTTTGGCTTTTTAAGTCCCTTCCACTGTGTTTTTCAGTGTTTTTATGAGTAATGGTCACTTGTTGGTCACCAGCTCATTGAAAAGGTGTGGGTGACTGAGAAGATTCGATGGTTGTTTAACCTCCTCCCCTGAAACCTTTAGCAACCATGGGGAAATAATAATAATAATAATAATAATAATAATAATAATACTTTATTTATACCCCGCCACCATCTTCCCAAGAGACTTGGAGCGGCTTACATGAGGCCAAGCCCAACAACACATCAATAAAAACCAAAAAAAAGCAATAAACAAAAACAAATACAATACAATTAATGTAAATCACATATAAACAATAACACACATGGATTTAAAAAGTTTTAAAAAGTCATCAGGTTTGCAGACGACACCAAATTGGGAGGGATAGCCAATACTCCAGAGGACAGGAGCAGGATTCAAAACGATCTTGACAGATTAGAGACTAACAAAATGAAGTTCAATGGGGAAAAATGCAAGATACTCCACTTTGGCAGAAAAAAGTAAATGCAAAGAGACAGAATGAGGAACGATGAGGCCTGGCTCGAGAGCAGGACGTGAGGAAAAGATCTGGGAGTCCTCGTGGACAACAAGTTAAACATGAGCCAGGAATGTGATGTGGCGGCAAAAAAAGCCAATGGGATTTTGGCCTGCATCAATAGGAGCCTAGTGTCTAGATCTAGGGAAGTCATTTATTTATTTATCGTGTCATCAGCAACCATTGTATTACAATTCTAACAGAGCAAAACAAAACAGAGATTAAAAAGAAAAAGGAAAAAAAAGAAAGAAAAAAACCACACAGATTTTGTAAATTTGGTATTTGGTTAAATGTCCTTTGACCAGTATCTGGCCACCTGGAGTGCGTCTCTGGGGTTGCCGCAAGAAGGTCCTCCATCGTGCATGTGGCAGGGCTCAGGGTGCATTGCAGCAGGTGGTCAGTGGGTTGCTCTTCTCCGCACTCGCATGCCGAGGATTCCACCCTGTAGCCCCATTTCTTAAGATTGGCTCTGCATCTCGTGGTGCCAGAGCGCAATCTGTTCAGTGCCTTCCAAGTCGCCCAGTCTTCTGAGTGCCCAGGGGGGAGTCTCTCATCTGGTATCACCCATGAATTGAGGTGCTGGGTTTGGGCCTGCCACTTTTGGACTCTCGCTTGCTGGGGTGTTCCAGCGAGTGTCTCTGTAGATCTAAGAAAACTATGTCTTGATTTAAGTCGTTGACGTGCTGGCTGATACCCAAACAGGGGATGAGCTGGAGATGTCTCTGCCTTGGTCCTTTCACTCTTGGCTGCTACTTCCCGGCGGATGTCAGGTGGTGCAATACCGGCTAAGCAGTGTAATTTCTCTAGTGGTGTGGGCGCAGACACCCCGTGATAATGCGGCATGTCTCATTCAGAACCACATCCACTGTTTTAGTGTGATGAGATGTGTTCCACACTGGGCATGCATACTCAGCAGCAGAGTAGCATAGCGCAAGGGCAGATGTCTTCACTGTGTCTGGTTGTGATCCCCAGGTTGTGCCAGTCAGCTTTCGTATGATGTTGTTTCTAGCACCCACTTTTTGCTTGATGTTCAGACAGTGCTGCTTGTAGGTCAGAGCACGGTCCAGAGTGACTCCCAGGTATTTGGGTGCGCTGCAATGCTCCAGTGGGATTCCTTCCCAGGTAATCCTCAGAGCTCGGGATGCTTGTCTGTTCTTAAGGTGAAAGGCACATGTCTGTGTTTTAGATGGATTGGGGATCAGCTGGTTTTCCCTGTAATAGGCAGTAAGAGCACCTAGAGCTTCGGAGAGCTTCTGTTCTACCATCTCAAAGGGATGGTAGAAGTCATGCTCCCCATGCTCTATTCCGCTTTGGTTAGACCACACCTGGAATATTGTGTCTAATTCTGGGTACACAATTCAAAAGAGATATTGACAAGCTGGAATGTGTCCAGAGGAGGGCGACTGAAATGATCAAGAGTCTGGAGAACAAGCCCTATGAGGAGCGGCTTAAGGAGCTGGGCATGTTTAGCCTGAAGAAGAGAAGGATGAGAGGAGATATGATGATAGCCATGTATAAATATGTGAGAGGAAGCCACAGGGAGGAGGAGGGAGCAAGCTTGTTTTCTGCTGCTCTGGAGACTAGGATGCAATGGAATAATGGCTTCAAACTACAAGAGAGGAGATTCCATCTGAACATGAGGAAGAACTGACTGTGAGAGCCGTTCAGCAGTGGAACTCTCTGCCCTGGGGTGTGGTGGAGGCTCCTTCTTTGGAAGCTTTTATACAGAGGCTGGATGGCCATCTGTCAGGGGTGCTTTGAATGCAATATTCCTGCTTCTTGGCAGAATGGGGTTGGACTGGATGGCCCAGGAGGTCTCTTCCAACTCTAGGAATCAATGATTCTATGAAAAACCTTGTGTGTTATTGTTTATTTCCTCTCTCCCATTTCCCCCTTCGTTTGGAATTGCGTGGTAATTGCTTGCCTACCTATCCATTAAACCGATGAGCACCTCTGGTCAGTGCCTCTAATTGGTTCAACCACATTCCAAATGGGTTTGAACCGCATTGCGTTTCGGACTTAAGGATTAAGCCCAGGTGCCTCCCTCCCTCCTGGGGAGAGCCTTACATCCAATTGTTCTGAGACAGAGTCATTAAGGTATTAGGAACCTGACCTTTTGGTCACCACCAGGAAAAAAAGGCACTTATCTGGTGACATGGTCAATGGAAATCACCTGTTATTGTGGCACTTTCCTGTTTGGGGTTACCACGAGTGCATCGACACTGCAGAACTGATGCACTTTGGCGCCATTTGAATTGCCGTGGTTCAATGCTATACAATCATGAGAATTTTAGTTTGGTGAAGCACTAGCACTCCTGCGGATAAGGATAAAGACCCGTGGAAATTCAAGTAAGATAAGGGTTTCCCCTTGACATTAAGTCTAGTCATGTCCAACTCCGCAGGTTGGTGTTCATCTCCCTTTCTAAGCCAAGGAGCCGGTGATGTCCCTAGACACCTCGAAGGGCGCTGACCTTGAGTTTTGGGAGTTATAGTTCACCTACATCCAGAGATCGCTGCGGACACAAACAATGATCAATCTGGACCAAACTTGCCACGAATCCTCAATACAAATGTGAATACTGGTGGAGTTTGGGGAAAATAAGACTATGACATTTGGGAGTTGTAGTTGCTGGGATTTATAGTTTACCTACTATCAAAGAGCATTCTGAACTCCACCAATGATTGAATTGAACCAAACCTATCACACAGAACTCCTATGACCAATAGAAAATACTTGAAGGGTTTGGTTGGCATTGACCTTGAGTTTTGGGAGTTGTAGTTCACCTACATCCAGAGAGCACTGTGGACACAAACAGTGATCAATCTGGACCAAACTTGGCACAAATCCTCAATACAAATGTGAATACTGGTGGAGTTTGGGGAAAACAAGACTTTGACATTTGGTAGTTGTAGTTGGTGGGATTTATAGTTCACCTACTATCAAAGAGCATTCTGAACTCCACCAATAATTGAATTGAACCAAACATGGCACACAGGACTCCCATGACCAATAGAAAACACTAGAAGGGTTTGGTGGGCACTGACCTTAAGTTTGGGAGTTGTAGTTCATCTATATCCAGAGAGCATTGTGGACTCAAACAATGATGGATCTGAACCAAACTTGGCACAAGTACTCAAAATGCCCAAAAGTGAACACTGGTGGAGTTTGGGGAAAATAGGTCTTGACATTTGGGAGATGTAGTTGCTGGGATTTATAGTTCACCTACAATCAACCGCACTGAACTCCACCAACGATAGAATTTGGCCAAATTTGGCACACAGAACCCCCCTGTCTTGAAGGGACTGCTGACGTGAGCCTCCCTCCAGCCTCGCACACTCTCCCTTGCCTGCACATGTGCACCACTCTGCCATACACCGAGCACGCCTGCTCTTCTCTCTCTGTTTGGTCTCACAAACAGCCCTTCCCTTGGCTGAGAGGTTGACCAATCACAGCGGAGGATGGCTTTTTTGGGGAGGATTTGCCATCTGTTTCCAAAAAAGGAAGAGAAGGACAGGCGGAGAGATCTTCAGCCTTCTCTGCCAAAGGGGTTCCTAAGACCATCTGAAATACATGTTTTCTGATGGTCTTTGGCGACCCCTCTGAAACCCCCTTGTGACCCCCCCAGGGGTCCCGACCCCCAGGTTGAGAAACACTGGCATAAAAGAACCCTTTGAGCCTGGTTAGCACATGCTTTCATGCACATAGTCCACTTCATTAAATGCCTACGACGTTTATCATATGTCTTCCATATGCCGAAACAGGACAACAACAACGCAACTCAACTCTCTGCCTGAACGCAACCCCAAAGTAGTGAGTCCTAGTTCAATTAAGGAGAAGGCGAGGCCTGAAATAGAGACACCACGCTAGACCTGAAATGCTACCCAAACAGCGATGTGGCTTTCGCCGGAGGTTTTCTCCTTGGCTATATATATATATATATATGGCCACACCTTTTGTGCCGCTGATTCAGCTGCATTCCAAACCGCCAGCCGGAAGGCGTCGAGTAATTAATTGCCGTGCTGCTGTGTCAAAAAAAAAAAGGGTGTGTGTTTTGCATAGGCATGTGTGTCAATGGTGTGCAACTGGCACATGCTGCCATTAAGTCACCGGAAAAGGAGATTCGGCGTAGGCGCACCGAGGGAGGAAGTGGATGCCAACATTCTTGGCCGATGCTTAACGATGCCCCAAGGAAGATAGGGACGAGCAGCACAAAGGGCTTGAGCCATATGGGAACTTGGGCAACGGGGCATTATCGCACTATTATAGGGCATTAGAGCAATACGATATAGGCCGTTGCGGGAATATGAAAGTAAGGCTCATCCATGCCATTGGATTTCCCCATTATTATTACATATGGATGTAAGAGTTGCATGACAAAGACTGCTGAAAGGAAGTGAATCAATGCGTCAAGAGGTGCGGTACTTGGAGGAGAGTTCTGCAAAGGCCATGGGCTGCAAAACAAATAAATATGTCCAAGAACAAATCTAGCCTGAACTTGGATGATCAAGGAACGTAAAAAGAAGTGCAGACTGATTCAACCAGAGAAGTCAGACATTGCAGAACATGAGCCAATTCAATGTGGATTTTATACATTTACATGGAAGGGGCCCCAGTCAACTTTCAATCTTCCAATTCTATTATTGTATGATTCTATGAGCTTTGATTGACATTCTGTTGCCACTACATGTCAATTCTGTATCCGTGTTTGGTGCACTTTTTGTATTTTAGTGTTTTTATCTATGTAATTTATTGTAAATATTTTATGTTCATATATATTTCACTTTGTTGTACCCTTGGGTCAATGGGAGAGGCGGAAAATAAACAAACAAACAAATAAATATTATTGCTGTTATTATTATTATTATTATTATTATTACTACTACTACTACTAGCTGTACCCGCCACGCGTTGCTGTGGCCAACCTTCCCTCTTTCTCTCCTTCTTTCCCTCCTTCCTTCACTCTCTTTCCTTCCTTCTTTCCCGTCTTTCCTTCTCTTCTTCCTTCGTTCTCTATCTCTTTCCTTCCTTCCCCCTTTTTCTTTCTCTTCTGCTCTTTTCTTCCTTCTCTTTCCTTCCCTCCCTTTCTCTACATCTTCCCCCTTCCTTCGCTCCCTTTCTTTCCTTCTTTCCTTTTTTTCTTTCCTTCTCTCCTTCCTTCCTTCTCCAACTTTCCTTCCTTCCCCCTTTTTCTTTCCCTCCCTTTCTCTCCTTTCTTCCTTCTCTACATCTTTCCTTCCTTCTCTCTTTGCTTGCATGCTTCCTCCTCCCTTTCCTTCTTTCTTTCCCTCCCTTTCTTTTCTTTCTTTCTTTCTTTTTTTTCCTCCCCTTCCCTCCCTCTTTCTTCCTTTTTTCTGTATTGTCGTGTAGCTTTTCGTCATTTAGCTTTTGGGGGCTTTTTAAGTTCCTTTCTGCTGTGTTTTTCTGTGTTTTTTATGAGTGAAGGACATACATTGGATTGTTAGGTGTCTTGTGTCCTAATTTGGTTTCAATTCCCCCAGTGGTTTTTGAGTTCTGTTAATCCCACAAACGAACATTACATTTTATTTATATAGATATTTGAAATCCAACAAGATGAGCCCACAGCGAACAAGATCACTCTGCTGGCTGTTGTATTGGATCACATATCGGACCCTTCCCAAGTGTCTAGGACTGTGTGATGTATCGGCAAATAATGCGTGCAGATCCCTGTAAGATGTCCTCCTGCAGCTGGCAGATGGTAATTTTGTCAATACCGATTGTGTTTAAGTGCAGGCCAAGGTCTTGAGGCACTGCACCCAGTGTGCCAATCACCACTGGGACCACCTTGACTGGCTTGCGCCAGAGTCTTTGCAGTTCGATCTTTAAATCTCATATTGTGTCAGCATTTCCAGTTGTTTCTCTTCAATCCTGCTGTCACCTGGGATTGCAACATCGACAATCCATGCTTTGTATTTCCCCACGATCGTGAGGTCAGGAGTCTTGTGCTCCAAAACTCTGTCTGTCTGAATTCAGAAGTCCCAGAATAGTGTGACGTGTTCATTTTCTGTAACTTTTTCCTGCTTGTGATCCCACCAGTTCTTTGTCGCAGGCAGATGGTCTTTGTGGCACAAGTTCCAATGGATCATCCGAGCAATGGTGTTATGCCTCTGCTTGTAGTCTGTCTGCGAGATCTTCTTGCAGCAGCTGAGGATGGGATCTACTGTTTCGTCTGCTTCCTTGTAGAGTCTACACGGGATCTGTCAAAGACTTTTCAATTCTGGCTCTTGACTTCCCTCAATGTTGGTTCTTGACTGCCTTTCACATCGTTTGCCAGTGTGTGCCATCTATTTCCCTTGCAGAAGCCCTCTCTCTGCCTCCTGATTTTCTGTGCAGGTCAACTCTGTCGACATCACTACGCAGGTGTAATGAGTAGTGGATTATTGCTATTATTATTCTCTGTCAACCAAGGTTGGATTCATCCACAGTTCAACATCTTGCCTGCAAGAATGTCATGATGGTCCGCATCAAAAGCCTTACTAAATGGTTAAGAGGCAATATCTGTTTAAAGATCTTTTCCAAATGTTTAGGTGGGATCCCCTCCCCCTTTTTTTTAGGTTTATGTGGATCAGACTTCTACTTTGGAGCCTAGTGTCTAGATCTAGGGAAGTCATGCTCTCCATGCTCTATTCTGCCTTGGTTAGACCACACCTGGAATATTGTGTCCAATTCTGGGCACCACAGTTGAAGGAAGATAGTGAGAAGCTGGAATGTGTCCAGAGGAGGGTGACTAAAATGATCAAGGGTCTGGAGAACAAGCCCTATGAGGAGCGGCTTAAGGAGCTGGGCATGTTTAGCCTGAAGAAGAGAAGGCTTAGAGGAGATATGATAGCCATGTATAAATATGTGAGAGGAAGTCACAGGGAGGAGGCAGCAAGCTTGTTTTCTGCTTCCATGGAGACTAGGACACAATGGAACAATGGCTTCAAACTACAAGAGAGGAGGTTCCATCTGAACATGAGGAAGAACTTCCTAACTGTGAGAGCCGTTCAGCAGTGGAACTCTCTGCAGTGGAACTCTCTCTCAGTGGAACTCTCTGAGTGTGGTGGAGGCTCCTTCTTTGGAAGCTTTTAAACAGAGGCTGGATGGCCATCTGTCAGGGGTGCTTTGAATGCAATTTTCCTGCTTCTTGGCAGAATGCGACTGGACTGGATGGCCCATGAGGTCTCTTCCAACGCTAGGATTCTATGATTCTATTTCCACGAGTCTCATTTTGCATAACTTTAGGGCAGTTTCTGCAGAAGGAGATTGTCCTCCTGATCTGCCTTTCTTTGGACTATGCAATTCTCCCATCCTAATCTATTGTTTCTTCCAATTTGGTAAGGAAAGACTCAGTTCACATAATGGCCAAAGCGCTGGTCTGAACCAGTCTCGCTCCACTTCAGATCTGATATTACATGCATAACAGCGTAATGGATATTATAAAAAACAGGTTATTTGCTTTGCTTTGCCCTTGGAATGCGAGGCAAAATGTTTCGTAAGACCCGAGCAGAAAACCAAGCCGGAAATGTCCTGGAGGAGAAATGGTACCTGGATTAGAAGGGAGATGAGGAATGAAAACACCAACCCAGCCTCTGAAACGCAAGCTATTACTATAATTGGTGTTTTGCCTTTATCTTTTCCACACTCATCCACAGAGGAAATGTCAGGCTTCACCAGTTCAGTGAGCCAGCTTTGCACACAGGCAATTAAATCAGCATTCTCAAACCTGGCACCAAATTTTTGATACACCATCACCCATTATCCACAGCAAGCATGGTTTTTAAACAATGCTGGGGATGATGGGAGTCATAAAACCATAGAATTGGGCCATCTAGTCCAACCTCTTGCTATGCAGGAAATAATAATAATAATAATAATAATAATAATAATAATAATCCTTTATTTATACCCCGCTACCATCTCCCGAAGGACTCGGTGCGGCTTACAAGAGGCCGAGCCCAAATACATCAGTAAAACACAACAACAATAATACAGTAATAAAAAGCTCATAAACAAAGCAAAAAACATTAACAATGTTAATGGAAAAGCGCAATGAAACCATCCCTGACAGATGGCCATCCAGCTTCTGTTTAAAACTTTCCAAGGAAGGAGGGGCTTCCACCACACCCCAAAGAAAAAAGGAAGGAACGCTAGGGCATCTGCATGCAAAAGGTGGTGAAATGCTAACTAAGGATAGATCTTTATTAATGACTTAGATGAAGGGTTAGAAGGCAGGATCATCAAGTTTGCAGACGACACCAAATTGGGAGGGAGAGCCAAGACTCCAGAGGACAGGAGCAGAAGTCAAAACGATCTGGACAGATTAGAGAGATGGGCCAAAACTAACAAAATGAAGTTCAACAGTGACAAATGCAAGATACTCCACTTTGGCAGGAAAAACGAAATGCAAAGATAAAGAATGGGGGACGAGGCCTGGCTCGAGAGCAGGACGTGTGAAAAAGATCTTGGAGTCCTCGTGGACAACAAGTTAAACATGAGCCAGGAATGTGATGTGGCGGCAAAAAAAGCCAAGGGGATTTTGGCCTGCATCAAGAGGAGCATAGTATCTAGATCTAAGGAAGTAATGCTACCCCTCTATTCTGTTTTGGTCAGACCACATCTGGAATATTGTGTCCAGTTCTGGGCACCACAATTCAAGAGAGATATTGACAAGCTGGAATGTGTCCAGAGGAGAGCGACTAAAATGATAAAAGGTCTGGAGAACAAGCCCTATGAGGAGCGGCTTAAGGAGCTGGGCATGTTTAGCCTGAAGAAGAGAAGGCTGAGAGGGGATATGATAACCATGTATAAATATGTGAGAGGAAGCCACACTGGAGGAGGGAGCAAGCTTGTTTTCTGCTTCCCTGGAGACTAGGACGCGGAACAATGGCTTCAAACTACAAGAGAGGAGATTCCATCTGAACATGAGGAAGAACTGCCTGACTGTGAGAGCCGTTCAGCAGTGGAACTCTCTGCCCCGGAGTGTGGTGGAGGCTCCTTATTTGGAAGCTTTTAAACAGAGGCTGGATGGCCATCTGTCAGGGGTGCTTTGAATGCAATATTCCTGCTTCTTGGCAGAAAGGGGTTGGACTGGATGGCCCATGAGGTCTCTTCCAACTCTTTGATTCTGTGATTCTATGATTCTATAAGATAAGGAAAAGGCAGAGCTGCTCAACACCTTCTTTGCCTCAGTCTTCTCCTAAATAGCGATATAAAGGAGATATATATGCCTCTGAACACTCTTCCTCTGTTTACAAAAGCCTTGCTTTCTATCTATACTCTCATCATTTTAACTCTCATTAACTTTGGCACCTGACAAAATCATCTTCAGACAGTTGCTCTGAGAAAGACTGCGAAGGGCCTCTCTCAAGAATGTGGCCTTATGAATCTTCCTGAGACAGCCACAACCCAGTGTTGAGGTTCCATTTAGTTTGTGCATTTGCCCCACTGACAACATATGTCATCTTAAACACATACTTCCTGCTTACCTGGGCACAGGTGTCCTACTTTTGGCCTAGAAACTCCAATTCTCACTTGTTGTTGCATTACATTATGTAACACAATCTGAAAATATAATAATATAGTAAAATAATAAAACTTTATTTATACCCCGCCTCCATCTCCCCAAGGGGACTCGGGGCGGCTAACATGAGGCCAAGCCCAACAATTACAATAAGGCAAATGAATCTATATAAATAAAAATGTAATGTTTGTTTGTGGGATTATCAGAACTCAAAAACCACTGGATGAATTGACACCAAATTTGGACACAAGACACCTAACAACCCAATGTATGTCCTTCACTCAAAAAAAATTGATTTTGTCATTTGGTAGTTGTAGTTTCTGGGATTTATAGTTCACCTACCATCAAAGAGCATTCTGAACCCCACCAACGATGGCAATGAACCAAACTTGGCACACAGTTCTCCCATGACCAACAGAAAATACTGGAAGGGTTTGGTGGGCACTGGCCTTGAGTTTGGGAGCTGTAGTTCACCTCCATCCAGAGAGCACTGTGGACTCAAACAATGATAGATATGGACCAAACATGGCACTCATACTCAATATGCCCAAATACGAACAGTGGTGGAGTTTGGGGAAAATAGACCTTGACATTTGGGAGTTGTACTTACTGGGATTTATAGTTCACCTACAACCAATGGGGATTCTGAACCCCACCAACAATGGAATTGAACCAAACTTGGCACACAGTTCTCCCATGACCAACAGAAAATACTGAAAGGGTTTGATAGGCGGTGTCCTTTGGTTTTGGAGTTGTAGTTTACCTACATCCAGAGAGCACTGTGCACTCAAACAGTGATGGATCTGGACCAAACTCTACATGAATACTCAATATGACCAAATGTGAACACTGTTGGAGTTTGGGGAAAATAGAATCTTGACATTTGGGAGTTGTAGTTGCTGGGAGTTGTAGTTCACCTACAATCACAGAGCATTCTGAACCCCACCAATGAGAGAATTGGGCCAAACCTCCCACACAGAACCCCCATGACCACTTGAGTGGGCTGCAGGAACGCGTGGCAGGGGTCAGCTAGTACAACATAAAATCATAAACTAATAAAACAAATTATGCTGGGGAAAATGGAAGGAAAAAGAAGAGGGGCCGACCAAGGGCAAGATGGGTGGATGGCATCCTTGAAGTGACTGGCTTGACCTTGAAGGAGCTGGGGGTGGCCACAGCTGATAGGGAGCTCTGGCCTGGGCTGGTCCAGGAGGGCATGAAGAGTCGGAAGCGACTGAACGAATGAACAACAACAATACAACATATAGACTACAATAAAAATCAAAAGAAAATAATACAAAATAAACACAAGATATAACATAAATAACAAAACAATAACCAAGTGGGCAGGGCCAAATAGAACAAATAAGATTTTTAAAACCTTTTGATGAGATGGATGAGTAGGGTGATATATCTGGTGGGAGGTTCGGATGGGACAAACAATGGGATTTAGTTCACTGAAGGGTGAGATAAAGTGCACCGAAAGACATTGTGTGCTGAATTCTTCTGTTCCTGGTTTGAAAGTGTTATTTCCTGTTTAGTTTATTTATTTATTTAATTTATTTACATTATTTCTATCTTGCCCATTTCAGCCCGAAGGCGACTCAGGGCGGTATACACAGTCGGCACAATTCAATGCCAAAACAAAATACATACATTGATAAAGCAAAAACATCAAGTGAAATTAAACATAAACGACAGTGCATAATAAAGAATTTTAAAAGAGATTATGTCCTCTCGTTCAAATCTTCATCCGTTCCATTGTCTTGGCCATTCCTGGGTCAATTTCCAACTCTAGTTTGTCTGTTTACTCTGGGGTTCCAAATGCTTGCTCAAAGAGCCAAGTTTTTACTCTTTTTCGGAAAGTCAGGAGGGAGGGGGCTGATCTAATATCCCTAGGGAGTGAGTTCCACAGCCGGGGGGCCACCACAGAGAAGGCCCTGTCTCTCGTCCCCACCAGACGTGCTTGTGACGCAGGCGGGATCAAGAGCAGGGCCTCTCCAGACAATCTTAAGTTCCTGGGGGGTTCATAGGAAGAGATGGGTTCAGATAGATAGACTGGGCCAGAATCGTTTAAGGCTTTATAGGCTAAAGCCAGCACTTTGAATTGAGCCCGATAGCAGACTGGCAGCCAGTGGAGCTGATTCAACAGAGGAGTTGTATGCTCCATTTGAAGCTTCCGGGCCGTCTTCAAAGGCAACCCCACATAGAGCGCGTTGCAGTAATCTATACAGGATGTAACCAGAGCGTGGACCACCGTGGCCAAGTCAGACTTCCCAAGGTACGGCGCAGCTGGTGCACAAGTTTTAATTGTGCAAATGCTCCCCTGACCACCGCCTAAACCTGGAGATCCAGGCTCAGCGATGAATCCAGGATCACTCCCAAGCTGCGAACCTGCGTCTTCAGGAGGAGTGTAACACAGGCTGTAACCCTATGCCCTGTTTGGCCTTTCAACTGAGCAGGAAGACCTCTGTCTTGTCTGGATTTAGTTTCAATCTGTTGTCCCTCATCCAGTCCGACACAGTGGCCAAGCATCAGTTCAAGACCTGAACGGCCTCCTTAGAAGTAGGTGGAAAAGAGTGACAGAGTTGGACACCATCTGCGTACAGATAACACCGCACCCCGAAACTTCGGATGATCTCCCCCAGGGGCTTCAAGTAGATGTTAAACAACATGGGGGACAGTATAGAACCCTGTGGGAGGTCGAGCAGTTGTCCCCCAACAACACTTTCTGAGTGCGATCCTCGAGGGAGGACCCAAGCCACTGCAAAACGGTGCCACCAAGGCCTATTCCCGCGAGGCGTCCCAGAAGGATACCGTGGTCATGCAGTCCTTACTTTGAAAGTAGTTGTCCTACTCCAGAAATTTTGTTTTTGTGGCACAAACTAGGTTGAATTGGTTGAGACTCTCATGACGAGATATTCATTGGAAAACCAGAACAGAATGTGCTATAGAAGAATGCCCTTCCCGCAAAGAAAAAGTTTGTTCAGTTTGATAAACTTTCTGCATGTTTTTATGGAAGACCCAATTAGGAAATGACATTTATAACCCAGGAACAAAAACCATGTTACATAGTGCTATGGACTGTCTTAATTAGAGAGGAGGTTCTGGATGAAAGCTCCTCCATGAGGCATCCTAAGACACTCCCGGAAGTCATTATCCTGGGATTGGAGGTGACAAGTGGCAGAACAGGCTGGGCTCCTTCAAGGTGAATCACATACAGGGTGCTGTTTAGGGAGCCGTGGTGCCCTTTGACAAGTAGGACGCCAGGAACGCGTGCTAGACTTTGGCAATAATTACAAATGCAATGCACAGAGAGATATAGCATGCGTGACCCTTGGCTTGAAAGCAATCCCTGTGGCAGTCATCTAGGAGTCTAAGCAGACCACAAACTGAACATGAGTCAGAAGTGCCACGAAGCAGCAAAAAAGGCCAATGCAATTCTAGGCGTGTCTCCTGCACTGTGCTAATAATAATAATATACTTACTTACTTAGGTGATCCCTCGTTGGATGAGTAAGATGGTCTTCCTTGATGACTATTTTTCTGGGTTTGTAGGTGGCTGTGGAGCCCTATTCTTGACCCGCATCTTCTCCCACAGCAAGGGCATTGGTTTCCAGGTGGAAGGCAGTCGGCCTTCCTCCTGGCACGTTTCTCTCTTTTACCCTCCACTCGTGCCTCCTCGAATTCTGCAGCACTGCTGGTCACAGCTGACCTCCAGCTGGAGCAGTCAAGGGCCAGGGCTTCCCAGTTCTCAGTGTCTATGCCAGAGTTTTTAAGGTTGGCTTTGAGCCCATCTTTAAATCTCTTTTCCTGTCCACCAACATTCTATTTTCTGTTCTTAAGTTCAGAGTAGAGCAACTGCTTTGGGAGACGGTGGTCAGGCATCTGGACAACGTGGCTGGTCCAGCGGAGTTGATGGCGGAGGACCATCGCTTCAATGCTGGTGGTCTTTGCTTCTTCCAGCACGCTGACGTTTGTCCGCTTGTCTTCCCAAGAGATTTGCAGGATTTTCCGGAGGCAGTGCTCATGGAATCGTTCCAGGAGTTGCATGTGACGTCTGTAGACGGTCCACGTTTCGCAGGCATAGAGCAGGGTTGGGAGGACAATAGCTTTATAGACAAGCACCTTGCTATCCCTACGGATGTCCCGGTCCTCAAACACTCTCTGCTTCATTCGGGAAAATGCTGCACTCGCAGAGCTCAGGTGGTGTTGTATTTCGGTGTCGATGTTGACTTTGGTGGAGAGGTGGCTGCCAAGGGAGCGGAAATGGTCCACATTTTCTAATGTTACACCATCAAGCTGTATCTCTGGCATTGGAGAGGGGATGGCTGGTGACTGCTGGAAGAGCACTTTGGTTTTCTCGATGTTCAGTGACAGGCCAAGCTTCGTGTATGCTACATTATAATAATATAATATAATGTAATGTAATGTAATATATTTATTTACGACCTTTATATGCTGCCCTTCTCTCCCCAAAGGGGACTCAGAGTCGCTTATGAGAAATATATACATACAATATATATTATTAGCAGAGCACAATATCAATATTATATATTACTATATTGTAATATTTTTAGTGATATTACATGTAATATAAAATATATTATTATAAGATATTATTAGTATTATATTGTATCACATTATATTATCAATGTTATATATTGTATATACATGTAATATTAATAGTATTATAGTATGATATTATTATATAGTATTACATTATATATTGTGTATACATATAATATAGATAATATTATGTGATATTATTATTAATATTATATTGTATTACATTATATATTATGTATACATATAATATAGATAATATTATGTGATATTGTTATTAGTATTATATTGCATTACATTATATATTGTGTATACATATAATATAGATAATATTATGTGATATTATTATTAGTATTATATTGTATTACATTATATATTGTGTATATACGTATATGGTATATAACACTGATAATATTATAATGTGATATTATTATTAGTATTATATTCTATCACGTTATATATTGTGTATACATATAACATTGATAATATTATAATATGATACAATATAATAATACAATATTATAATTGGGTTGTTGTAGGTTTTTTCGGGCTACATGGCCATGGTCTAGAGGCATTCTCTCCTGACGTTTTGCCTGCATCTATGGCAAGCATCCTCAGAGGTAGTGAGGTCTGTTGGAACTAGGAAAAAGGGTTTATATATCTGTGGAATGACCAGGGTGGGACAAAGGACTCTTGTCTGCTGTAGCTAGGTGTGAATGTTTCAACTGACCACCTTGATTAGCATATAATGGCCTGACAGTGCCTAGAGCAAACTTTTGTTGAGAGGTGATTAGATGTTCTTGTTTGTTTCCTCTCTGTTGTTGTGCTGTTGTGATTTTAGAGTTTTTTAATAGTGGTAGCCAGATTTTGTTCATTTTTATGGTTTCCTCCTTTCTGTTGAAATTGTCCACATGCTTGTGGATTTCACACAAGCTCTCTCTCTCACTCCACTCTCACAACCACCATGTCAGACTACACAGAGAAGCCAATGAAATACAGTGATTCCGGCCATGAAAGCCTTTGACAATACAATATTATAATTATATATTTTATATTACATGTAATATTACTAATAATATTACAGTATAATGGTATAGTACAATATAGTAATATATAATACTAATATTGTGCTATGCTAATACTATAATATATTACTTGTAAGCCGCTCTGAGTCCTCTCTGGGGTGAGAAGGGAGGCATATAAATGTCATAAATAAATGTCATATAGCTGGCATCCTCAGAGGTTGTGAGATCACAACCTCTGAGGATGCCTGCCATAGATGCAGGCGAAATGTCAGGAGAGAATGCATCTAGAACATGGCCATATAGCCTGAAAAACCTACAACAATTCAGAGTATTTTGAATTTTTAGATTCCTTGGGAAATAACTAGATTTAGATAAAGATTTAAGAGAAACCATCTGACAAGAAGAACTGAGATGAACTTTTACAGAGGGAAGCTGGAAAAGAACAAACAATAATATGAGACAATACAAGAAGATATAAGAAGACACAACCATCAGATCTGAAGCTAATCGATAATATCACTCCTCTCTTTGCTAAAGAGGATATAATGAACTTTTGATACTTTAAGTAATGAAAATAAGTGTAATGGAAATGAGAAATGAGATGTAATAATCATAACTATGCATATTGCCTTTTCTCTTGTCCCCTCCCCTCACCCCACACAAAATATTAGATATCAGTACAGACTTAGAATCATAGAATCATAGAATCAAAGAGTTGGAAGAGACCTCATGGGCCATCCAGTCCAACCCCCTGCCAAGAAGCAGGAATATTGCATTCAAATCACCCCTGACAGATGGCCATCCAGCCTCTGCTTAAAAGCTTCCAAAGAAGGAGCCTCCACCACACTCCGGGGCAAAGAGTTCCACTGCTGAACGGCTCTCACAGTCAGGAAGTTCTTCCTAATGTTCAGATGGAATCTCCTCTCTTGTAGTTTGAAGCCATTGTTCCTTGTCCTAGTCTCCAAGGAAGCAGAAAACAAGCTTGCTCCCTCCTCCCTGTGGCTTCCTCTCACATATTTATACATGGCTATCATATCTCCTCTCAGCCTTCTCTTCTTCAGGCTAAACATGCCCAGTTCCCTAAGCCGCTCCTCATAGGGCTTGTTCTCCAGACCCTTGATCATTTTAGTCGCCCTCCTCTGGACTTAACTGACTAACAATAACTCCAAAACCCCTACCTTCCCCCTTTCTTTCTTACTTGACTTTTACACCTTTCTCCCTCATAAGTATGTGTGGGGGAAAAAAGGGAAATGTCATGTCATGTCATATATATCTATGTTCGTTTGTGAGATTAACATAACTCAAAAACCACTGGAGGAATTGACACCAAATTTGGACACAAAACACCTCTCAGGCCAACAAGTGACCATCACTCATAAAAACACTGAAAAACAGCAGAAGAAACTTAAAAACCCCCAAAATAAAAAATACTTTACAACACATGTGCAAAACCACGTATATATATATATACACAAACACACATATACGCAAATATATACACAAATAAAACACATATACACAGACTGGGCCACAGCAACGTGTGGCAGGAGACAGCTATATATATATGTGTGTGTGTGTGAGATAGTGACTAGATCAAGGGAAGTTATAATCCCACTCTCTTCTGCTTTGGTCACCTGGAATCACATAATGTCCAGTTCTGGGCAAAACAATTCAAGGGAGAGATGGACAAAATGGAAAATGCCCAAAGAAGTGCCACCACAATGGTCAAAGGTGTGGAAACTATGCATCTACTAGCTTAAGTTCCCAGTGATGTCCAGGTTAGGTCTTTTAGAATAATAATAATAATAATAATAATAATAATAATAAAAAATAATAATAATAACAACAATAATAATACACAACATGACACGATACGAGGATTTAAAGATTGAACTGCAAAGACTCTGGCACAAGCGAGTAAAGGTGGTACCATCTGCGAGCTGCAGAAGGCCACCTTACTGGCATCTGCTCGCATTATCCGCCGATACATCACACAGCCCTAGACACTTGGAAAGGGTCCAATGTGTGATCCAATTCAATAGCCAGCAGAGTCTCTGTTGTGGACTCATCTTGTTGTGTTTCAAATATCAACAACAATGATATGAGGATTTAAAGATCGAACTGCCAAGACTCTGGCACAAACCAGTCACGGTGGTCCCAGTGGTGATCGGCACACTGGGTGCAGTGCCTAAAGACCTTGGCCTGCACTTAAACACAATTGGTGCTGATAAGATTACCATCTATCAGCTGCCGAAGGCCACCTTACTGGGATCTGCGCACATCATTCGCCGATCCATCACACAGTCCTAGACACTTGGGAAGGGTCCAACCTGTGATCCAATACAACAGCCAGCAGAGTGTCTGGACTCATCTTGTTGTGTTTCAGCTAATAATAATAATAATAATAATAAAGTTTCCTTTGAAGGGGGAAAGCAGGATATAATAATAATAATTATAGTATGATTTAAAGTCTCATTTTACCCGAGGGAATATTATTATTATTGTGGTTGTTGTTGTTATTATTAGTACAGAATCATAGAATCATAGAATCAACGAGTTGGAAGAGACCTCATGGGCCATCCAGTCCAACCCCATTCTGCCAAGAAGCAGGAATATTGCATTCAAATCACCCCTGACAGATGGCCATCCAGCCTCTGCTTAAAAGCTTCCAAAGAAGGAGCCTCCACCACACTCCGGGGCAGAGAGTTCCACTGCTGAACGGCTCTCACAGTCAGGAAGTTCTTCCTAATGTTCAGATGGAATCTCCTCTCTTGTAGTTTGAAGCCATTGTTCCGCGTCCTAGTCTCCAAGGAAGCAGAAAACAAGCTTGCTCCCTCCTCCCTGTGGCTTCCTCTCACATATTTATACATGGCTATCATATCTCCTCTCAGCCTTCTCTTCTTCAGGCTAAACATGCCCAGTTCCCTAAGCCGCTCCTCATAGGGCTTGTTCTCCAGACCCTTGATCATTTTAGTCACCCTCCTCTGGACACATTCCAGCTTGTCAATATCTCTCTTGAATTGTGGTCCCAGAATTGGACACAGTATTCCAGATGTGGTCTAACCAAAGCGGAATAGAGGGGTAGCATTACTTCCTTAGATCTAGACACTAGGCTCCTCTTGATGCAGGCCAAAATCCCACTGGCTTTTTTTGCTGCCACATCACATTGTTGGCTCATGTTTAACTTGTTGTCCACAAGGACTCCAAGATCTTTTTCACATGTACTGCTCTCGAGCCAGGCATCGTCCCCCATTCTGTATCTTTGCATTTCATTTTTCCTGCCAAAGTGGAGTATCTTGCATTTGTCACTGTTGAACTTCATTTTGTTAGTTTTGGCCCATCTCTCTAATCTGTAGTAATACAAATAACAGTCTCCTTTTGGGGGAGGAAAGTAGGATGATAATAATAGTAGTAGTAATGGTGTGTTGACACTGTAGAATGGATGCAGTATGAGACCCCTGTAACAGCTATGCCTTAATGCTATGGAACAGTGGGAGTTGTAGTTTTACAAGGTTTCTAGCCTCCGTCAAAGAGCGCCTGTGCCTCATCGAACTATATCTCCCAGAACTGCACAGCGTTGAGCCATGGCAGTTAAAGTGGTATCAAACTGCATTAATTCGACGGAGTGGATGCATTCTAAAATGAGGGGAAACACATGAAATAATGAGCTCTGTGGTCCTGATCCAAATCTTGCTCTTGCACCTCCAACACCTGCTTTAGTATTTCTAAAGGAGAAATACTAAAAGATGGTGTTTTTTCAGCCTTAAAGGCATCATACATATTTTTAAATGCATTTTCTCCAAACAACAACCCTGCAGAGTAGGTTACGTGGAGGGAAATACGTGGCCATGAGCGACATGGTTGCTGCTTTCCCTTACTTAAAAACGCCACTCTCCATTCTTTGCAAGGATTTGTGTTGTGATGCTTTTCATGATATTTGTATTGATTCCTTCTATACGCTGGTCTGGGTGCTTTTAAGGAAAGTGAAGCAGCAGCGACAACAACAACAGCAGCGGCAGAATATTGACCACAAAGTGTATTTGGACCCAAGCAGAACGTAATGATATATTGAATTTCAGCCCCGTGATTTAAACAAATGAGCAGGAGGTACCCCACGAAAGCTCCAAATCATGGAGTTAGAAGAGACTTCCAAAGGACATCCAGTCGCACCCCTTGTAGTGCAATACACAACCAAAACACTCCTGGCAGACAGCCATCAGCTTAGGAAAGAAACATCTTCCAAGCAGAGTGTAATCTGCCTTTTCAACAGTTTGGAACTAGGACCTTTTAAAGTGGTGGAGGTTTTTAAACAGAGGCTGGATGGACCTCTATTTGATATGTTTTGACTGTGTCTTCTTGCATGGCAGAAGGGGGTTGGACTAGATGGCTCCGAGAGTCTCTTCCGACTCTATGATTCTATATTTATGTTGTTGTTGTTGTTATGTGCCTTCGTTTCCCATGAACGGGAATCCTAAAATTGGTTCAAAAGACGTTTTGCCTTTCCCTTCTGAGGCTGAGAGAGTGTGACTCATTCAAGGTCACCAATTTGGTTTCCATTGTAGTAGAGTTGGGAGAGACCCCAAGGACCATCCAGTCCAACCAGGCAGGAAGACACAACCGAAGCCCTCCTGACTGATGCCCATCCAACCTCTGCTTATACAAACAACAATGGATCTGGACCAAACCTGTCACGCTTCCCCAACATATGCATCTTTGACAACCAGTGGGATTTGGAAGGAACAGACCTTGAATTTAGGGAGTTATAGTTCGTTTCCATCCAAAGGGTGCTGTGAACCCAAACGACGATGGATCTGGACCAGACTTGGCACACAGACCAACTTGGAATATGAGTGGGTTTGGAACAATGACAGGTGATGGTGGGAGTTGTAGTTTACTCATATTCTTATGCATTTACTAATGAGCCCATTCTTAAAAGTCAACAATTGATATTTTGTATGTTTATCATTATTATTATCATTATATCCTGCTTTCCTTCCTTAAAAGGGGACTCTTATTATTATTATTATTATTATTATTATTATTATTATTATTTCCTGCTTTCTTCCCCTAAAAGACTCTAAATATTATTATTTCCTGCTTCCCGCTTCAAATGAGACTCTTATTATTATTATTGTTGTTGTTACTATTATTGCAATTATTATTATGTGCTTTCTTCCCCTAAAAGAAGACTCTAGTCTAAATATTCTTCTTGGCACCACTTGAACTGCCAATGGCTCAAGGCTATAGGGGCCCTGCGAGTCGTAGTTCGACAAGGCCTTCTGTAGCAAACAGTGTAGAATTACAACTCCCAGGATGCCGTAGCCATGGGCCACTTTGACAAGCCTGTTCTCTTGCCACACAAAACTCTGGAAGCTGTAGTTCGCCAAGGGAACTTTCAGCCTTTTCTGTCAAATAATGGCTCCGTGCTCTTGGAGTGGTGGGAGTTGTAGTTCCTCCACGCCCTTTTAGCCTTCCCTGCAGAAATGGGTGCTGATCCCACACCAAACTACAACTCCCACCCTGCCACAAACACTTCAGCAAACTACAACTCCCAATCTGCCATGAACACTTAAGCAAACTACAGCTCTCATCTTTCCATGAACACCTCAACAAACTACAACTCTCATCCTTCCACAAATACCTCACCAAATTACACCTATCCTTCCATGAACAGTTCAGCAAGCTACAACTCCCATCCTTCTATGAATGCTTCAGCAACTACAACTCCCTTCCATGAGTACTTCAGCAAACTACAACTCCCATCCTTCCACAAATACCTCAGCAAACTACAACTCCCACCCATGAATTCTTCAGCAAACTACAACTCCCATCCTTCCATCAATTCATCATCAAACTACAACTCCCATCCCTCCATGAGTACTTCAGCAAACTACAACTCCCACCCTTCCACAAATACCTCATCAAACTACAACTCCTATCCTTCCATGAACTCTTCAGCAAACTACAACTCCCATCCTTCCACGAATACCTCAGCAAACTACAACTCCCATCCCTCCATGAGTGCTGCAGCAAACTACAACTCCCACCCTTCATTGAACACTTCAGCAAACTACAGCTCCCATCCTTCCATGCACACCTGAGCAAGCTACAACTCCCATCCTTCCATGAGTACAAACTACAACTCCCATCCTTCCATGTGTACTTTAGCAAACTACAACTCCTATAATTCCACAAATACCTCATCAAACTACAACTCCTACCCTTCCATAAACACTTCAGTAAACAAATCCCATCCTTCCACGAATACCTCGGCAAACCACAACTCTCACCCTTCAATGAATTCATCAAACTACAATTCCCATCCTTCCATGCACACCTGAGCAAGCTACAACTCCCATCCCTCCATGAGTACTTCAGTAAACTACAACTCCCATCTTTCCATGAGTACTTCAGCAAACTACAACTCCCATCCTTCCATGAATACCTCAGCAAACTACAACTCACATCCTTCCATGAGTACCTCAGCAAACTATAACTCCCAACCTTCCATGAGTACTTCAGCAAACTACAACTCCCATCCTTCCATGAGTACTTCAGCAAACTACAACTCCCATCCTTCCATGAATACCTCAGCAAACTACAACTCACATCATTCCACGAACGACTCAGCAAACTATAACTCCCATCCTTCCATGAGTACTCCCATAATTCCCTGAACACTTCTGTAAACTACAACTCCCATCCATACATGAGTTCTTCAGCAAACTATAACTCCCATCCTTCCATGAGTACCTCAGCAAGCTACAACTCACATCCTTCCATGAGTACCTCAGCAAACTACAACTCCCCTCCTTCCACGATCGACTCAGCAAACTATAACTCCCATCCTTCCATGAGTACTCCCATAATTCCACGAACACTTTAGCAAACTACAACTCCCATCCTTCCACGAACACCTCAGCAAACTACAACTCCCAAGGGGTCCCATGAGCAGGGGTGCCCAAAGTGGGTTAATTCTCCCCAGTGTAGACGGCCTCAGCTCCAGAGAGGCCTTGCCTTTGAGGGATGCTGGGAGTCGGAGTCCAAAACACAGGGAGGTGCTTTGAGGGAAAGGACTCCAACTCCCGTCGTGCCTCGGGGCGCGGGGACAGGGAGAGGGCGGGCTTGGCCGCAGTGACGTCGCCGCCGCCGTCCAATAAGAAGCCCGGCCTGGGCGGTGAGGTCACTGTGGGTGACGTCAGAGGAGAGAGAGAGAGAGAGGCAGCAGAAGAGCCTCGGCGGCGGGCGAAGCAGAAGCAGCCAGCAGAGAGCAGGAGCAGGAGCAGGAAAGCGGTGCGGAAGGGCGCAGGAAACAGACACACAACAAGAGGAGAACCAAAGAAATTAAGAGAGGGGAGGGGGTGCCAGGAAGAGCCGGCTCGGGAAGGGCGGGGCCTCGGAGGAAGGAGCAAAGGAGGCGGAGCCAAGGAGAGAGAGAGAGAGGATCCCACCGCGCAGGCGCAGGAAGCGGGGCTCCAGCGTTAAAGGGGTCCTGACAGGACAAGAGAGGCCGCCGGCCGGGGGGGCGCCATGTCCTCCCCCAGCCCTGGCAAGAGGCGGATGGACACCGACGTGGTCAAGCTGTATCCTTCGCCTGCGGGAAAACGAGGGGAACGGGGGAAGGAAGGGGGTGTTGTGGTTGTGGGAAACGGGGGGCACCCCAAAAGGCAGGGAAAGAGGGACGCTGGCCCTTTAAGAAGGCCAAGCAGGCAGGGAATTGAATTGGGGGATCCCTCTCAAGCTGGGGGTTGCTTACAGGGTCTTCCTCCTCAAGTGAAAGAAATTGAGAGATATTTTAGAAAGGATAGACCCCCCTCCCCCCCAAAAATAGAAAGACCCCTTCCCCATTGGAATGACTTGAGGAGTAAACAAAAAAAGGTTGCTGGCCCTTTAAGAAGGCCAAAGGGCCAAGGAATGGGGTATCCTCACAAGCTGGGGGTTGCTTACAGGGTCTTCCTCCTCAAGTCAAAGAAATTGAGAGATATTTTAGAAAGGATAGACCCCCCCTCCCCCCAAAAAATAGAAAGACCCCTTCCACATTGGAATGACTTGAGGAGTAAACAAAAAAAGGTTGCTGGCCCTTTAAGAAGGCCAAAGGGCCAAGGAATGGGGTATCCTCACAAGCTGGGGGTTGCTTACAGGGTCTTCCTCCTCAAGTCAAAGAAATTGAGAGATATTTTAGAAAGGATAGACCACCCCCCCCTTCCAAAAAGAGAGAGACACCCCTTCCCCATTGGAGTAAAAAAAGAGGATGCTGGCCCTTTAAGAAGGCCAAGGAGGCAGGGAATTGGGGGATCCCTCACAAGCTGGGGGTTGCTTACAGGGTCTTTCTCCTCAAGTCAAAGAAATTGAGAGATATTTTTAAAAGGATAGACCCCCCTCCCCCTAAAAAATAGAAAGACCCCTTCCCCATTGGAGTAAAAAAAGAGGATACTGGCCCTTTAAGAAGGCCAAGGAGGCAGGGAATTGGGGGGATCCCTCACAAGCTGGGGGTTGCTTACAGGGTCTTCCTCCTCAAGTCAAAGAAATTGAGAGATATTTTAGAAAGGATAGAGCCCCCCTCCCCAAAAAATAGAGACACCCCTTCCCAATTGGAGTAAAAAAAGAGGATACTGGCCCTTTAAGAAGGCCAAAGAGGCAGGGAATTGGGGGGGATCCCTCTCAAGCTGGGGGTTGCTTACAGGGTCCTTCTCACCAAGGCTTCCCTTTCAGAAAGGAATACAGATCCCCCCACAAAAAGAAAGACCCCTTCCCCATTGGAATAACTTGAGGAGTAAACAAAAAAAGGTTGCTGGCCCTTTAAGAAGGCCAAAGGGCCAAGGAATGGGGTATCCTCACAAGCTGGGGATTGCTTACAGGTCTTGCTCCTCAAGTCAAAGAAAATTAAGAGATATTTAAAAAAGGATAGACCACCCCCCCTCCAAAAAGAGAGAGAGACCCCTTCCCCATTGGAGTAAAAAAAGAGGATACTGGCCCTTTAAAAAGGTCAAGGAAAGCAAGGGTTGGTTACAGGGTCCTTCTCACCAAGGCTTCCCTTTGAGAAAGGAATACAGAGAGATTTGTAAAAGGACAGACCCCCCCTCCAAAAAAGAAAAAGAGAAAGACCCTTTCCCAATTGGAGTAAAAAAAGAGGATACTGGCCCTTTAAGAAGGCCAAGGAGCCAAGGAAAGGGAAGGCTTGTTTACACGGTCCTTCTCACCAAGTCTTCCCTTTGAGAAAGGAATTAGACAAACACCCCCCCCCCCCAAAAGAGAGAAAGACCCCTTCCCCATTGGTGTAAAAAAGAGGATATGGCCCTTTAAGAAGGCCAAGGAAAGGGAAGACTTGGTTACAGGGTCTTTCTCCTCAAGTCAAAGGAATTAGGGATATTTTAAAAAGGATAGACCCCCCTCCCCCCAAAAATAGAAAGACCCCTTCCCCATTGGAATAAAAAAAGAGGATACTGGCCCTTTAAGAAGGCCAGGGAATTGGGGGGATCCCTCACAAGCTGGGGGTTGCTTACAGGGTCCTTCTCACCAAGGCTTCCCTTTCAGAAAGGAATACAGATTCCCCCCCCCCCCCCCAAATAGAAAGACCCCTTCCCCATTGGAATGACTTGAGGAGTAAACAAAAAAAGGTTGCTGGCCCTTTAAGAAGGCCAAAGGGCCAAGGAATGGGGTATCCTCACAAGCTGGGGATTGCTTACAGGGTCTTGCTCCTTAAGTCAAAGAAATTAAGAGATATTTTAAAAAGGATAGACCCCCCTCCCTCCCCCCAATAGAAAGACCCCTTCCCCACTGGTGTAAAAGAGGATACTGGCTCTTTAAGAAGGCCAAGGAGGCAGGGAATTGGGGGATCCCTCACAAACTGGGGTTGCTTACAGGGTCTTTCTCCTCAAGTCAAAGAAATTGAGAGATATTTTTAAAAGGATAGACCCCCCCTCCCCCCAAAAATAGAAAGACCCCTTTCCCATTGGAGTAAAAAAAGGATACTGGCCCTTTAAGAAGGCCAAGAAAAGGGAAGGCTTGGTTACAGGGTCTTTCTCACCAAGTCTTCCCTTTGAGAAGGAAGATAGAAATATTTTTAAAAGGACAAACCTCCCCCCTCTAAAAATAAGAAAGATCCCTTCCCCATTGCAGTAAAAAAAGAGGATACTGCCCCTTTAAGAAGGCCAAGAAAAGGGAAGGCTTGCTTACAGGGTCCTTCTCTCCAAGTCTTCCCTTTGAGAAAGGAATACAGAGGGATTTGTAAAAGGACAGATCCCCCTCCTCAAAAGAAAGACCCCCTTCCCCATTGGTGTAAAAAAAGAGGATAGTGGCCCTTTAAGAAGACCTTTTCCCCATTGGAGTAAAAAAAGAGGATACTGGCCCTTTAAGAAGGCCAAGGGTCACAAGCTGAGGTTTGATTACAGGATCCTTCTCACAAAGTCTTCCCTTTCGGAAAGGAATACAGAGAGATTTGTAAAAGGACAGATCCCCCACTCCAAAAGAGAGAAAGACCCCTTCCCCATTGGTGTTAAAAAAGAGGATACTGGCCCTTTAAGAAGGCCAAGGAGCCAAGGAAAGGGAAGGCTTGTGTACAGGGTCCTTCTCTCCAAGTCTTCCCTTTGAGAGAGGAATACAGAGAGATTTGTAAAAGGACAGATCCCCCTCCTCAAAAGAAAGACCCCTTCTCCATTGGAGTAAAAAAGGAGGATACTGGCCCTTTAAGAAGACCCTTTCTCCATTGGAGTAAGAAAAGAGGATACTGGCCCTTTAAGAAGATCCCTTCCCCATTGGAGTAAAAAAAAAAGAAGAAGATACTGGCCCTTTAAGAAGTCAGGAAATGGGGCTGCTGAGCCTTTCAGAAAGTAAATTTAGAAAATTCCTCATTGAAATGACTTGAGGAGTAAAACAGAGAGTGCTGGCCCTTTAAGAAGGTAATTCTGAGTCAGGAAAGGCCAGGAAATGGGGGACACTGGCCCTTTAAGAAGGCCAAGGAAACAGGGAATTGAGGGATCCCTCACAAGCTGAGTCTTGATTACAGGGTCCTTCTCACCAAGGCTTCCCTTTCAGAAAGGAATACAGATCCCCCCTCAAAAAAAGAGAAAGACCCCTTCCCCATTGGAATGACTTGAGTAAAAAAAGAGGTTGCTGGCCCTTTAAGAAGGCCAAGGAGCCAAAAAATGGGGTATCCTCACAAGCTGAGGCTTGTTTACAGGGTCCTTCTCACCAAGTCTTCCTTTTAAGAGATTTGTAAGAGGATGGACCCCCCCCCCCCCCATAAAAGAGAAAGACCCCCTTCCCCATTTGAATGACTTGAGGAGTAAACAAAAAAAGGTTGCTGGCCCTTTAAGAAGGCCAAGGGGCCAAGGAATGGGGTATCCTCACAAGCTGAGGCTTGGTTACAGGGTCCTGCTCACCAAGGCTTCCCTTTCAAAAAGGAATACAGAGAGATCTGTAAAAGGACAGATCCCCCCCCCCCGCCCCGCCCCCCCAAAAGAGAAAGGCCCCCTTCCCCATTGGAATGACTTGAGGAGTAAAAAAAGAGGGTGCTGGCCCTTTAAGATGTCAGGAAATGGAGGTGCTGGGCCTTTAAGAGGGTAATTCCAAGTTAGGAAATTGGGGTGCTGGCCCTTTAAGAAGGTAATTCTGTATCAGGAAAGATCAGGAAATGGGGTACACTGGCCCTATAGGAAGGTAATTCTGAGTCAGGAAATAGGTGACACTGGCCCTTTAAGATGGCCAAAGGGCCAGGGAATGGGATAGCCTCACAAGGAAAGACTTAGTTACAGGATTCTTCTCACCAGATCTTCATTGATCCCGTTTAAAAAAGGGAATAGGCTAAAAAAAAAGACCACCTCCCTCCAAAAAGAGAAAGCCCCTTCCCCGTTGGAATGACTTGACGAGGAAATGGGGACACTGGCCCTTTAAGAAGTCCAAGGAGACAGGGCATAGCATATATTCACAAGGGAAGACTTGGTCACAGGATTCTTCTCACCAAGTATTCCTTTTTAAAAAGGAATTAGAGAGATTTTTTTTAAAAAGACAGACCCCCCCCCCATTAGATAAAGACCCTTCCCCATTGGAATTACTTGAGGAAAAAGAGGGTGCTGGCCCTTTAAGAAGGTAATTCTGAGTCAGGAAAGGGTGGGACTAGCCCTTTAAGAAGGTAAGGATTGGAGTCAGGAAAGGTTGCCTCTTAATTAAGACTTTTGCTAGAATTGCTCCCCAGTTTCTCTATCTATATTCCAATGCAACTGGAGCATGTCAATAGAGGAGGCTTGATCAGTAATCGCCATCATCATATTCCAAGATAAAGTCCCCTTTGTGGGGAGAAGGGTGGGATATAAATATATGAAACAAATAAATTAATAAAGACACCCTTCCCCATTGGAATGATTTGAGGAGTTCAGGAAATGTGGGTGCTGGCCCTTTAAGAAGGTAATAATAATAATAATAATAATAATAATAATAATAATATCTTTATTTGTATCCTGCTTTTCTCTCTCACGGGACCCAAAGTGGCTTATAACATATTAAAATCATGTAAACAAAAATCCAAATATATCGATAATAAGTATAAAACATCATAAAATAACAATTTAAAGCAACAATAACGTACATTCACATTCTTGTGGCATTGTGTCAGATCAGGTAATTATGAGTCAGGAAAGGTTGCCTCTTAATGAAGACTTTTGTTAGGATTTGTTAGAATTTCTATAACTTCATCTATTGCATTTAGAAGATTTTTTTAAAAATAGGGAAAATCTCAATGAAATCAGAGCATGTCAATAGAGAATGCTTTATTATTATTATTATTATTATTATTATTATTATTATATCCCACTGAGATGCAATAAATGGGGAGAAAGGAATAATAATATGTAAATAGGGGAAGCATGGTTCTAGACTATTGTTATTATTATAATACTTATATCTCACTGAGATGCAACAGAGGTGCCATAAATAGCTAGAAAGGAAAGGCTTTTTGGAATAATAATAATAATAATAATTTCTATTTGTTACCTTTCCTCCAATATTTAACCCACGATAGGTGAATAGATTTGGGCCTTTTCAATAGAAGAGGCTTTGCTTGAGAGCCTCCCCAAGAGGGATTATTGGAATAATAATAATAATAATAATAATAATATATTGGATATATGCTTCTTTTTGGGCCTGTCACTAGAAGAGGCTTTGCTTGAGAGCCTCCCCAAGAGATGGGGAGAAAGCAAAGACTTTTTGGAATAATAATAATAATCCAAAAAGTATTTTCTCATAATAATAATAATAATAAAAAAATGATATATGCTTCGCTTTATAGCCTCCTAAAGAGATAGTGAGAAAGCAAAGACTTTTTGGAATAACAATAATGATTATTATTATTCCAAAAAGCCTTTGCTCTTAATAACAATTATTATTATTATTATTATTATTATTATTATTATTATTGGATACTTGTATTTATTTGGGACTGTTATTAAAAGAGGCTTTGCTTAGGAGCCTCCCCAATAGATAGGGAGAAAGCAAAGACTTTTTGGAATGCTAATAATACCTTTTATTGGATTCCTGCCTCTCCCCAAGGATTTTCCCTCTGATATTGAAGTCAGGATAGGTGAATAATATGATGGAGAAGAGACCTTTGCTTCCTTTCCAAGCAAGACCTCATATTAATTTTTTTAAAAGGAAGCTTGTCAATGGAAGAGGCTTTGCTAGAGAAGAGACTCCCCCAGTAGACGGCTTTTATTTCTAGTTCTTTAAAGGTATTTTTAATATGTTCATTTCCCCCAACACAAAAAATCTGTTTAATTTTTGATATTCAAATGTTAAGGCATTGGCTCTGATTTTAATTCTATTGTGGCCTGCCTTGCATCTCAGTCTAGAAATAAAAGCAGATAATAATAATAATAATAATAATAATAATAATAATGAAACTGATAGAAAAAGGCTCTGGCAGAAGCCAGTCAAGGGGGTCCCAGCGGTGATCGGCACACTGGGTGCAGTGCCGCAAGACCTTGGCCTGCACTTAAAAACAATTGGCGCTGACAAAATCACCCCCTGTCAGCTGCAAAAAGGCCAACCTACTCCGATCTGCATGTGTTATTTGCCGATACATCACATAGTCCTAGACACTTGGGAAGTGTCCGACGTGTGATTGGATACAAAAGCCAGCATAGGGATCTTGTTTGCTGTGCACTCATCTTGTTGTGTATATAATAATAATAATGTATTGTCGAAGGCTTTCATGGCTGGAATCACTAGGTTCTTGTGGGTTTTTTCGGGCTATAGAGCCATGTTCTAGAGGCATTTCTCCTGACGTTTCGCCTATGGCAAGCTATGCTTGCCATAGATGCAGGCGAAACGTCAGGAGAAATGCCTCTAGAACATGGCTCTATAGCCCGAAAAAACCCACAAGAACCTAATAATAATAATAATAATAATAATAATAATAAGAAGAAGAAGAAGTAGTGTTTGCTTTTAGTCCCCATTTAAGCAGGATAAAAATAAACAGGGGGATTGAAGACTTTGTAATGGGGAATACCTTTCCCGTATTGAAATTAGAGTGAGTCTAATGGAGAAGAGTCTTCCTCTTCTTTCCAAGCAACGACCGCCAATTCAACTTTTTGAAAACATTGAGGGATTGTGCCAAAAAGACTTTGGCCTGAGCAGTGGGGCACACACACAGAGAGCAATGCTCCCTTCCTGAAATAATGGAGCTGCTGGTGAAGAATTATATTTATTTATACACCACTGTCCTCTTTTAAAGCGGCTCTAAAGTCTTAAAAATAATAATAAAACTTTATTTTTAGAATGCACCTCTCTCCCAAAAGGGACCCAGGGCGGTTTACAGCACCAAAACAAGCAAACATTCAATGCTTTGCAAAGTAAACAAACAACATCAGGAATAATACAAAATAATACCTCTCTCCCACAAGGGACTTGGGGCAGTTTACAGCACCAAAATAGGCAAACATTCAATGCTTTGCAAAGTAAACAAACAACATCAGGAATAATACAAAATAACACCTCTCTCCCAAAAGAGACTCAGGGCGGTTTACAGCACCAAAACAAGCAAATATTCAGTCCTTTGCAAAGTAAACAACATCAGGAATAATACGAAATAATACCTCTCTCCCAAAAGGGACTCAGGGCAGTTTACAGCATCAAAATAGGTAAATATTCAATGCTTTGCAAAGGAAACAAACAACATCAAAAGAGACTCAGGGTGGTTTACAGCACCAAAACATGCAAATGTGCAATGCCTTTCAAAGTAAACAAACAACATCAGGAATAATACAAATAATATAAATCTCTCCCAAAAGAGACTCAGGGCGGTTTACAGCATCAAAATAGGCAAACATTAAATGCTTTGCAAAGTAAACAAACATCATCAGGAATACTACAAAATAATATCTCTCTCCCAAAAGAGACTCAGGACAGTTTACAGCACCAAAATAGGCAAACATTCAGTGCCTTACAAAGTAAACAACAACAGGAATAATGCAAAACAATACACAATAATAACAGTAAACTTATAATGAAAGAATTAAATGTTTGGAATGGGGAATAAAACAATTAGACAATAAACTAGGATGTGTAAACATGAAACATGTATCCTATAAACATATTTGTATTACAATATAAAACCTGCAGCATATAGAAATAAATGTAGAATAGGCCTAAGCCCTTGTTTGTCTTTCCTCCCAATGCTGAGAATCAGGATTTCCATCAGCTCCAGGTGCATTTTATTTATCAAGGTTGGAGAAATTGGGGCGGAAGAGTAGTTGCAGGCGTTTTTTTGGAATGGAGCCACAGGTTTAGAGAAGAGAAGAGAGAGGGTAGGCCTCCAAAGACTCAAAAACATCCCCTTCCCTGCTGCAAATATTTGGGAAGGGTCTATTTTCTAGGCCTTACAGGTTTAAGAAAGAGACATTAGGGAGGATTAACAACAACAGCCCCCCCACCCTTTCCAGAATAGAGGGAGTAAAAGACAACTCTGGGGAACTTCTCCTTTCCAGCCCCCCCAGCAGGAAACGGGAGACATTTTCCCTTCTGCTTCCTACAAACAAGGTTCGGGTTCGTGATGAACCTGAGCCCGTTTCTTGCCCCCCAAACAGGTTTTGCCTTCTCCGATGCAGCCCCCTTGTTGTAGAGGCCTCCTTTCTCAACATATACCCCCCTCAATTCCAAACAATTAAGGGGTCCCACTTATAGCAGTGTTGAAACCCTTCACAAATAGCAAAGTGACTAATTTATGGGGAGCATAACCCCCCTTTCTGTGCCAGAGGCCTGCTCCCCTTCAAAGTATTTTTGGGGTGTTATGGGGATCCCTTAACTCCTGGCCTTGGAAGTCGAAAGCAGGGTTTGTTTGGGCAATGTTTGTCATTGTGAAGGTGTTTATATTGGGGGGATGTTTGTCTCGGATGGTAATATTTGTCACTGGATGAAGTAAACATTTTGGGGTGTTATGGGGATCCCTTAACTCCTGGCCTTGGAAGTCGAAAACAGGGTTTGTTTGGGCAATGTTTGTCATTGTGAAGGTGTTTATATTGGGGGGATGTTTGTCTCAAATGGTAATCTTTGCGAAGTGAACCCCCTTATTGATGTTTGTACGTGAATAACAACATGCTAGATGAATCCCCCCTCCCCATGGCTGTTCTTTCCTCTCGAATATAGCTTGCTTTGCATGTTGGGGTGCAGGGGGGGCTGCTTAAGTGGGGAGGAAAGCAGTATATATATTTTTTGTGGGGATTTGGTTGTTGACAGTCACAATCTGGTGTTACTATTGACTCGGTTTTAGTTTGCCGTTCGTTCGGGAAGCTTCCGATGCCAGCAAAGGTGGGGGGGGGGGGTATTGTGGGGTGGAGTGGGGTGCCTTGAGAACAACATTCATTTCAATGGGGATGCTGAGGGTGGGGGGGGGGGAGATGCTTGAAACGACAGGAATCTGAATCCGTCCCCCTCTTTTCCCTCTCCTCGTCTCTGGTTGCTGATGTTGTTTATGTAACACTTCGGTTCCATGTAGATCCCCCCCTTTAGTTTTTGCAGATCTCTACCTTTGTTTTTTCATCCTTGATGTTTATATACTTATGTGTGGATATATTTCAGAGTTCAGAATGACTGCAATGCATTTGTGTATAGGATTGCTTTAGTGATAGTGATGTTTGTCGAGCGGTGGGGAGGGAGGCGAAGCACCGGTTGGGGAGGGGGCTTGACATAATGCCCGAAGTGCATTCGGAGATGTTTATTGAGCATGTAAGCCTCCCCCAGGAGTATTTAATCAAGACAGAATTAACTGGATGGAGGTGCGAAGGGGTTACAAAGAGCATTCCGTTTCCAGAGATAAACAAACTTGTTTGGATTAGGCCTGCTGGGGAGGAATTATTACAGTCAGCCTTGACAGGGCATGGCCAGTTTCTAACCTGCTTAACCCTCGGCGTTTCTCTCTTTTGGAAAAAAACAAAGGCCTGCTCTTGATCGAGCCCTCCTCTCTAAAATGTTTTTAGCAAATAGGAAGTGGCACACGAAGATCCGATCGACATCGACGACGATCGCTCTGGAATCAAAGCTATTTTTATCCTTGGCTTGAGTTGTCGCCTATGCATGTCACATCCTCCCTTCAAATGCAAAGTTCATTTGATGGTAATTTTTCTCTCTCTCTCCTGGTTTGAGGGAAGGTTAGAACTCCAGCTGTTCGATGATCAAAAAGGAAGAACAGGGGGAGAGATCCTCATTACATATCAATTGTGCAAAGGCTGCTGGATTATGCCAATGCAAGGCACCACCGGGATGACCTGGCGCATCCTCTCTCTCGCTCTCTCTCTCCCCCTCCGGCCCTCCCCTGGTTTATGCTGTTCACTTGGTCCCGGAGAGGCTGAAAGAACATCACGTTTGAGGAGACAAAGAGCACGGTTTTCCTGAAAACACATACATGACTTCATGTGGCTCAGCACTAGCCGGCGTTTATGGCATGACGTTGGGCAGGAGGGAAGCCAAGAGGGTGGCAGTCCTCTCCAGTTTGTGTGGGTCTCTCTCCCTCCGCTCAGCAGAAGAAACAAAACGGATTTTGAAAAAGACCTCTTACTATTTACCCTACTGTTTCAAGGGACCGTCTTTTTCCTGTGTGCAAGTGGGCATGGGTGGGAGTGAGGTCCAAGCTGTGTTTGTCTGGATTGTCAGTATCTTGGGGACCCACAGTAGACCCCAACTACTCACCACTGTTTGCTTGGAAGCCCTGGCAATGTTTATTTGGATTTATCTCCTATCTACTAGGCCCAGAATAGTAATCTTAGGTTCTGTATGAAGTGGATAGGAGCCTATGCCTGGACTGTCAGTGTTTTGGGTACACAGAACAATCCAAGCTGTGCTTATGCCTGGAATGTCAGTGTCTTGGGGACCCACTTGCCATTGTTTGCTTGGAAGTCCTGACAATGTTTATTTGGGTTTATCTCCTATCTACTAAGCCCAGAATAGTAATCTTAGGTTCTGTATGAAGTGGATAGGAGCCTATGCCTGGACTGTCAGTGTTTTGGGTACACAGAACAATCTAAGCTGTGCTTATGCCTGGAATGTCAGTGTCTTGGGGACCCACTTGCCATCGTTTGCTTGGAAGTCCTGACAATGTTTATTTGGGTTTATCTCCTTATCTACTAAGCCCAGAATAGTAATCTTAGGTTCTGTATGAAGTGAATAGAAGCCTATGCCAGGACTGTCAGTGCTTTCAATATACATAACAATCCATTTACGTTAACCATTGTTTGTTTGGAAGTCTGCTGATGTTTATTTGGGTTTTATTTCCTTGCAACTAGGCCCAGAATTGCAGCCTTGGGTTTTGGTACACTGAATGGTCCATTGACACTAACCATTTGCTGGGAAGTCCTCTTGGTGTTTCTTTAGGTTTATTTCTTAGTAACTAGGCTTGGAATAGTAATCTTGGGTCCTTTCTGAAGTTGTGAAGTGGATAGAAGCCTATGCCCGGACTCTCAGTGTCTTTGGTACACAGAACAGTCCGTAGACACTAACTGTTGTTTACTTGGAAGTCCTGTTGATGTTTATTTGGGTTTATTTCTCAGTAACTAGGCCAGAATTGCAACCTTAAGTTTTGTCCTTTTACAGATCTTCCTACTCACCACTGTTTGCTTGGAAGCCCTGGCAATGTTTATTTGGGTTTATCTCCTATCTACTAGTCCCAGAAGAGTAATCTTAGGTTCTATATGAAGTTGATAGAAGCCTATGCCTGGACTGTCAGTGTTTTCAGTATACATAACAATCCATTCACATTAACCATTGTTTATTTGGAAGTCCTGCTGATGTTTATTTGGGTTTTGTTTCCTTGCAACTAGGCCCAGAATTGCAACCTTAAGTTTTGTATGAAGTTGTGGATAGAAGCCTATGCCTGGACTCTCAGAGCCTTCAATACACAGAATAGTCCAATTACACTAACTATTGTTTGTTTGGAAGTCCTGGCGATGTTTATTTGGGTTTTCTTTTCTAGTAACTAGGCCCAGAATTGCAACCTTAAGTTTTGTATGAAGTTGTGGATAGAAACCTATGCACTGTCAGTGTCTTTGGTATACAGAGAAGTCCATTGACACTAACCATTGTTTACTTGGATGTCCTGGCAATGTTTATTTGGGTTTATTCCCTAGTAACTAGGCCCAGAATTGCAACCATAAGTTTTGCATGAAGTTGTGGATAGAAACCTATGCCTGGACTCTCAGTGTCTTTGGTACGCGGAGAAGTCCATTGATACTAACCATTGTTTACTTGAAAGTCCTGTTGATGTTACGTTGGGTTTATTTCTTAGTAACTAGGCACAGAATAGTAAGCTTGGGTTCTGTATGAAGTTGATAGAAGCCGATGCCTGGACTGTCAGCATCTTTGGTACACTTAACAGTTCACTGACACTAACCATTGTTTGCTTGGAAGTTCTGGCAATGTTTATTTGGGTTTTCCCCCTAGAAACTAGGGACTAACTAGGGACTTCCCTAGTAACTAACCTGAATTGCAGCCTTGGGTTTTGTAAGAAGTTGTGGATAGACGCCTATGCCTGGACTCTCAGTGCCTTCAGTACACAGAATAGTCCAATTACACTAACCATTGTTTGCTTGGAAGTCCTGGCAATGTTTATTTGGGTTTATTCCCTAGTAACTCGGCCCAGAATTGCAGTTCTGGGTTTTGTAAGAAGCTATGTCTGGACTGTCAGTGTCTTCGGTTCACCGAACAATCCATTGATACTAACCATTGTTTGCTTGGAAGTCCCGTTGATGTTTATTTGAGTTTTCTTTACTAGTAACTAGGCCCAGAATTGCATTTTAGGGTTTTGTATGAATATTTGGATAGAAGCCTATGCCTGGACTGTCAGTGTCTTCAGTACACAGACTAGTCCAATTGCAGTAAGTATTGTTTGCTTGAAAGCCGTGGCAATGTTTATTTGGGTTTTCTTTCCTGGTAACTAGGCCCAGAATTGCAACCTTACGTTTTGTATGAAGTTTTGGATAGAAATCTATGCCTGGACTGTCATTGTCTTTGGTACACTGAATGGTCCATTGACACTAATCATTTGGAAAGTCCTCTTGGTGTTTCTTTAGGTTCATTTCTTAGTAACTAGGCCTGGAATAGTAATCTTGGGTTCTGTATGAAGTTGTGAAGTGGATAGAAGCTGATGCCTGGACTGTCGGTGTTTTTGGTACACTTAACAGTCCTCTGACACTAACCATTGTTTTCTTGGAAGTCCTGGCAATGTTTATTTGGGTTTATTCCCTAGTAACTAGGCCCAGAATTGCAGCCTTGGTTTTTGCAAGACTCTATGCCTGGACTATCAGTGTCTTCGGATCACCGAATTGTCCAGTGACACTATCCATTGTTTACTTGGAAGTCCTGTTGATGTTTATTTGGGTTTATTTCCTAGTAACTAGGCCCAGAATAATAATCTTAGGTTCTTATTGAAGTTGTGGATGGAAACCTGTGCCTAAACTGTATCTTTGGTACACTGAATGGTCCATTGACACTAACCATTTGCTGGGAAGTCCTCTTGATGTTTCTTTAAGTTTATTTCTTAGTAAATAGGCCTGGAATAGTAATCTTGGGTTCTGTATGAAATTGTGAAGTGGGTAGAAGCCTATGCCTGGACTGTCAGTGTCTTCAGGACATAGAACAGTCCATTGACACTGACCATTGTTTCCTTGGAAGTCCTGTTGATGTTTCTTCAGGTTTATTTCTTAATAACTAGGCCCAAAATAGTAATCTTGTGTTCTGTATGAAGTTGTGAAGCGGGTAGAAACCTATGCCTGGACTGTCAGTGTCTTCAGGACATAGAACAGTCCATTGACACTGACCATTGTTTCCTTGGAAGTCCTGTTGATGTTTCTTCAGGTTTATTTCTTAATAACTAGGCCCAAAATAGTAATCTTGGGTTCTGTATGAAGTTGTGAAGTGGGTAGAAACCTATGCCTGGACTGTCAGTGTCTTCAGGACATAGAACAGTCCATTGACACTGACCATTGTTTCCTTGGAAGTCCTGTTGATGTTTCTTCAGGTTTATTTCTTAGTAACTAGGCCCAAAATAGTAATCTTGGGTTCTGTATGAAGTTGTGAAGTGGGTAGAAACCTATGCCTGGACTGTCAGTGTCTTCAGGACATAGAACAGTCCATTGACACTGACCATTGTTTCCTTGGAAGTCCTGTTGATGTTTCTTCAGGTTTATTTCTTAGTAACTAAGCCTAGAATAGCAGCCTTGTGTTTTGTATGAAGTTGTGAAGTGGGTAGAAGCCTATGCCTGGACTGTCAGTGTCTTCAGGACATAGAGCAGTCCATTGACACTGACCATTGTTTCCTTGGAAGTCCTGTTGATGTTTCTTCAGGTTTATTTCTTAGTAACTAGGCCCAAAATAGTAATCTTGGGTTCTGTATGAAGTTGTGAAGCGGGTAGAAGCCTATGCCTGGACTGTCAGTGTCTTCAGTACACAGAACAGTTCATTGACACTAACCAGTGTTTGCTTGGAAATCCTGGTAATGTTTATTTGGGTTTTATTTCCATGTAACTAGGTCCAGAATTGCAGCCTTTGGTTTTGTAAGAAGTTATGCCTGGACTATCAGTGTCTTTGGTACACAGGACAGCCATTGACATTAACCGTTGTTTGCTTGGAATTCCTATTGATGTTTCTTTAGGTTTATTTCCTAGTAACTGGGCCCATAATAGTAATCTTGGGTTCTGTATGAAGTTGTGAAGTTTATAGAAGCCTATGCCTGGATTGTCAGTGTCTTTGGTACACAGAACAGTCCATTGACATTAACCATTGTTCACTCGGAAGTCCTGGTGATGTTTATTTGGGTTTTATTTCCTAGTTACTAGGCCCAGAATAGCAGTCTTGGTTTTAGTATGAAGTTGTGGATAGAAGTCACCCAAAGAGCTATCTACTTTGTTGTGTTTTCTCAGGTTCTGTGAGAAACCTGAGAACCTTTGGGTGGATAGAAGTCACCCAAAGAGCTATCTACTTTGTTGTGTTTTCTCAGGTTCTGTGCCTTTTCTGTTGTTGCTTCTTTCATTGCAGCCATTCCTGCTTTTGTCATGTAATCTGGAGTCACCCAACTTTGGCAAATTCATGGTCCTGTGCCTCATTCTGGGGTGATATTGTGGGTGGCGAATGAGGACAGGGCCCCATGGAAAGAGTGTGGATCCATCTTTTTCCTCCTCTTGACAGGTTTGATGGGGTGGTTGGTGGTGTCGCTTCCCACCGCCTTCCTATTTTTACTCCCTCCGACGACGTGGCGTGTGCTTTCTGCGCGCACACATCTGTGCAACTCAGGAGGGGGAAAAAAGGGAGAGGTGGCTCGTCCGGCCTTCCTGTGTTACACGGGGAACTTGTTCGCCTGTCTCTTGTTTGAGGCAAAGCCTCATCTTGGTAATTGCATGACGGTGATCTGAAACTCTGAGTCACTTGGAGCTGCTTTTTTGGACGCTTCCCTAAACATTGTGCAAAAGAGAGAAAAATGAGCTTTGAAAGAAACGAGAAGCTGTGTAACACGCCTTATATTTTGCATTGCAACCCAAATTGGAGAATTGCAACTTCTGGGTTTGTTTACAAGCCTTATGTTTTGTGTTGCGACTCAAATTGTAAAATTCCAACTTCTGGTTTTGTTTACACACCTTACATTTTGTGTTGCGACTCACATTGGAAAATTGCAACTTCTAGGTTTGTTTACACACCTTATGTTTTGCATTGTGACCCAAATTGGCGAATTTCAACTTCTGGGTATGTTTACACGCTTTATGTTTTGTGTTGCAACTCAAATCAGAAAACTGCAACTTCTGGGTTTGTTTACACGCCTTTTGTTTTGCGTTGCGACCCAAATCAGAGAATTGCAACTTCTGGGTTTGTTTACATTCCTTATGTTTTGTGTTGCAACTCAAATCGGAAAATTGCAACTTCTGGGTTTGTTTACATGCCTTACATTTTGTATTGCGACTCGAATCAGAAAATTGCAACATCTAGGATTGTTTACATGCCTTATGTTTTGCGTTGTGACCCAAATCTGAAAATTGCAGCTTTTGGGTTTGTTTAAACACCTTTTCTTTTGCGTTGCAACCCAAATCAGAGAATTGCAACTTCTGGGTTTGTTTACATGCCTTATGTTTTGCGTTGCATCTCAAATTGGAGAATTGCAACTTCTGGGTTTGTTTACATGTCTTAGTTTTTGCGTTGCAACCCAAATTGGAGAATTGCAACTTCTGGGTTTATTTCCAAATTGGGTTTGTTTACAGATGTTTTTCACCGGGCAAAGTTAATAATTAGTTCAAAACCGAGCAACTCCAGTGTCCTTCCCACTCTGTCTGGGGTGTCCTCTTCGTAATACCCGGATTAAATGTCGGTGAACTTAGGCCTTGGAGTTTTAAGTCTGTACCAGCTCTTTGTGATGAAGAGGTTAAAGGGAAATGGGATTTGGTCCCGTTGGAGGCCAGTCTCCCCCCTTTCTTCCTTTCCTTTCTATGGCACTTGGGTTCCCTCTCCTTGCTCCGGAAGGACCCAGGACCGACGCGGAGGCTTGTTTTGGAAAACTCTTTGCGGGCGAAAGGCCTCTGGGCAGGCCCCACAAGCCACCGGATTGGCTCCCCTGTTACTACCCGGAAAGGAAGCTTAGGCGGAGCGACCCAAACAGCTGATGGAGTGTGTGACAAGAGTGTGTTTATGTCCAGGAGGGAGGAAAGCAGGGAGGGGGACGGCTTTGGCGATTTGAGACTGGAACAGCCTGTGCCGCCGGGTCAAGGGTGTGCTGCTCCTCCTCCTCGGCAGCAGCAGCAATAGCGCAGGAAGGGAGGAAAAGGTCCCTGCCAAGTCTAGATCATGATAATCTCCAGGAATAGGGCCGGCCCGCAAGGAAGAAATGGGCTCCCCCTTCCCGTCCCCAATGCATTTACAATAGCTTTATGGTTTGTTGATGTTTGGCTCAAAATAGTCTAAAACACAGGGTCGAACAGGCATGAGCAAACTTAGGCCCTCCTGCTTAAGCAGCTGAGGGGGAAAAGAAAGGGGCATAAGGTGTGTAAACAAACCCAGAAGTTGCAATTCTCTGAGTTGGGTCGCAACGCAAAACATAAGGCCTGTAAACAAACCCCAAAGGTTGCAATTCTCCGATTTGGGTCGCAACACAAAACATAAGGCGTGTAAACAAACCCAGAAGTTGCAATTCTCCAAATTGGGTTGCAATGCAAAACAAAAGACATGTAAACAAACCCAGAAGTTGCAATTCTCCGATTTGGGTCGCAACGCAAAACATAAGGCGTGTAAATAAACCCAGAAGTTGCAATTCTCCAAATTGGGTTGCAATGCAAAACAAAAGACATGTAAACAAACCCAGAAGTTGCAATTCTCCGATTTGGGTCGCAACGCAAGACATAAGGCGTGTAAATAAACCCAGAAGTTGCAATTCTCCAAATTGGGTTGCAACGCAAAACACAAGGTGTGTAAACAAACCCAGAAGTTGCAATTCTTCAAATTGGGTTGCAACGCAAAACACAAGGCGTGTAAATAAACCCAGAAGTTACAATTCTCCGATTTGGGTTGGAGCGCAAAACATAAGGACCCACCAGGACTTTGTGATCTTCCGCGGAGGCCCTGCTCTCGATCCCGCCTGCCTCACAGGCATGGCTGGCAGGGACGAGAGATAGGGTCTTCTCGGTGGTGGCTCCGCGGCTGTGGAATGCCCTTCCCACGGACATTAGACTGGCTCCATCATTAATGGTATTCCGCAAAAAAGTGAAAACCTGGTTGTTTGAGCAGGCGTTCAAATAATTAGTGCAATGAAGGTAATGAACATAGGATTGGAACAATGGATGACGGATCTGGATCATGTTTTTAGTGATGAGATGATAGCAAATGGCTATTGGTGTTAATTGTATATTGTTAATTGTATACTTTTCTATAATATGTTATGATGTTAACTGTTTTTTATACTGTGTTATGGTATGGAATTTCTGCTGTTCTTGTTGTGAACCGCTGAGAGTCGCCTAAGGGCTGAGAACAGCGGTATACAAATAAAGTAAGTAAGTAAGTAAATAAATAAATAAGGCATGTAAACAAACCCAGAAGTTGCAATTCTCCAATTTGGGTCGCAACACAAAACATAAGGTGTGTAAACAAACCCAGAAGTTACAATTCTCCGATTCGGGTCACAATGCAAAACATAAGGCAGGTAAACAAACCCAGAAGTTCCAATTCTCCGATTCGGGTCACAATGCAAAACATAAGGCAGGTAAACAAACCCAGAACTTCCAATTCTCCAATTCGGGTCACAATGCAAAACATAAGGCAGGTAAACAAACCCAGAAGTTACAATTCTCCAATTTGGGTTGCAACCTTTCCCCCTCAGCTTAAATGGCTGAGGGGAAAAGGAAAGGGTCTGAGGCTGTTAGGAATGGTGGGAGTTGGAGTACAAAACTCCTGGAGGGAAGGCCCAAGTTTGCTCATGCTTGGGGTTGAGAGACCCATGGGTCATACACAAGTACAGTGTGCTTCCATTATTGTTCCTCTGGATCAGCATCATCTTGTGATCTGTTTTGCTGAATTTTTATTCTTGGGCTCAAATGTTTTGTTTTGTTATATTTCGCATCGGGCGATTGGACCTCGTTGATCCACTCACAGTGATGCAGGGTTTGTTCCAGCGCCACAACAAGTGGGAAAGTGTCTGGATCTGTTTAGATTACTTTTTAAAGGTTTGGAGAATGGTCCAGTGTTTTAGCAAAATCCCCAACTTAACTGGATAGTACAGAAAGCATTGAGCTATGGGGTCCAAAGTACATTAATTCTGCAGTGGAGATGCACCCTTAGACAAAACAACAACAAACCAAAAATATCGACCCTCTAAACCAGTTATGGGCAAATTTATATTGTTGCTGCTGTTATTAGAAACACAACAAGATGAGTCCACAGCAGACACTGCTGGCTGTTGTACTGGATAACACGTCGGACACTTTCCACGTGTGTAGGACTGTGTGATGTATTGGCAAGTAATGCATGTAGATCCCAGTAGGGTGGCCTTTTGCAGCTGGCAGCTGGTAATTTTGTCAGCACCAATTGTGTTTAAGTGCAGGCCAAGGTCTTGAGGCACTGCACCCAGTGTGCCGATCACCACTGGGACCATCTTGTCTGGCTTGTGCCAGAGTCTTTGAAGTTCAATCCTTAAATCCTCATATCGTGTCAGCTTTTCCAGTTGTTTCTCTTCAATCACCTAGGATTGCAACATCGACAATCCACACTTTGTTTTTTAACACGATTGTGAGGTCAGGAGTATTGTGCTCCAAAACTCTCTCTGTCTGAATCCAGAAGTTCCAGAGTAGCTTGACGTGTTCATTCTCTGTAACTCTTTCCAGCTTGTGATCCCACCAGTTCTTTGTCGCAGGCAGATGGTGTTTGTGGCACAAGTTCCAATGAATCATCTGAGCAACGGCGTTATGCCTCTGCTTGTAGTCTGTCTGCACGATCTTCTTGCAGCAGCTGAGGATGTGATCTATTGTTTCATACGTTGCCTGACGTTCCTTCCGTTGCATGTATTGTCAACTCTTCCTTGCAGAGTCTACATTTGGGATCTGCAGTTGACTATTCAATTCTGGCTTTGATGGCATTGGTTGTAATGGCTTGATCTTGGGCTGCCAGAATCAGGCCCTCCGTCTCCATTTTTCAAAGTTCTATTATTATTCGTTTGTTTACATTCTTCAAAATAAGGCTTGCATTTGGGAGAAATAGAGGTGAGGATTGCTGTTGGTATCTGGGAAGAAAGCATCTCTGCTTCCAGAATTCAGGTGTGTGAGCGTGAAAGCCAGGTTCCATATTGAAGCTATGGATGAAATGCTAGACTACGGGGAGTTAGGGCTCACCTGTGCGGTTTCGCCTCCTTTACGGTCCATTATTTCTCAGTATTTGGATTCTTTCCTGTAAAATGGCAACAGGAGTGAGCACACCTGTGCTCTTTCACCTCATTCACGGTCTATCATTTCTCGGTATTCAGATTCCCTCCTGTAACATGAGCACAGAGTTTCTTCTTTAGGGGAGTAAGGTGCCTTAGACTAGAGTGATCTCCTTGTTGCCAGGATTCAGGTATGATTCCCTGTGTAGGTGGACACTTTCCTCTTTTGCCAGGTTGCAGAAACCAGAACTCCTCTTAAAACAGTGTTTCTCAAGTGTTTCCTCAATCTTCCTAATGCCACGACCCCTTGATCCAGTTCCTCATGTTGTGGTGACCCCCAACCATAACATTATTTTCATTGCTACTTCATAATTGTACTTTTGCTACTGTTATTAATCGTCATGTAAATATATGGTATGCAGGATGCATTTTCATTCACTGGACCAAATTGGGCACAAATACCCGATAAACCTAAATTTGCATACTCCTGGGTTGAAGAGGATTGATTTTGTTATGTGGGAGGTTGTAGTTGCTGGGATTTATAGTTCACCTACAATGAACTCCACCAATGATGGAATTGAACCAAACTTGGCACACAGAACTCTCATGACCAGCAAAAAACACTGGAAGGGTTTGGTAGGCATTGACCTTGAGTTTGGGAGTTGTAGTTCACCCACATCCAGAGAGCACTGTGGACTCAAACAATGGTGGGTCTGGGCCAAACTTGGCACGAATATTCCATATGCCCAAATGTGAACACTGGTGGAGTTTGGGGGAAATAGACCTTGATATTTGGGAGTTGAAGTTACTGGGATTTATCGTTCAACTACAATCAAAAAGCATTCTGAACCCCACCAACGACAGAATTGGGCCAAACTTCCCACACAGAACCCCCACGACCAACAGAAAATACTTAAGGCCATCCGGTCCAAGTTCCTTCACCAGGGCAAGAAAATGCAATCAAAGCCCTCCTGACAAAGAAACATCCAGCCATAGGTATAGATAGATAGATACGTTTCTCACACTCATACAGATATAGTATCCTAGATTTGAAAGGGACTTCTAAAGAAGGACAATGATATGTTGATGTTCCAGAGTGGGCAAACCAGACAATCTCCACATCAACAGTGACAAAGAAACAGCAAGAAATACTGTTTACCCACAAGCAGAAAGAAATCACATATATCAGAAACCAACACTTTCTCATTGCCTTATTTTCCAGATCACCAGACTGGGCCACAGCAATGCATGGCAGGGGTTGGTTAGTCTATATAAATAAAAATGTAATCTTCGTTTGTGGGATTAACATAACTCAAAAACCACTGGACGAATTGACACCAAATTTGGACACAGTACACCTCTCAGGCCAATGAGTGACCATCACTCATAAAAACATTTAAAAACACAGTGGAAGAGACTTAAAAAGCCAAAAAGGTTTTTAGAAAACACAATGCGTTCACAAAACCACACCTATACACAGATATATAGACACAGATACGTACACAAAAACATATACTTACTTACTTTACTTAGGCGATCCGTTTGTTGAAGATGATGGTCCTCCAAGTGTAGTGTCCTGGCGGTGGGTCCGTAGGTGTCTGTGGAGCCCTATTCTTGACCCGCATGTTCTCCCGCAGTGAGGGCATCGGTTTCCAGACGGAAGGCGGTTTCGGTCAGTGTTGGCTTAACGCACCTTCCTCTTGGCACGTTTCGCTCTTTCACCCTTCATTTGTGCCTCTTCAAATTCTACAGCACTGCTGGTCACAGCTGACCTCTAGCTGGAGCGCTCAAGGGCCAGGGCTTCCCAGTTCTCAATGTCTATGCCAGAGTTTTTAAGGTTGGCTTTGAGCCCATCTTTAAATCTCTTTTCCTGCCCTCCAACATTCCATTTTCCATTCTTTAGTTCGGAGTAGAGCAACTGCTTTGGGAGACGGTGGTCGGGCACCCGGACAATGTGGCCGGTCCAGCGGAGTTTCTGGTGGAGGACCATCGCTTCAATGCTGGTGGTCTTTGCTTCTTCCAGCACGCTGACGTTTGTCCGCCTGTCTTCTCAAGAGATTTGCAGGATTTTTCGGAGGCAGCGCTGATAGAATCGTTCCAGGAGTTGCATGTGACGTCTGTAGACAGTCCATGTCTCGCAGGTGTGTGGCAGGGTTGGGAGGACAACAGCTTTATAAACAAGCACCTAGGTCTCTCTATGGATGTCCCGGTCCTCAAACACTCTCTGCTTCATTTGGAAAAATGCTGCACTCGCAGAGCTCAGGCAGTGTTGGATTTCGGTGTCAATGTTGACTATTTGGAGAGGTGGCTGCCAAGGGAGTGGAAATGGTCAACATTTTCTAATGTTACACCATTAAGTTGTATAAAAACACATATACACAGACTGGGTCACAGCAACGTCTGGCAGGGGATGGCTAGTAATCAATATACAGACAGTGTTGTTTGCAAATCAAAGTAGTGATAGATACACATTTGCAATTATTGTTACGTGCACTTGTTAAACAGTTATTAGCCAATCTCTTATGTCTCTTCCCCTTGATGCAGCCTATGGATGCAGCCTAGAATTGCATTGGCCATTTTAGCTGCTGCATCACACTGTTGGCTCACGTTCAGCTTGTCATTTGCAAAGTCTTCTAGATCCCTTTTAAATGCACTATTTTCTAGCCAAGCATCTCTCATCCTATATATTTTTGCGTTTTGGGTTTTCTTGCCAAAGTATCATACTGGACATTTCTCCCAGTTGAATTCCATTGTTTTTGTTTAATTCTCTGATCTGTGAAGGTCATTTTGGATTCTGATCCTGTCCTCTGCGGTCTTTCAAGTGAGCTTTCTCCAGTCCGGAATGGGACGAAGAAACAGACTGTCTTACTCTCCTAAGAGAGACATATCCCAGAACTTTGGTGTTGGAAAGACATAGCACGCCGTCCCTTGAAGGAAGTAAACATGGCATGTTCCTTTGCCATAATTTTATCCTTCTATCAATATTATGAAGGCAGATTCCCCCAAAATGTAAGTAGAAAGACAGAACCAGAGTTTGAGACTCTCAAGTCCTAGTTATTTTTGCATATCTATTTTTAACTTTCACCGTTTGTGGCATGATTAAAATGCAGTACTTGCTGCAGAATGGTTACACAACGAAATTAAATGCAAATATACAATTCTAAACTGGAAATAGTCTGCAGTTGCTTTACACCAGCATTTTAGCAGCCACTTAACTTCCTGCTCACATGGCTGGGTTTTTAAGTATTTACATCAAGGGTGCAAAATCCCAAATGTCCCTCCTTTTCCCTCCCAAAAATCTGGACCTGTTTCTTGCAAAAATTGGACACATTTCTGGGTTATTTTGCCTCCCTGACCATGGAGGAAATCACTCAAAGGCGTGAAAACATACCTAAGAGAATATATATATAAATATATAATATTTATAATATTATAATGTAATAAAATATAATAATATGATATTATAATTATATATTGCATGTAATATTACTAATAATATTACAATATAATGGTATAGTAGTACAATATAGTAATCTATAATACTGATATTGTACTATGCTAATAATATTATAATAATCTATATAAAAATGTAATGTAATGTAAACTAAAAAACCACTGGACGAATTGACACCAAATTTCGACATAAGACACCTCTCAGGCCAATGAGTGACCATCACTCATAAAAACACTGAAAAACACAGCAGAGGGGACTTAAAGCCAAAAAAACAAAAAAAAATTACATTACAACGCATTCACAAAACCACACATATATACACACAAAACACATACACAGAAAGGAGGAAGGAAGGAGAGAAGAAGGAAGGAAAGAAAGAAGGGTAGAGAAGGAAGGAAGGAGAGAAGGGAAAGAAGGAGGGAAGGAAAGAAGGAAAGAAAGGTAGAGAAGGAAGGAGGGAGAGGAGAGAGCGAAAGAGGGAAGGAGAGAAGGAAGGAAAGAAAAAAGAGGAGGGAAGGAGATAAAGAAGGAAAGAAAGAAGGGTAGAGAATGAAGGAAGGGGAGAGAGGGGGAGAAAAAAGAGAAGGAAAGAAAGAAAGGTGGAGAAGGAAGGAAGGGGAGAAGGAGGGAGAGAAAGAGGGAAGGAGAGAAAGAAGGGTAGAGAAGGAAGGGAGAGAAGGAGGGAGAGAATGGAATAAGTGAAAGAGGGAAGGAAGGAGATAAAAAATGAAAGAGAGAAAGAGGGAGGGAAGGAAGGAAAGAGACAAGGAAGGATGGAACCAAAGAGCAAACAAAGCGAGAAAAGAAACAGGTAGAGAAGAAAGAAAGAAGAAGGGAAAGAAAAAGAGGGAAGGAAGGAGAGAAAGAAAGAAGGAGAGAAAGAGGGAGGGAAAGTTGGCCACAGCAACGTGTGGCGGGTACACCTAGTATATTAATATATAATTATTATAATGCAAATAATATAATATATTGTATGTATATATATATCTTGTAAGCCGCTCTGAGTCCCCTTTGGGGCGGTATAGAAATGTGGTAAATAAATTAAATTAGAGAAGAAAACCGCACAAGTCACCTGTTGCCATTTCAGCAATAAAGGGTTTTAAAACTCTTTGGGGCCCCTCGTTGTAATTTGTAAACAACCTTTCTGCTTTGAAGAAGTAATTATAGACTCTGGCATGAAAGGGATGCTGAAGTGTTGGGAAAGACCTGCAAGCTGGTTTGCCCCAATTATGGAAGCCTCCTTTATTGGAACGCAGGGGCCCTTCCACACAGCCATATAACCCAGAATATCTGCTTTGAACTGGAATATCCGAGTCCACACTGCCATTTACCCCAGTTCAAATCAGATAACATGGGATTTTATTCAGCTGTGTGGAAGGGGCCTAGGATGGAACATTTCCACCCTAACATAAATAATTGTTCAATAGTGGAATATATTGACTGAAAGTCCAGTAGAGTATAATGTATTATCGAAGGCTTTCATGGCCGGAATCACTGGATTGTTGTCGTTTTTTTCGGGCTATATGACCATGTTCTAGAGGCATTCTCTCCTGACGTTTTGCCTGCATCTATGGCAAGCATCCTCCGAGATAGTGAGGTCTGTTGGAACTAGGAAAATGGGTTTATATATTTGTGGAATGACCAGGGTGGGACAAAGAACCCTTGTCTGTTGGAGCTAGGTGTGAATGTTTCAACTGAATACCTTAATTAGCATTTGATGGCCTGGCAGTTGTGTGGCTTGTTAGTACCTGGCGCAATCTTTTGTTGAGAGGTGATTAGATGTCCTTGTTTGTTTCCTCTCTGTTGTTTTGCTGTTGTAATTTTAGAGGTTTTTTTTAATACTGGTATCCAGAATTTGTTCATTTTCATGGTTTTCTCCTTTCTGTTGAAATTGTCCACATGCTTGTGGATTTCAATGGGTTCTCTGTGTAGTCTGATATGGTGGTTGTGAGAGTGGTCCAGCATTTGCTGTGTTCAAATGCTCCGTTCAGCAAAGGACAAGAGGGATCCTCTCACCTCTGCAGGAGTCTACCGTATACCATGCAGCTGTGGACATCAAGTCTCCAGACTCAGTGGTTCTCAACCTGGGGTCCCCAGATGTTTTTGGCCTACAATTCCCAGAAATCCTAACAGATGGTAAACTGGCTGGGATTTCTGGGAATTGTAAGCCAAAATCATCTGGGGACCCAAGGTTGAGAAGCACTGCTCCAGAGGGGCCACCAAACGCAGCAGCATTGCCCAAACACGAATCAAGGAACAGGAAAGGCACTGCAGACTACTCCAACCAGAGAAGTCAGCCATAGCAGAGCACCTGAGGAACCAGCCTGGACACAGCATATTATTCGAGAACACAGAAGTGCTGGACCACTCCCACAACCACCATGTTGTTCATATAGATGATGATGATGATGATCTATATATATAAAAATGCTCTGTGCGTCATTAGTACCTTTAAAAACAAAAGAACCAATGAACAAAATCACACCAAATTTGGCTACAAAACATCTCACAACACAAGGAGTGACCATCACTCAAAAAATTATGATTTTGTCATCTGGGAGTTGTAGTTGCTGGGGTTTATAGTTCACCTATAATCAAAGAGCATTCTGAACTCCACCAATAATGGAATTGAACCAAACTTGGCACACAGGACACCCCTGACCAACAGAAAACACTAGAAGGGTTTGGTGGGCATTGACCTTGAGTTTTGGAGTTGTAGTTCACCTACATCTAGAGAGCACTGTGGACTCAAACAATGATGGATCTGGACCAAACTTGGCACGGATACTCAATATGCCCAAATATAAACACAGATGGAGTTTGGGGGAAATAGATCTTGACATTTGGGAGTTGTAGTTACTGGGATTTATAGTTCACCTACAATCAAGGAGCATTCCAAACCCAACCAATGATGGAATTGGGTCAAACCTCCCACACAGAACCCCCATGACCAACAGAAAATACTGTGTTTTCTGGTGGTCTTTGGTGACCTTTCTGACATTTGAGAAATGCTGCCTTAAGGCCATCCAGTCCAACTCCCTTCCCCAGGGAAAGAAAACATAATCAAAGCCCTCCTGACAAAGGGCCATCCAACCATTCACACACACATGTATATGACAGATGCAATACCAAAGATCTGAAAGGGACCCCTAAAGAAGGACAATGATATGTTGCCTGTTCCAGAGTAGGCCAACCAGACAATCTCGACATCAACACTGGCAAAGAAACAGCAAGAAATACTGTTTACCCACAAACAGAAAAACATGGCATATATTAGAAACCAACACTTTCTCATAACTTTATTTTCCAGATCGCCAGACTGGGCCACAGCAACGCCTGGCAGGGGACCGCTAGTTATTATTATAGTCTGGCCCAAGTTTGTCTCGTCCCTGCTAAATCTGAATTAATTTTAACGTGCCAAACGCAGGCAAATTGCACCCAAAGTGGCCAACCTTCACACTGTGATCCCCGTAGCAAGGAACAGCAATCTTTTGAGCACAGAACACCATTTCACAGAGGGGCAGCTCTGATTAAATATTCATATTTTTTAATCCGCAATTAATGAGGTGCCGGAGCAGGCCGAATGATTGCGGACGGGGTTGATCAGCTGTGCCTCGAATGATGGCTTTCCAGGATCCCACCTTGTTGCGTTCGGAAAGGAACTTAGCTTGGGTTGCTCGGCTTTGATTTCCAATTCCCAGCCTCATTGTTGCTTTGTCAGTTTGATTGCGCCTCCCATTGAAGCTTAGCCTCGTAACCCAGACTTGAAAGAGTGCTGCATCTACTTATAATATCATTAAAATGGCAATGTGGATAGGAATGGGCTCCGAACAGCTTGCGCGGCTCAGGGCCCGGCCACCTTTTCATCCTGGCCTGCCTTCTCATAATAAGAGCTTGTTTGCGCCTGGATTCGGCTTCATTAGCCCGTAAGCTGGGAGCAGATATTGAGTTACGGCGCGATTAATGTGTTAATTGGGTTTCAGAGATATGAAATCCATTTTTAAAGGGACGGTTGGCTCATTTGGAGCGGTCACTCGTTGGGAAAAGGCCGAGCAGCGTTCGTTGACTTCGCGTGAAGGATGTTGTTTGGAATTTGAAAGTGGCCTCAAAATGCAAAAGTGCTAATATATCCTAATTGTGTCTTGAGAGGGAAGCAAGCAAGATCACACCATATTTGCACGTGTCAGCCTTGCTGCGCATTTCAAGTCGTCAAGCTGCGCCTGAGTGATAACTGCCATCCTTGGACACCTTTTGCAGCATGGTTGAACATCCTTGGCTTCTCCCTTGGTCCCTTCCAAGATCGTTGTTTTCTATGGATCCCAACACCACCAACAACAGGAAACTGTTGTGTTCTTCCAGACTCTAGAACAAGAACCAGTGGCTTCAAATAACAAGAAATTCATCCCAAACATTAGGAAGAACATAAATAAGACTCTTTGATGATGGAATGGATCCCTCAAAGTGTAACGAACTCTACAATTTTGGAAGTATTTAAGCAAAGACTCAGTGGTCACTTTTCAGGATTGCTTTAGTTGTGTAATTCTGTATGTCAGAATGATGTTTGGACTAAACCAGGGGTGTCAAGCTTGCTTTCAAGCAGGGCTACATCAGCTTCATAGTTGTCTTCCAAGGGTCGTTGAGGCCATAGACAGAGAATCTGTAAATACGTAGAGCCAGCTATAATTTGTTTACATAGTGGCTGGTATTCTCTACTTTTTACCAAGTACTTTTTTCCAACACATCCTTTCCCTAAGCACAATGCTAAGGACCAGATCTCTGTTTTCCATACAGCAGAACATGAATGACTCCCTGCACAAAATCCAAGACTCCAAAAGCGCACTTCTTCCTCTTCTCCAAAGTGATCAGACGGCTCCCGTGCAAATCTGCCATTCTCCATAGATACACTCTCTCCTTCCCATGGAGCAGAGCATGACAGGTGAACCAGATTCCTCAGGTCTGTCACACTTTGAGCATTATTAGATAGAGTCTTTTATAGGAATATTCTTCTGATGTTGTCCCAAAGTTGTAAATTAATGATAGATGTCTTCCATCCTGGTTCCATCTCAGTTTTCTGGCCAGATGTTGATCTTCTTGATTGGTGTTGATCTTATGTTCACTTCCTTCTTAACATTTCTGTTATCACTGTCCGAGTTCTTATCAGAGTTTACTTTTCAGTTCTTATTAGCAACTTTTAATTACAGTCCAACAAGCAGGTAGTACGTCAGTGCAGGCCTTGGTCTTTTACTGGTGTTTCCAACATTATTAACTCCACCCATATATCTTTCCATTCTTTCATTCATACCCACACATCATTTCAAATCCACATTCTGCTGATGTCGTCCCAAAGTTGTAAATTAATAATAGATATCTTCCATCCTGGCTCCATTTCAGTTTCTTGGCCAGATGTTGATCTTCTTGATTGGTGTTGATCTTATGTTCACTTCCTTCTTAACATTTCTGTTATCACTGTCCGAGTTCTTATCAGAGTTTACTTTTCAGTTCTTATTAGCAACTTTTAATTACAGTCCAACAAGCAGGTAGTTTGTCAGTGCAGGCCTTGGTCTTTTACTGGTGTTTCCAACATTATTAACTCCACCCATACATCCTTCCATTCTTTCATTCATACCCACACATCATTTCAAATCCACATTCTGCTGATGTCGTTCCAAAGTTGTAAATTAATGATAGACATCTTTCACCCTGGCTCCATCCCAGTTTCTTGGCCAGATGTTGATCTTCCTGATTGGTGTTGATCTTATGTTGACTTCCTTCTTAACATTGTAAACATTTCACTGTCCCAGTTCTTATCAGTTTACTTTTCAGTTCTTATTAGCAACTTTTAATTACAGTCCAGCAAGCACCGGTTAGTCATTGCAGATCTTGGTCTTTTAGTGGCATTTCCAAAATTATTAACTCCAGCCATACATCCTTCCATCCATTTTCCCATTCATACCTACACATCATTTCAAATCCACATTCTGCTGATGTCGCCCCAAAGTTGTAAATTAATGATAGACATCTTCCATCCTGGCTCCATCTCAGTTTCTTGGCCAGATGTTGATCTTCTTGATTGGTGTTGATCTTATGCTGACTTCCTTCTTAACATTGTTAGTATTTCACTGTCCCAGTTCTTATCAGAGTTTACTTTTCAGTTCTCATTAGCAACTTTTAATTACAGTCCAGCAAGCACCAGTTAGTCATTGCAGATCTTGGACTTTTACTGGCGTTTCCAAAATTATTAACTCTATTCATACATCCTTCCATTCTTTCATTCATATCCACACATCATTTCAAATCCACATTCTGCTGATGTCGTCCCAAAGTTGTAAATTAATGATAGACGTCTTCCACCCTGGCTCCATCTCGGTTTCTTGGCCAGATGTTGATCTTCTTGATTGGTGTTGATCTTATGTTGACTTACTTCTTAACATAGTAAACGTTTCACTGTCCCAGTTCTTATCAGAGTTTACTTTTCAGTTCTTATTAGCAACTTTTAATTACAGTCCAGCAAGCAGGTAGTTAGTCTTTGCAGACCTTGGCCTTTTAGTGGCGTTTCCAAAATTATTAACTGAATCCATACATCCTTCCATTCCTCCATTCATACCCACACATCATTTCAAATCCACATTCTGCTGATATCGTCCCAAAGTTGTAAATTAATGATAGACATCTTCCATCCTGGCTCCATCTCAGTTTCTTGGCCAGATGTTGATCTTCTTGATTGGTGTTGATCTTATGCTGACTTCCTTCTTAACATTGTTAGTATTTCACTGTCCCAGTTCTTATCAGAGTTTACTTTTCAGTTCTCATTAGCAACTTTTAATTATGGTCCAGCAAGCACCGGTTAGTCATTGCAGACCTTGATCTTTTAGTGGCGTTTCCAAAATTATTAACTCCATCTATACATCTTTCCATTCTTTCATTCATACCCACACATCATTTCAAATCCACATTCTGCTGATGTTATCCCAAAGTTGTAAATTAATGATTTTGCTTTTCAGTTCTTATTAGCAACTTTTAATTACATTCCAGCAAGCAGACCTTGGTCTTTTACTGGCGTTTCCAAAATTATTAACTCCATCCATACATCCTTCCATACCCACATATTTTTCAAATCCACATTGATCAAATCTGCAATGATATTTTAGATTGGGACCCCCATCGAAAGCCGGGACACAAAACGGGTCAAGATTTACCCTGAATGCACAAGCCTGGTTGCAGATAAAGGTGGCTTGGAGCTGTCTTTTTTAATGGGATCACTTTAATTTGTAGTTGACTTAACAAGGACAGCTTGTCCTAGTAATTCTAAAATGAGCTGCAACTCACCTGAAGTACGTCGGTGCATTGTTTGCTTGTTTTCTCTGCAGGCAGGTGTCTGAGAATCAGCATTCTCTCCACTGTTAGCGATCAATGATCAAGAGGATGGAGTTTTGATATTGCATCGTAGCTGAGGAATAATTCTGGAGTGGAGAAGGAAAGGAAGGAGGAGTACCTGAGGAAGGCATATTCTGCAGTCTTTGCAACACTAGTAAAAAAAAAAAAAGCAAAGGCTTCCAGAGCAGATAATTGTAATGGCCTGAATAATGCAACAGATTGACTTGGGTGGGCAGAATAGAGGGGAGGCCTGATAGGAGCTGGCAGGAAAAAAACAATTGGCTTGAAGCCCGAAAGCTGTGTGTGACACAGAGAGCATGGGACGTGAAAGCCTTCTGGTTTCAGTCCATGTGTGGCTCCTCAAAGCTGTGCAAAACTAAAGGGGAATTTAAGTATCTCCAAAGATATATCAGACCTAGAGATAGCCTGGACTCAGACTATTTGAAGGAATAGTCCCAGGTATTCGTGTAATGTCCTTCTCTTTCTGTCTCACCTCCTTCTCAGGCCATTCGGTGAAAGCAATGCCCAGACCCATCATTGTTTGAGTCCACAGTGCTCTCTGGATGTGGGCGAACTACAACTCCCAAACTCAAGGCCAATTCCCACCAAACTCTTCTAGTGTTTTCTGTTGATCGTGGGAGTCCTGTGTGCCACGTTTGGTTCAATTCCATCTTTGGTGGAGTTCAGAATGCTCTTTGATTGTAGGTGAACTATAAATACTATATCTGCGGTACTTACTTAGGTAATCCCTCATTGTCCAAGTAAGGTTGTCTTCCAAGATATGTAGGTGACTGTGGAGCCCTCTTCTTGACCCGTATCTTCTCCCGCAGTGCGGGCATTGGTTTCCAAGTGGAATGCGGTCCCAGTTGGGGTTGGCTTGACGTGCCTTCCTCTTGGAAGGTTTCTCTCTTTTGGCTTCCATTCGTGCCTCTTCAAATTCTACAGCACTGCTGGTCACAGCTGACCTCCAGCTGGAGCACTCAAGGGCCAGGACTTCCCAGTTCTCCATGTCTGTGCCACAGTTTTTAAGGTTAGCTTTGAGCCCATCTTTAAATCTTTTTTCCTGCCCACCATTCTTGAGTTCGGAGTAGAGCAACTGCTATGGGAGGTGGTGGTCGGGCATCTGGACAACGTGGCCGGTCCAGCGGAGTAGATGGCGGAGGAGCATCGCTTCAGTGCTCTTTTCCTGTACACCAACTTTCCATTTTCCGTTCTTGAGTTCGGAGTAGAGCAACTGCTTTGGGAGACGGTGGTTGAGCATCTGGACAACGTGGCCAGTCCAGCGGAGTTGATGGCGGAGGACCATCGCTTCAATGCTGGTGGTCTTTGCTTCTTCCAGCACGCTGACGTTTGTCCTCCTGTCTTCCCAAGAGATTTGCAAGATTTTTCAGAGGCAGCGCTGATGGAATTGTTCCAGGAGTTGCATGTGACGTCTGTAGACAACCAGGGGATGCCTGGATGCTTTGATGTTTTACCATCCTTGTGGGAAGCTTCTCTGCATGGGGAGCTGGATCTCCCCGGATTCAAACCGCTGACCTGTTGAATAGAAGTCCTGCTGACACAAGGGTTTAACCACTGCTCCACCAGGAGCACCATTTGAATGGTTTCAACACTATATTGGTTTTTGTACACAAATGGCTGGTATTAGCCTTTTATATGTGTGTCTTTGCATGGCTTTTAAAGTATATTGGTTTAAATAGTTCGTAAACTGCTTTACGGTCCTAATATTGGAAGGAAAAGGTGGGGTTTATTGCTGGGGTTTTTTGCCATGGCAAATGTTGAGTTTCCAAAAGGGAAGTCTCAGGTATCAGGTGTTGCAAACTCAGAGCAGCTGTGGCATCCTTGATGGAATTAACATACCTGCAAATGTTAAAATTTTATCCTGCCGGTCTACCAAAGTTTCCCGTTCTCCCTGTAAGGCAGGCATGGGCAAACTTGGGCCCTCCAGGTGTTTTGGACTCCAACTCCCACAAGTTTGGTTCAGTGTGCCAAGTTTGGTTCAATTCCATCATTGGTGGAGTTCAGAATGCTCTTTGATTGTAGGTGAACTATAAATCCCAAATGACAAAATCAATTTTTTTTAAGTGATGGTCACTCCTTGGGTGAGTAGGTATCTTGTGTCCAAGTTTGGTGTCAATTCATCCAGTGGTTTTTGAGTTCTGTTAATCCCACAAATGAACATGACTTTTTATTTATATAGATGATGCCACAAGCTTTGACTCTGATTCCTTGTGGAGTGATCAAGCGGTCCTCTGCAGGGGATCCTGGGGGAGATCTTGGGAGATCTTGCATGTTTAAATCAGGATAATATGTTCTCTAATGGAGTAAATTGTCTAGACTTTATAGCATTTATAGCATTTAACAGTAATGTTATCAGCACATTATAAGTAAATGTAGGTTATCTTATCAACATAGAGCAATGAATAGTAGACTAGAGATAATAAAGTCCATCCTTTCTTGGAGTCAGATTTCAGTGCAGGAATTCAACAGTCTCTGTCTTTATCCTCAAAAGAATTCTTCTTTTAGCAACAGTCTTTAAGGAGTACTTCTTATGCAGCAGAGTCTTCCTTAGGTAACACAATTTCTACAAGGTCTCCCGGTATGTTCTCCTTGTTTCGAAAAATTATCTTCTTCAGGATGTAGTCTGTTATCACATTATACTTAATGCAACTCTCTTTACACTCTCTTCAGTAGTACAGGCTCTGTTCTAGACAATTTACTCCATTAGAGAACATATTATCCTGATTTATATTATTTTCTTGAGAGTCTTATAAAATACACATACATACATTCTTGTTTCTATGTTACTATAGATATTTGTGCATTGTTTGCTGAGATCTTGCATGTTAACAGGAGAAAGGTTTTGGAATGGCACCCAGAGGTGATGTGGAGGAGAACCAGCCTCGCATGCCTTCCATACCTGGTGTGGCTGGAAAAACACACACAGCCAGCGGCTTATCAGATGACCCACCTCCTGGAAAGTTCTGTCTCTGTGTTGCCTGCAAAACTCGGTCCTTTTTTCAGTCCGGAAACTTGGATGCAGAGCTTTTATGGCTGGTGTTGGAGCTGCCTTAGAAGTGGGGGCTACGGAGACAAAAATAGCCAAACTCACTCAAAAGAGGTGGGGAAGGGGGTCTCCTGAAAGGCCTATTCATGAGAGCAGAGCCTTGAAGTTTTCTCTGTGCTTTCCCCGTCGCTATTATGATGGCCACTTTTCCCATGGCTCACATAATGGCTCACATAAAGTGCCAAAGGGCCGGCACTTGTTCATAAATTAATCCACTCGCTCCCAACGGTTCCGTGGCATGACCTTTGGACAACGCTACGGCGAAGAGGCCGAGGGATTGGGGCCAGAGGCGCAGAATAATTTCCCAAAACGATAAGTTTCGACTCCTGGGTGTGTTGGCGCTGTCCCACAGAGACGGTCTGCCTCTGCCAGGCTTGGGAAGCGGAGGCATTGTTCGGGCAGTTGTCAATGGGGCCTCAAGCCGATCATTAATCTGAAAGCCTCGAAGGAGCAGCCCTTGGAAAGGAAAGGAAAAAAGAAACGGACACGCAAATAACCATATATGGGTTGTTGTAGGTTTTTCCGGGCTATATGGCCATGTTCTGGAGGCAATTTTTCTCCTGACGTTTCGCCTGCATCTATGGCAAGCATCCTCAGAGGTAGTGAGGATGCTTGCCATAGATGCAGGCGAAACGTCAGGAGAAAAATTGCCTCCAGAACATGGCCATATAGCCCGAAAAACCTACAACAACCCACTGATTCCGGCCATGAAAGCCTTCGACAATACAAATAACCATATATATTTGCTCATGCACATATATAGCTGGTATCACCTGCACTGTGTTTGGATTTTGTTTGGGGGTCTTTCTTTTCTTCCTCCCTTTCTTTCATATATCTTCCCCCTCTCTTCCTCCTTTCTTCCCTTGCTTTCCCTCCCTCCCTTCCTCTCTTTCATTCTTTCACAGGTTTTCTTTCTCTCTCTCTTCTCTTCTTTTCTTTCCTTTCCTTTGTCCCTTCATTTTCTCCTTCCTTTCCCTTCTTTCTTGCATTCTTTTGCTCCTTCCATTCCTTCATATATTTCCCCTTCACTTTCTCTTCCTCCATCCTTCCTTGCTCTTCCCTCCTTTCTTCTCTTCCCTTATACAATTTCCCCTTTTCTCCTTCCTTCCTTCCTTCCTTCCTTCCTTCCTTCCTTCCTTCCTTCCTCTCCCTTTCATTCTTTCACAGCTTTTCTTTTTCTCTCTCTTCTCTTCTTTTCTCTTCTTTCCTTTGTCCCTTCATTTTCTCCTTCCTTTCCCTTCTTTCTTGCATTCTTTTGTTCCTTCCATTCCTTCATATATTTCCCCTTTACTTTCTCTTCCTCTATCCTTCCTTGCTCTTCCCTCCTTTCTTTCTTTTCTTCCCTTATACAATTTCCCCTTTTCTCCTTCCTTCCTTCCTTCCTTCCTTCCTTCCTTCCTTCCTTCCTTCCTTCCTTCCTCTCCCTTTCATTCTTTCACAACTTTTCTTTTTCTCTCTCTTCTCTTCTTTTCTCTTCTTTCCTTTGTCCCTTCATTTTCTCCTTCCTTTCCCTTCTTTCTTGCATTCTTTTGTTCCTTCCATTCCTTCATATATTTCCCCTTCACTTTCTCTTCCTCCATCCTTCCTTGCTCTTCCCTCCTTTCTTTCTTTTCTTCCCTTATACAATTTCCCCTTTTCTCCTTCCTTCCTTCCTTCCTTCCTTCCTTCCTTCCTTCCTTCCTTCCTTCCTTCCTTCCTCTCCCTTTCATTCTTTCACAGCTTTTCTTTTTCTCTCTCTTCTCTTCTTTTCTTTCCTTTCCTTTGTCCCTTCATTTTCTCCTTCCTTTCCCTTCTTTCTTGCATTCTTTTGCTCCTTCCATTCCTTCATATATTTCCCCTTCACTTTCTCTTCCTCCATCCTTCCTTGCTCTTCCCTCCTTTCTTCTCTTCCCTTATACAATTTCCCCTTTTCTCCTTGCTTCCTTCCTTCCTTCCTTCCTTCCTTCCTTCCTTCCTTCCTTCCTTCCTCTCCCTTTCATTCTTTCACAGCTTTTCTTTCTCTCTCTCTTATCTTCTTTTCTCTTCTTTCCTTTATCCCCTCATTTTCTCCTTCCTTTCCCTTCTTTCTTGCATTCTTTTGTTCTTTCCATTCCTTCATACATTTCCCCTCTTTTCTCTTCCTCCATCCTTCTTTGCTCTTCCCTCCTTTCTTTCTTTCTTTCTTTCTTTCTTTCTTTCTTTCTTTCTTCTCATCCCTTATACCATTTCCCCTTTTTTCTCCTTCCTTCCCTCCCTCCTTTCCTTCTTCCTCTCCCTTTCATTCTTTCACAGCTTGTCTTTCTGTCTGTCTTTCTTTCTTTATTCTCTTCTTTTCTCTTCTTTCCTTTGTCCCTTCATTTTCTCCTTCCTTTCCCTTCTTTCTTGCATTCTTTTGTTCTTTCCATTCCTTCATACATTTCCCCTCTTTTCTCTTCCTCCATCCTTCTTTGCTCTTCCCTCCTTTCTTTCTTTCTTTCTTTCTTTCTTTCTTTCTTCTCTTCCCTTATACCACTTCCCCTTTTTTCTCCTTCCTTCCCTCCCTCCTTCCCTCCTTCCTCTCCCTTTCATTCTTTCACAGCTTGTCTTTCTGTCTTTCTTTCTTTATTCTCTTCTTTTCTCTTCTTTCCTTTGTCCCTTCATTTTCTCCTTCCTTTCCCTTCTTTCTTGCATTCTTTTGCTCCTTCCATTCCTTCATATATTTCCCCTTTACTTTCTCTTCCTCCATCCTTCCTTGCTCTTTCCTCCTTTCTTTCTTCTCTTCCCTTATACCATTTCCCCTTTTTTCTCCTTCCTTCCTTCCTTCCTTCCTTCCTTCCTTCCTTCCTTCCTCTCCCTTTCATTCTTTCACAGCTTGTCTTTCTGTCTGCCTGTCTTTCTTTCTTTCTTTCTTTCTCTCTCTTCTCTTCTCTTCTCTTCTTTCCTTTGTCCCTTCATTTTCTCCTTCCTTTCCCTTCTTTCTTGCATTCTTTTGTTCCTTCTATTCCTTCATATATTTCCCCTTTCCTTTCTCTTCCTCCATCATTCCTTGCTCTTCCCTCCTTTCTTTCTTTCTTTCTTTCTTTCTTTCTTCTCTTATACCATTTCCCCTTATTCTCCTTCCTTTCCCTTTCATTCTTTCACAGCTTGTCTTTCTGTCTGTCTTTTTTCTTCTCCTCTCTTCTTCCCTTTGTCCCTTCATTTTCTCCTTCCTTTTCCTTCTTTCTTTCATTCTTTCGTTCCTTCCATTCCCTCATACATTTCCCCTTTCCTTTCTCTTCCTCCATCCTTCCTTGCTCTTCCTTCCTTCCTTTCTTTCTTTCTTTCTTTCTTTCTTCCCTTATACCATTCCCCCTTTTTTTCATTCTTCCCTTATTGTTTCTTTCCCTTTCCTTATTTTTCTTCCTTTCTTCCCTTGCTTTCTCTCACCTTCCTTCCTTCCTTTGTTCCCTCATTTCCTCCTTCCCTTCTTTCTTTCTTTCTCTTTCTTTCTTTCTTTCTTTTGTTCATTTGTTGTTTCTTTCCATTCCCTCATACTTTTCCCCTTTCCTTTCTCTTCCTCCATCCTTCCTTGCTCTTTCTTTCTTTCTTTCTTTCTTCTCTTTCTTCCCTGTGGGTAATAAGGGTCATGCTGGTTGTGCTTATTCATTTCCTGACTCTTGAGTCAGCTGTTGTGAGTCGTCGAAGGCTTTCATGGCCGGAATCGCTGGGTTGTTGTAGGTTTTTCCAGGCTATATGGCCATGTTCTAGAGGCATTTTCTCCTGACGTTTCGCCTGCATCTATGGCAAGCATCCTCAGAGGTATGAGGTCTGTTGGAAGTAGGAAAATGGGTTTATATATCTGTGGAATGACCAGGGTGGGACAAAGGGCTTTTGTCTGCTGGAGCTACGTGTGAATGTTTCAACTGACCACCTTGATTAGCATTTCATAGAATCATAGATTCCTAGAGTTGGAAGAGACCTACCTCATGGGCCATCCAGTCCAACCCCATTCTGCCAAGAAGCAGGAATGTTGCATTCAAATCACCCCAGACAGATGGCCATACAGCCTCTGTTTAAAAGCTTCCAAAGAAGGAGCCTCCACCACACTCCGGGGCAGAGAGTTCCACTGCTGAACGGCTCTCACAGTCAGGAAGTTCTTCCTCGTGTTCAGATGGAATCTCCTCTCTTGTAGTTTGAAGCCATTGTTCCTCATCCTAGACTCCAAGGAAGCAGAAAACAAGCTTGCTCCCTCCTCCCTGTGGCTTCCTCTAATGGCTTCCTTTAATGGCTTGGAAGTGCCTGGGGGGAATCTTTTGTTGAGAGGTGATGTGATGTGCCTGATTGTTTCCTCTCTGTTGTTTTGCTCTTGTAATTTTTGAGTTTTTTAATACTGGAAGCCAGATTTTGTTCATTTTCATAGTTTCCTCCTTTCTGTTGAAATTGTCCACATGCTTGTGGATTTCGGTGGCTTCTCTGTGTAGCCTGACATGGTGGTTGTGAGAGTGGTCCAGCATTTCTGTGTTCTCAGATAATATGCTGTGTCCAGGCTGGTTCCTCAGGTGCTCTGCTATGGCTGACTTCTCTGGTTGAGTTAGTCTGCAGTGCCTTTCATGTTCCTTGATTTGTGTCTGGGCAATGCTGCTGCGTTTGGTGGTCCCTATGGAGACTTGTCCACAGCTGCATGGTAGACGGTAGACTCCTGCAGAAGTGAGAGGATCCCTCTTGTCCTTTGCTGAGAGCCTTTGCTTAAAGCCTTGGCAGACCGTGCAAAAAGAATCTGCGAACCGCACTTCCTCCAAGAGGAACTGAACCACCTCAACTGGGCTCTCCAGGCCAATGGAGACTCCAACTTGGACATCAGAAGAGCTGCAAGACAACCGAGAAGAAGCCACGAGAGTCAAGACGAAGACCCACCCAGAGGGAAAATGTTCTTGCCAGACATCAAGGGAACCACTGACCGCAGAGGGAAGCTGATGAGGAAACACAACATACAAACTATCCACAGACCCACCAAGAAAATCCAACAAATGCTCCGTTCAGCAAAGGACAAGAGGGATCCTCTCACCACTGGGACCCCCTTGACAGGCTTGTGCCAGAGTCTATTATTATTATTATTATTATTATTATTATGATACATAACTAGATACATAACAAGTTTAGTACACAGCAAAGTTATTCTGACTTTTGTATTTGATCACACGTTGGACATTTCCCAAGTGTCTAGGACTGAGTGATATATCAGCGAATAATGCGTGCAGATCTGAGTAGGGTGGCTTTTTGCAGCTGACAGATGGTGATTTTGTCAGCACCGATTGTGTTTAAGTCCAGGCCAAGGTCTTGAGGCACTGCACCCAGTGTGCCGATCACCACTGGGACCCCCTTGACAGGCTTGAGCCAGAGCCTATTATTATTATTATTATTATTATTATTATTATTATTAGCCGTCCCCTGCCACGCGTTGCTGTGACCCACTCTGGTGGTCATGGGGTTCTGTGTGGGAGGTTTGTCCCAATTCTATCATTGGTGGGGTTCAGAATGCTCTGTGATTGTAGGTGAACTATAAATCCCAGCAACTGCAACACCCAAATGTCAAGATTCTGTTTTCCAGTGTTTACACTTGGGCATATTGAGTATTCGTGTAGAGTTTGGTCCAGATCCATCATTGTTTGTGTCCACAGTGTTCTCTGGATGTAGGTAAACTACAACTCCCAAACTCAACATCAATGCCCACCAAACCCTTCTAGTGTTTTCTCTTGGTCATGGGAGTCCTGTATGCTAAGTTTGATTCAATTCCATCATTGGTGGGATTCAGAATGCTCTTTGATTGTAGGTGAACTATAAATCCCAGCAACTACAACTCCCAAATGACAAAATCATTTTTTTTTTTGAGTGAAGGACATACATTGGGTTGTTAGGTGTCTTGTGTCCAAATTTGGTGTCAATTCGTCCAGTGGTTTTTGAGTTCTGTTAATCCCACAAATGAACATTACATTTTTATTTATGTAGATTATTATTATTATTATTATTATTATTATTAGATACATTTGATCACACGTTGGACCCTTCCCAAGTGTCTAGAACTGTGTGATGTATCGGCGAATAATGCATGCAGATCTGAGTAGGGTGGCTTTTTGCAGCTGACAGGTGGTAATTTTGTCAGTGCTTATTGTTTTTAAGTGCAGGCCAAGGTCTTTGGGCACTGCACCCAGTGTGCTGATTACCACTGGGACCCCCTTGACAAGCTTGTGCCAGAGGCAATAATAATAATAATAATAATAATAATAATAATAATAATTACTATTATTATTATTATTATTATTATTATTATTATTAGACACATAACAAGTTTAGTACACAGCAAACAAGATGACTATTCTGGCCGTTCTATTGGATCACATGCTTGACCCTTCCCAAGTGTCTAGGACTGTGTGATGTATTGGGAAATAATGCGTGCAGATCCGAGTAGGGTGGCCTTTTGCAGCTGATAGGCGATAATTTTGTCAGTGCTTATTGTTTTTAAGTGCAGGCCAAGGTCTTTGGGCACTGCACCCAGTGTGCTGATTACCACTGGGAGCCCTTTAACAGGTTTGTGCCAGAGCCTATTATTACTATTATTATTATTATATTGTTGTTGTTGTTGTTGTGGTGTTGTTAGATACATAACAAGATTAGTACACAGCAAACAAGATCCCTGTGTTGGCTTTTGTATTTAATCACACATCAGGCACTTCCCAAGTATCTAGGAATGTGTGATGTATTGGCAAATAGTGCATGCAGATCCGAGTATAGTGGCCTTTTGTAGCTGACAGGTGGTGATTTTGTCAGCGCCAATTGTTTTATGGTGCAGGCCAAGGTCTTGAGGCACTGCACCCAGTGTGCCGATCACCACTGGGACCCCTTTGACTGGCTTGTGCAGTTTGATCTTTAAACCCTGGTATCCAAAGGCTTGTTTGGAAAATCTGGAAAAAAAGAAGAGGAAACGGAGTTGTTCCCAAGGAGGAGGCCTTGGCATTTGGCTCTTTGCATTTGGCTCTTGGCCCGCCCATTCCGTCACAGAATGAAAGAAAGGCTGCTGTTTACTCATTGACTTGCGGGTGTCGAATGCAGCTATGGAGCTGGGTGTGTTTGCGCAGGTATTTATTTTTGCAGGACACTGTATGCCTTTGATTGTGTGCGGCCATTGTTCCCTCTCCTCCCAGTCGTAAGAAGGCACAAAGCACCCAAGGAGTGCTCCTTCCAGATGGGATTTGGTTCAAAATACAGTATATTTAGGCCTCTCTTAGTCATCTGTTTCTTGACACCAGACCTCAAACCAAAATTGGCATTGCTGTGAGTTTTTCGGGTTGTATGGCAATGTTCAAGCAGCATTCTCTCCTGACGTTTCACCTACATCTGTGGCTAATGGCATCTTCAGAGCTCTGTTGAGAGTGAGGCAATGAGGAAACCATATACCTGTGGAATAATGTCCGAGGTGGGAGATAGAACCCTTGTCTGTTTGAAGCAAGCGTGGATATTGCAATTAGCAAGCTTGATTAGCAATTGAGTAGCCATGCAGCTGCAAAACCTGGCTGTTGCTGCCTGGGGGCATCCTTTGGGTACCTTTTTAGAGATACATCAATAATTATCCTCATCTGTGTTGTTGAAGGCTTTCATGGCTGCAATCATGGGTTTTTCGGGCTGTATGGCCATGTTCCAGCAGCATTCTCTCCTGACGTTTCACCTGTATCTGTGGCTAATGGCATCTTCAGAGGTCTGTTGGCAGTGAGGAAACCATATACCTGTGGAATAATGTCCGAGGTGGGAGATAGAACCCTTGTCCGTTTGAAGCAACCGTGGATATTGCAATTAGCAAGCTTGATTAGCAATTGAGTAGCCATGCAGCTGCAAAGCCTGGCTGTTGCTGCCTGGGGGCATCCTTTGGGTACCTTTTTTAGAGATACATCAATAATGATCCTCATCTGTTATTGTTGAAGGCTTTCATGGCTGGAGTCACTGGGTGGCTGTGGGTTTTTTTGGGCTATATGGCCGTGTTCCAGCAGCATTCTCTCCTGACGTTTCACCCCCATCTGTTGCTAATGGTATCTTCCCAGGTCCTGTTGGGAAGGAGGCAAGTGGAATGTATAATATACCTGTGGAATAATGTCCAAGGTGGGAGAAAGAACCCTTGTCTGTTCGAAGCAAGTGTGGATATTGCAATTAGCAAGTTTGATTAGCAGTTGAGTAGCCATGCAGCTGCAAAGCCTGGCTGTTGCTGCCTGGGGGCATCCTTTGGGTACCTTTTTAGAGATACATCAATAATTATCCTCATCTGTTGTTGTTGAAGGCTTTCATGGCTGGAGTCACTGGGTGGCTGTGGGGTTTTTTGGGCTATATGGCCATGTTCCAGCAGCATTATCTCCTGACGTTTCGCCTACATCTGTGGCTAATGGCATCTTCAGAGGTCTGTTGGCAGTGAGGAAACCATATACCTGTGGAATAATGTCCGAGGTGGGAGATAGAACCCTTGTCTGTTTGAAGCAAGCGTGGATATTGCAATTAGCAAGCTTGATTAGCAATTGAGTAGCCATGCAGCTGCAAAACCTGGCTGTTGCTGCCTGGGGGCATCCTTTGGGTACCTTTTTAGAGATACATCAATAATTATCCTCATCTGTGTTGTTGAAGGCTTTCATGGCTGCAATCATGGGTTTTTCGGGCTGTATGGCCATGTTCCAGCAGCATTCTCTCCTGACGTTTCACCTGTATCTGTGGCTAATGGCATCTTCAGAGGTCTGTTGGCAGTGAGGAAACCATATACCTGTGGAATAATGTCCGAGGTGGGAGATAGAACCCTTGTCCGTTTGAAGCAACCGTGGATATTGCAATTAGCAAGCTTGATTAGCAATTGAGTAGCCATGCAGCTGCAAAGCCTGGCTGTTGCTGCCTGGGGGCATCCTTTGGGTACCTTTTTTAGAGATACATCAATAATGATCCTCATCTGTTATTGTTGAAGGCTTTCATGGCTGGAGTCACTGGGTGGCTGTGGGTTTTTTTGGGCTATATGGCCGTGTTCCAGCAGCATTCTCTCCTGACGTTTCACCCCCATCTGTTGCTAATGGTATCTTCCCAGGTCCTGTTGGGAAGGAGGCAAGTGGAATGTATAATATACCTGTGGAATAATGTCCAAGGTGGGAGAAAGAACCCTTGTCTGTTCGAAGCAAGTGTGGATATTGCAATTAGCAAGTTTGATTAGCAGTTGAGTAGCCATGCAGCTGCAAAGCCTGGCTGTTGCTGCCTGGGGGCATCCTTTGGGTACCTTTTTAGAGATACATCAATAATTATCCTCATCTGTTGTTGTTGAAGGCTTTCATGGCTGGAGTCACTGGGTGGCTGTGGGGTTTTTTGGGCTATATGGCCATGTTCCAGCAGCATTATCTCCTGACGTTTCGCCTACATCTGTGGCTAATGGCATCTTCAGAGGTCTGTTGGCAGTGAGGAAACCATATACCTGTGGAATAATGTCCGAGGTGGGAGATAGAACCCTTGTCTGTTTGAAGCAAGCGTGTATATTGCAATTAGCAAGCTTGATTAGCAATTGAGTAGCCATGCAGCTGCAAAGCCTGGCTGTTGCTGCCTGGGGGCATCTTTTGGGTACCTTTTTAGAGATACATCAATAATTATCCTCATCTGAGACCTAATGTTTGGGTGAAATCTCAAACATGGTTCCATCCGATTCTCTGGAGCAGCACAAAGCAAGGTTTTAACTTTGTATATGTCTTAATGTCCAGAATACCTGGAGGGCCGAAGTTGGCCCATGCCTGTTACAACAGGAAGGCTTCCAAGATGAGTTTGAGGCTGATGTATATTGACCCACTTGGGGATTTGAGAGGTCACTTGGGACATTAACGCTGCGTTTAATGGCTGATGTTTTTAATTACGTGCCATTTATTTTCCATTATGGCCTCTGCCGCCTCGGCTTCCCTTGGGAGGAGGGGGCCAGTATTAAAACAATTAATCCCTCCTTTTGTGCCTTGAGGATCTGCGGAAAGCGGGCGAAATGGATCCACTTTGGCTCAGTCACCTGCAGTTTTGCCCTTTGAGTGGCCTTTGCTGTCTTTTCCCCATTCAGAGTGCCTTTTATTTATTCTGAGATTTTGCAGGAAAGCAAGGCATCCATATATAAACATACATACGTCCTTGCCCAGTTGGAATTTTGGCTGGAGTGGAGTCACGCATCAGCTTAAACTCATAGACTCTTGGCTTGTCCGCTCCAGTTAAGCATAGCTTGGGTTGTGTTTGGACAAGGAAGCCGCAATTAACAGCTTCCAAGCAACAAACAGTACGCAAGTAGAATGGCTTGAGCTTGGCTTTGCTCTTCTTGTGTTGAGGTCAATTGTCATGAAATGCACCTGAACAGGAGTCTAGGGAATGTTAGTGAATCTCAAACATAACAGGTGGGATAACTATATAAATATAGGTTCTTGTGGGTTTTTTCGGGCTATAGAGCCATGTTCTAGAGGCATTTCTCCTGACGTTTCGCCTGCATCTATGGCAAGCATCCTCAGAGGTTGTGAGGTCTGTTGGAAGTAGGAAAATGGGTTTATATATCTGTGGAATGGCTGGGGTGGGGCAAGGAGCTCTTCCCTGCTGCAGTTAGGTGTGAATGTTTAGCTGATCACTAGCTAAACTAGAAATATAACTAGCCGTCCCCTGCCACGCGTTGCAGTGGCCCACATGGGGGTTCAGTGTGGGAGGTTTGGCCCAATTGTATCGTCGCTGGGGTTCAGAATGCTCTGTGATTGTAGGTGAACTATAAATCCCGGCAACTACAACTCCCAAATGTCAAAATTCTATATTCCCCAAACTCCACCAGTGTTCACATTTGGGCATATTGAGTATTCATGTAGAGTTTGGTCCAGATCCATCATTGTTTGAGTCCACAGTGATCTCTGGATGTAGGTGAACTACAACTCCAAAACCAAAGGACACTGCCCACCAAACCCTTCCAGTATTTTCTGTTGGTCATGGGAGAACTGTGTGCCAAGTTTGGTTTAATTCCATCGTTGGTGGAGTTCAGAGTGCTCTTTGATTGTAGGTGAACTATAAATCCTTGCTCTTCCCTCCTTTCTTTCTTTTCTTCCCTTATACAATTTCCCCTTTTCTCCTTCCTTCCTTCCTTCCTTCCTTCCTTCCTTCCTTCCTTCCTCTCCCTTTCATTCTTTCACAGCTTTTCTTTCTCCCTCTCTCTCTCTTCTCTTCTTTTCTCTTCTTTCCTTTGTCCCTTCATTTTCGCCCCACCTGTTGCTAATGGCATCTTCCGATGTCCTGTTGGGAAGGAAGCAAGTGGAATGTATAATATACCTGTGGAATAATGTCCAAGGTGGGAGAAAGAACCCTTGTCTGTTCGAAGCAAGCGTGTATATTGCAATTAGCAAGCTTGATTAGCAATTGAGTAGCCATACAGCTGTGAAGCCTGGCTGTTGCTGCCTGGGGGCATCCTTTGGGTACCTTTTTAGAGATACATCAATAATTGTCCTCATCTGAGACCTAATGTTTGGGTGAAATCTCAAACATGGTTCCATCCGATTCTCTGGAGCAGCACGAAGCAAGGTTTTAACTTTGTATATGTTTTAATGTCCAGAATACCCGGAGGGCCAAAGTTGGCCCATGCCTGTTACAACAGGAAGGCTTCTAAGATGACTTTGAGGCTGATGTATATTGGCCCACTTGGGGGTTTGAGAGGTCACTTGGGACATTAACACTGCGTCTGGATGTAGGTGAACTTCAACTCCAGAACCAAAGGACACTGCCCACCAAACCCTTCCAGTATTTTCTGTTGGTCATGCGAGAACTGTGTGCCAAGTTTGGTTTAATTCCATCGTTGGTGGAGTTCAGAGTGCTCTTTGATTGTAGGTGAACTATAAATCCCAGCAGCTACAAATCCCAAATGACAAAATCATTTTTTTGAGTGAAGAACATACATTGGGTTGTTAGGTGTCTTGTGTCCAAATTTGGTGTCAATTCGTCCAGTGGTTTTTGAGTTCTGTGAATACCACAAACGAACATTACATTGTTATTTATATAGATAATAATTTTAAGGACTTTCCTTCTTGCACTGGCATATTTTAATATGTTGGGCGAGTGGGCTTATTAACAAAAGACCCTCCTCATAAATGTACAGCAAAGTAACTTATTAAGAGTAGCGTGACCCAGCACCAGTAGACGAGTGATAAAAAGAATAAAAAACACACAGACAAATGTCATCTCTTCCATAAGAAGCTTTTCTTTATGGCAAAATAATATGGTTGCACTATTTAGAAAAACAAGGTTTCCATAACACAAATAAAGTTCGGCCTTCACTCTGGAGCTTCACACACAAGGCCTTCTCATACTGAGGCCTACTAACACTGAGGCCTTTCTCCCACTGAAGCCTTCTCACATTGAGGGTCACTCCCACTGAGACTTTCTCACACTGAGGGCTTTCTCAGACTGACGCCTCTCTCAAACTGAGGCAAACTAACATTGAGGCCTTCTCACACTGAGGGTGAGTGCTCTCTCCCACTGAGGCCTTCTCATACTGAGGGTTCTCTCAGACTGACACCTCTCTCACACTAAGGTGAACTACCACTGAGACCTTCTCACACTGAGGGCTCTCTCAGACTGATGCCTCTCTCACTCTGAGGCAAACTAACACTGAGGTCTTCCTCATACTGAGGCCTTCTCACACTGAGGGCTCTCTCAGAGACGCCTCTCTCACACTAAGGCGAACTACCACTGATGCCTTCTCACACTGAGGGCTCTCTCAGACTGATGCCTCTCTCACACTGAGGCGAACTAACACTGAGGTCTGTCTCGTACTGAGGGTGAGTGCTCTTTCCCACTGAGGCCTTCTCACACTGAGGGCTCTCTCAGAGACGCCTCTCTCACACTAAGGTGAACTACCACTGATGCCTTCTCACACTGAGGGCTGTCTCAGACTGACGCCTCTCTCAAACTGAGGCAAACTAACATTGAGGCCTTCTCACACTGAGGGTGAGTGCTCTTTCCCACTGAGGCCTTCTCATACTGAGGGTTCTCTCAGACTGACACCTCTCTCACACTAAGGTGAACTACCACTGAGACCTTCTCACACTGAGTGCTCTCTCAGACTGATGCCTCTCTCACTCTGAGGCAAACTAACACTGAGGTCTGTCTCATACTGAGGCCTTCTCACACTGAGGGCTCTCTCAGAGACGCCTCTCTCACACTAAGGCAAACTACCACTGATGCCTTCTCACACTGAGGGCTCTCTCAGACTGATGCCTCTCTCACACTGAGGCGAACTAACACTGAGGTCTGTCTCGTACTGAGGCCTTCTCACACTGAGGACTCTCTCAGACTGACTCCTCTCTCACACTAAGGCGAACTACCACTGAGGTCTGTCTCACACCGAGGCTATCTCACGCTGAGGGCTCTTTCAGACTGATGCCTCTCTCACACTGAGGAGAAATAACGCTAAGGCCTGTCTCACAGACTGAGAGCTACTAAGCTACAGGCACACCTGCTTATAGTGAACTGGTTAGACTTCCTTTCTGGTGCTTCTGCTGTATTCTATTAAAATATAGCGCTTTCTAATGTACTACAAATTCCAGGATTCCCTAAGATGGAACTATGGCAACTTAAAGTGGTATCAAAGTGCTGCAAATGTGCAGTGTGGATACAACCTTAGGAAAGCCAGTTCATCTTGGTTTCTCTGTTCAGTTCTCACAAAAATAACGGTTTAGGATAAAGCCATTTTATGGGATCCATTTGATCGACTGATATGCGTTTTCATCGTTAATATACTAGGATTTGTTTGTATTTTGATGAGATGTGTTTTATTGTTTACTTCTGCGGCATTGAATTGTTTACCACGCAGCATATAGGTTCCCAACCCAGAAATATGATTGGATTCCTAATCCAGAAACCCAATCTTCAGTATGTCTGATCTAGAAATAATAGAATAATAGATCTGACATGTTTAAGAAAAGGTTTTTGGGTTAGGAATCTCTATTGCTTTTTGAATGGAGCATCTTTTCTGATTTGTTATTTCAGATCTGTAAATAATACAATTTATTTCTTGATCAGACGTGTTTAGGATTGGGTTTCTGAGCGAGGAATCCAAATGATCTGAATGGTAACACGGCAAAGAATCCGATTCCTTTGCAATCCGTTCATATTTGTTTACATTTTGTTTCTCCGTTAGGGGAGCTTAAGCAGGCTTCCATCAAGCTGTAACGAGCCATCTGTTTGCAAAGGGAAACGAGGGCCAGTTTTGTGCCACGCACCGTATTTGCACGGCTTTGCAGTCTCTCCGCGTAGAATTTTGTATTAAGTCTTGAGCTGGATGTTGGAAGCCGGAGCAGAAAAACTTCCTGTGTGTTTGTGATTTGTTTGAACAGGGTTCGAGCCACTTGGGGGGAAAATACAAACGTTTTTGGCCAGGGATTCTGGGGGAAATGCCTTGTTCCAGAATCTGAAATGGGAGAAAAGAGAAAAGGAATGGAAGTGGATTAACTGACTTTGAATATCTGTTTCCAACTTTCTGATTTGGCTCGTTTTTCAATCAACATTTTTCGCAGACTTAAGGTCGCGCGACCCAAAACTATCTCCTATGAACCATCACTGACATTAATATCTGCCAAGGAGTTGTTGTTGTTAGGCGGTCCCTCGTAGTCCGAGGATGATGGTCCTCCAAGTGTAGTGTCCTGGCGGTGTGTCCGTAGGTGATTGTGGAGCCCTATTCTTGATCTGCATCTTCTCCCACAGTGAGGGTATCAGTTTCCAGGTGGAATGGTGGTCTCGGTCGGGATTGGCTTGACGTGCCTTCCTCTTGGCACATTTCTCTCTTTCACCCTCAATTCGTGCCTCTTCAAATTCTGCAGCACTGCTGGTTACAGCTGACTCCAACTGGAGCACACAAGGGCCATGCTTCCCAGTTCCCAGTGTCTATGCCACAGTTTTTAAGGTTGGCTTTGAGCCCATCTTTAGATCTCTTTTCCTGTCCTCCAATTCCGTTTTCTGTTCTTGAGTTCGGAGTAGAGCAACTGCTTTGGGAGACGGTGGTTGGGCATCCGGACTACATGACCAGTCCAGTGGAGTTGATGGCGGAAGACCATCGCTTCAGTGATGGTGGTCTTTGCTTCTTCCAGCACGCTGACATTTATACGCTTATATTCCCAAGAGATTTGCAGGATTCTTCGGAGGCAGTGCTGATTGATTCGTTCCAGGAGTTGCATGTGACGTCTGTAGACAGTCCACGTCTCGCAGGTGTATAGTAGGGTTGGGAGGACAATAGCTTTATAAACAAGCACCTTGGTATCCCTACGGATGTCCCGGACCTCAAACACTTTCATTCAGAAAAATGCTGCACTCGCAGAGCTCAAGTGGTGTTGCATTTCAGTGTCAATGTTGATGTCTGTAAACAGTCCACGTCTCGCAGGCGTATAGCAGGGTTGGGAGGACAGTAGCTTTATAAACAAGCACCAAAGTGGCCAGTGGAAACATTCATACCTACCTCCAACAGACAAGAGTTCTTTCTCCCACCCTGGATCTTCCACAATTTTCCTAGTTAAAGGTTTTCCTTTGACATGAAGTCCAGTCGTGTCTGACTCTTCGGTGTGGTGCTCATCTGCATTTCTAAGTCATAGAATCATAGAATCAAAGAGTTGGAAGAGACCTCATGGGCCATCCAGTCCAACCCCATTCTGCCAAGAAGCAGGAATATTGCATTCAAATCACCCCTGACAGATGGCCATCCAGCCTCTGCTTAAAAGCTTCCAAAGAAGGAGCCTCCACCACACTCCGGGGCAGAGAGTTCCACTGCTGAACAGCTTTCACAGTCAGGAAGTTCTTCCTAATGTTCAGATGGAATCTCCTCTCTTGTAGTTTGAAGCCATTGTTCCGCGTCCTAGTCTCCAAGGAAGCAGAAAGGAAGCTTGCTCCCTTCTCCCTGTGGCTTCCTCTCACATAGTTATACATGGCTATCATATCTCCTCTCAGCCTTCTCTTCTTCAGGCTAAACATGCCCAGTTCCCTAAGCCGCTCCTCGTAGGGCTTGTTCTCCAGACCCTTGATCATTTTAGTCGCCCTCCTCTGGACACATTCCAGCTTGTCAATATCTCTCTTGAATTGTGGTGCCCAGAATTGGACACAATATTCCAGGTGTGGTCTAACCAAAGCGGAATAGAGGGGTAGCATTACTTCCTTAGATCTAGACACTATGCTTCTATTGATGCAGGCCAAAATCCCATTGGCTTTTTTTGCCGCCACATCACATTGTTGGCTCATGTTTAACTTGTTGTCCACGAGGACTCCAAGATCTTTTTCACACGTACTGCTCTCGAGCCAGGCATTGTCCCCCATTCTGTATCTTTGCATTTCATTTTTTCTGCCAAAGTGGAGTATCTTGCATTTGTCACTGTTGAACTTCATTTTGTTAGTTTTGGCCCATCATCTCTCTAATCTGTCAAGATCGTTTTGAATTCTGCTCCTGTCCTCTGGACTATTGGCTATCCCTCCCAATTTGGTGTCATCTGCAAACTTGATGATCCTGCCTTCTAACCCTTCATCTAAGTCATTAATAAAGATGTTGAACAGGACCGGGCCCAGGACGGAACCCTGCTTGTGACACTCCGCTCGTCACTTCTTTCCAAGATGAAGAGGAAGCATTAGTGAGCACTCTCTGTGTTCGTCCACTTAACCAATTACAGATCCACCTCACCGTAGTTTTGCCTCGCCCACATGGGACTAGTTTCCTTGCCAGAAGGTCATGGGGGACCTTGTCAAAGAAGGCCTTCCTGAAATCCAGGTACGCTACATCCACGGCATTCCCCGCATCTACCCAGCTTGTCACTCTATCGAAGAAAGAAAGTCGAAGAGCCGGCGTGGTCCGTAGACACCTCCAAGGTCATGTGGCCGGCATGACTGCATGGAGCACTGGGGCAGCCTCCCTTGGCTGGTTCACGCTGTCCATCGGACCTGATGGGCAGCGTGAGCCTGCCAAGGTAGGAGCAGCCCCGCGCGGCCTACTCGCATGTAAAGCACCTCGCAAGGTGTTTTACGCGTGAGTAGGCCGCGCGGAGCAGCTGCCCTTGGCTGGCTCACGCTGCCTGTCGGGGCACTGTGTGTGGGGGGGGGGGGCGCTCCTCCTCCGTGGGCCGGATGAGTGCCCTTGGCAGGCCGGAAGTGGCCCGCGGGCCGTAGTTTGAGGACCCCTGATATAGAGCATCCAGCATTCCCAGCATTTCTGGGAATGTTGGGTTGAATTATAAAGAGTTATGATTGAGTCGAGACACCAGTTTGGGACTATAGCTTTCTCTCAACCATTGTGCTATTATGGTCTCCATTTCGATTTGATCCCACAGGGATGGCTGGGCTCAAACTGCAATTCTTGTGCTGTGAGATGCTTGCGAACCAACCCTCTCCTGCACCAGTTCTTTTGTGTACAATTTAGATGTTTTGGATAGGTCTCATTTTCAGGCTTATGCTGGGAAACCCAACCTTGTTGACCTTTCTGAAAAATCGTTAAACTTGGCCCTGCCAGGCCTTGATTGTGCCAAAGGCTGGGCGAAAATGAAGCTGTGCAACATCTTGCCATTCTCCTTGATTCACCACCGAATGCCTTGAGTGGGTGATATCTCTATATTGGTGCCACGAGGAACAGATACATCGGGGTTTGTTTCTATATCTGCAAGTGTGGAAGAGAAAGAAGTATTTGGTGGAATGGAGAGAAGTTGTACGAGTTGGCCTGTGCTATTATTTATTAGCTATCCCCCTTCTCTATTTTCCTTCCTTGGCAGGTAAAGGACCTTTCTATATAAACAGACATTTGGCTGCAAATGGGTCAAACAGGGAAGCCTTTTCATAGCGAGCCCATGTGCGTGCAAGTGCTGTACCTGCGTTTCTAACACTGTTTTAATATGCCTTGTTCCAGAGTTTTCTCTCCTTATTGAGACAAAAAGTGGGGTATAAATAAACATAACAATTATATCTTGTGTTTTGACATGTTGTTTCATCTGCAAACAGAATGAGAAATGTATTGTCGAAAGCTTTCATGGCCAGAATCACCGGGTTGTTGTAGGTTTTTTCGGATCTGGCCACAGTGGTCCACGCTCTTGTTACGTCCCGATTAGATTACTGCAATGCACTCTACGTGGGGTTGCCTTTGAAGACTGTTTGGAAACTCCAACTAGTCCAGACTGCTCACCGGAGCGTCATACAGGGAGCACACCACCCCCCTGTTGTGTCAGCTCCACTGGCTGCTGATCCAATTCCGAGTACAATTCAAGGTGCTGTTTTTGACCTACAAAACCCTATACGGTTCCGGCCCAGTGTATCTGTCCGAACGGATCTCCCTCTACGTCCCACCCCGGAGTCTAAGATCTTATGGGGAGGCCCTGCTCTCAACCCTACGTCTATCACATGGGAGATTGGCAGGGACGAGGAGAAGGGCCTTCTCGGTGGTGGCCCCCCACCTGTGGAATTCACTCCCTGGGGAAATTAGATCTGCAACATTGCTCCTTTCCTTTAGGAAAAAAACTGAAAACATGGATTTGGGACCAGGCATTCGGACAATCGGGCAGATAAAGAAAGGACTTTGACAGTGATTAGGAAATGACCAGTGGAATAGAACTATGGAACTCTGAAAAACGAAACGTTGAGCATGAGAATAGTTTTTATATGATATGTTATATACTGATTGTTTTGATTGTTTTAACTGTGATAATTGTTTTAACTATGGTTTTGTACATTATGTGTAATTTGTATAGGCATCGAATTGTGCCTTTTTTATGTAATCCGCCCTGAGTCCCCCCTCGGGGGTTGAGAAGGGCGGGGTAAAAGTACCCGAAATAAATAAATAAATGGCCATATTCTAGAGGCATTCTCTCCTGACATTTCACCTGCATCTATGGCAAGCATCCTCAGAGGTAGTGAGGTCTGTTGGAACTAGAAAAATGGGATTATATATCTGTGGAATGACCAGGGTTTGACAAAGAACTCTTGTCAGTTGGAGCTAGGTGTGAATGTTTCAACTGACCACCTTGATTAGCATTTGATGGCTTGGCAGTGCCTGGGGCAATCTTTTGTTGAGAGGTGATTAGATGTTTCTGATCGTTTCCTCTCTGTTGTTTTGTTGTTGTACTTTTAGAGTTTTTTTAGTACTGGTAGCCAGATTTTGTTCGTTTTCATGGTTTCCTCCTTTCTGTTGAAATTGTCCACCTGCTTGTGGATTTCAATGGCTTCCCTGTGTAGTCTGACATGGTTATTGTGAGAGTGGTCAAGCATTTCTGTGTTCTCAAATAATATGCTGTGTCCAGGTTGGTTCATCATGTTTGTCAGAATGAGAAATGACAAAAATCTTGGAAATGTATGTTATTATTATTATTTATTTATTTATTTACTTACCGTATTTATAGTCTGCCTTTCTCACCCCGCAGGGGACTCAGGTTGGACCACAATACATAACAAACATTAAGTGCCATAGGCACATAACATATATAGACAGGCACACAGAGGCTATTTAACTTTCCAGCTTCATGAGGATATACTTTGAATTCCGACCACCGGGGGAGCTGTTGCTTTACCATCTACTTGTGACACCGATGGAGTACTTCCTCATTCTTTTGCATGCTGCTGGAGAGTTTTATGGTGTCGTAAATTAGTTAAATTAGCCTCCCCACATAAGCGGTACCTAAATTTCCTACTTGACAGTTGCAACTGTCTTTCGGGCTGCAAAGCTTGACAACAAGGTAGACAAATGGTCGGGAGCTTACTCCGACCTGGGCTGGGTTTGAACTCATCACCTTTTGGTCAGTAGTGATTTTAATGCAGATGACTTATCATATATTGTGTCCCTATGCTTTTTGCTATTACAGTTTATCTGTGTCTGGGTATTTCTTACACTGTGTTGGTGTTGTATTTCAGCTTGTTCAGCCTGTGATTGTGTCTGATGTTCATAATGGGAATGGGGATGATGTTCCTGATGGTGGGCCTGGGTCTGTTGGCAATGGGGACGACGGTTTGTCTGGGCCTGAGTTAAGCTCAGACGAGAGACCTGAACTGCCTCAGGAAGATTCACAAGGCCACATTCCTGGGGGAGGCCCTTCACAGTCTTTCTCAGAGCAACTGTCTGAAGATGATTTGTCTGGTGCCGAACTTAATGCGAGTCAAGATAATGAGAGTATAGATAGAAAGCAAGGCTTAGAACTCATCACCTTTCTGTCAGTAGTGATTTTAATGCAGCTGACTTATCATACGTTGTGTCCCTATGCAGAGGAAGAGTGTTCAGTGGTATAGATGATCAGTTCGTTTACAGGAAAAGAGAGATAAAAAAACCCTTTGTTTGGTGGTAAGGTCTAGAGAAATGCTTTCCTTTCAATGTATTGTGGAAGGCTTTCATGGCTGGAATCACTGGGTTGTTGTAGGTTTTTCGGGCTGTATGGCCATGTTCTAGAAGCATTTTCTCCTGACATTTCGCCTGCATCTGTGGCAAGCATCTTCAGAGGTTCTGAGGTTTGTTGGAAACTAGGAAAATTGGGTATATATATATCTGTGGAAGGTCCAGGGTGGGAGAAAAAACCCTTGTCTGTTGAAACTAGGTGTGACTGTTTCAATCGGCCACCTGGATTACCACACCTAAAAACTGTCAGGCCATCAAATGCTAATCAAGGTGGCCAATTGCATTCCTTGGAGACCCCTTTCCCCTATGATAATAACTGTTCCAGGAGTGAATTTCCTCTTCCTTCCAAGGGGTAGATTCACTTCCTGTTGTCTCGGCCCCGTTCTTAGCTATGAGTCATTTGTAAGTCAGATGTTTGTAACTTGGGGGCGGCCTATATTACTAAAGCATAAGGAGATAGTCATATTTTCTTGAGTCTACTTCGGCCCTCCAGGTGTTTTGGACTTCAACTTCCACAATTCCTAACAGCCTACCTGCTGTTAGGAATTGTGGGAGTTGGAGTCCAAAACACCTGGAGGGAGGGCCAAAATTTGCCCATGCCTACTGTGGAGTCCTGGGGGATGTAGTTTGACAAGACCTTGAGCACTGCCAAAAAGTGTGGATGCTCCACTAAACTACAATTCCAAGGTTTTATAGCATTGAGCCATGGCAATTAAATTACAGGTGACATCCCTCAAATAGAAGCTTTATTTATTTATTTTTTATTGTTATGCATTCATATGTTTTATGTAATTATGATGTTGTTTATTGTTTTCGTTTTCGTTTTTATTTTGTCGTAATTTATTGTTTGGGCTTGGCCTCATGTAAACAACCCCGAGTCCCCATCGGGGAGATGGTGACAGGGTATAAATAAAGATTATTATTATTATTATTATTATTATTATCATCATCATCATCATCATCATTTACTAGCCATTCCCTGTCATGCGTTGCTGTGGCCCAGTCTGTGTTTATGTGTATTGTGTGTATATATTTGTGTATATGTATATTTGTGTATATGTATATGAAGCATTGCTAACAACAAGGCAGCAGGAGACGACGGGATCCCAGCTGAACTGTTTAAAATCTTAAAAGATGATGCTGTCAAGGTGATGCATGCCATTTGCCAACAAATATGGAAAACACAAGAATGGCCATCAGACTGGGAAAAATCCACTTCTATCCCCATACCAAAAAAGGTAAATGTGAAAGACTGCTCCAACTTCCGTACAGTGGCCCTTATTTCTCATCATGCCAGTAAGGTAATGCTCAAGACTCCAGCAATACATGGAGAGAGAGTTGCCAGATGTTCAAGCTGGGTTTAGAAAAGACAGAGGAACGAGAGACCAGATTGCCAACATCCGCTGGAGAATGGAGGAAGGCAGGGAGTTTCACAAAAACATCTACTTCTGCTCCACTGGCTACTCTAAAGCCTTTGACTGTGTGGATCATAATAAATTGTGGCAAGTTCTTGGTGGGATGGACATCCCAAGCCCCCTTCCCTCTCTCCTGAGGAATCTGTACAAGGACCAAGGAGCCACAGTCAGAACTGACCATGGAACAGGAGACTGGTTCAAGATTGGGAAAGGCGTCCGGCAAGGCTGCATCCTCTCACCCAACCTCTTTAACTTGTATGCAGAACACATCATGCGATGTGCGGGGCTGGATGAATGCAAAGTTGGCGTGAAAATTACTGGAAGAAACATTAACAACCTCAGATATGCAGATGACACCACTCTGATGGCCGAAAGCGAGGAGGAGCTGAGGAGCCTTCTAATCAAGGTGAAAGAAGAAAGCGCAAAAGCTGGGTTGCAGCTAAACATAAAAAAACCAAGATCATGACAACAAGAATGATTGACAACTGGGAAATAGAGGGAGAAAACGTGGAGGCCGAGACAGGGTTTGTATTTCTAGGCGCAAAGATGAGTGCAGACGCAGACTGTGGCCAGGAAATCAGGAGACGCTTCCTTCTTGGGAGGAGAGCAATGTCCAGTCTCGATAAAATCGTAAAGAGTAGAGACATCACACTGGCCACCAAGATCCATTGCCTAGTCAAAGCCATGGTCTTCCCTGTAGTCACCTACGGATGTGAGAGCTGGACCTTCGGGAAGGCTGAGCGAAGGAAGAGAGATGCTTTTGAGCTGTGGTGTTGGAGGAAAGTGCTGAGAGTGCCTTGGACTGCGAGAAGATCCAACCAGTCCATCCTCCAGGAAATAAAGCCCGACTGCTCACTGGAGGGAAGGAGACTAGAGGCCAAGATGAAGCACTTTGGCCACATCACGAGGAGACAGCAAAGCCTAGAGAAGACAATTATGCTGGGGAAAGTGGAAGGCAAAAGGAAGAGGGGCCGATCAAGGGGAAGATGGATGGATGGCATCCTTGAAGTGACTGGACTGACCTTGAAGGAGCTGGGGGTGGTGACGGCCGACAGGGAGCTCTGGCGTGGGCTGGTCCATGTGGTCACGAAGAGTCGGAGACGACTGAACGAGTGAACAACAATATGTATATCTATATATATATGTGTGTGTGTGTGTGTTTGCATTTACATATGTGGTTTTGCACATACATTGTAATGCATTTTTTTTATTTTTTTGGCTTTTTAAGACTCTTCTGTTGTGTTTTTCATTGTTTTTATGAGGGATGATCACTCGTTGGCCTGATAGGTGTCTTGTGTCCAAATTTGGTGTCAATTCTTCCAGTGGTTTTTGAGTTGTCAATCCCACAAATGAACATTACATTGTTATTTATATAGATTTATTGCATTTGTACACCGCCTTTCTCAGCCATAGAAACTAATACCTGCCTTGAGTATGTCCAGTTTGGTCAGTGCCAGGCTACCTGATTATTATGGCCAGAAGCGAGAAGGATAGCAACCGGGCGATTCCATATCTGGCATCCTCTGCGGCCTCGGGATCAAACCGGGTGTCCAAGTCTCAGCTTTCCTTCCATTAAAAATAGCTCGTTCCTGGAGCCGGCCCCTCGTTGCAAGTGCCCCGCTTCCCAGTCTTAGCAAAAAAGTCATTTTCCCTTGCAAAGGAAGTCAAGCTGAATAGTGTATCTACCTGCCCTCAAGTGGGATTCATAGAATCTTAGAGTCCAAAGGGATCTCTAAAGGTCATCTAGTCCAATCCCATTCAAGAAGACACAATCCAAGCCCTCCCAACAGATGGCCATCTAGTCTCTGCTTAGAAAGTACTAGGATTTCATATAGATTACTTGACATTCTGGAAGGCTACTCTCTGTGGAGGCTTTCAAGGAAAGGCTGGATGGACATCTACCAGGAGGGTTTCAAAGCCTCCAGAGGAGGAGACTCCACCAGACTCCTAGGCAGGTGTTTACAAGGAATGAATGAACGAATAAACAAATCCTAAGATTTAAAAGAGATCTCTAAAGGTCATCTAGTCCAATCCTATTCAGGAGGACACAAACAAAGACTTATCAGCAGATAGCCATCTAGTCTCTGCTTAGAAAGTACTAGGATTTCATATAGATTACTTGACATTCTGGTGGTCCACCCTCTGTGGAGGCTTTCAAGGAGAGGCTGGATGGACATCTGTCAGGAGGGTTTCGATGGTGCCTTCCTGGGTGGCCCTTCGAATCTCTTTCAACTCTAGGATTCTATGGTAGTATTAATAGTAATAATATTAACAATTATAATAATAAGCTAACTCTTTATAATATTTATAATATTATAATGTCATGCAATATAATACTCTCTGTTGAGGCTTTCAAGGAGAGGCTGGGTGGACATCTGTCAGGAGGGTTTCGATTGTGCCTTCCTGGGTAGCACAATCTCTTTCAATACTAGGATTCTATGGTAGTATTAATATTAATAATATTAACAATAATATTGACAATAATAATAATAATAATAATAATAAGCCACCTCTTTATATAAATAAAAATATAATGTTCGTTTGTGGGATTAACAACTCAAAAACCACAGGACAAATTGACACCAAATTTGGACAATATACCCCTAACAGACCAACGTGTGACCATCACTCATACAATCCCCCCAAAAAACAACAGAAAGCACTTAAAAACCTCATAAAGCTAAATGACAATACAGAAAAAAGGGAGGGAAAGAAAGAAGGAAAGAGAGAAGGAAGCATGGAAGCAAGAGTGAAGGAAGGAAGGAAAGAGGTAGAGAAGGAAGAAAGGTAGAAAGAAAAAAGAAAGAAGAAGAGAAAGAGGGAGGGCAAAAGAGAAGAAAAGAGAAAAGGAAGCATGGAACCAAAGAGGGAAGGAAGGAAGGAAGGAAGGAAGGAAGGAAGGAAGGAAGGAAGTAGGAAAAGCAAAAGGGGGAAGGAAGGAAAGAGGTAGAGAAGGAAGGAAGGAGAGAAAGAAAGAAAAAAGGGAAGGAAGGAGAGAGGGACCAAAGGAAGGAAAGAGGGAAAGAAGGAGAGAAAGGGAGGAAAGCAAAGAGAGAAGGAAGGAAGACAGCAAAAAGCAAAGGAAGGAAGGAAAGAGGGAAAGAAGGAAGAAAGGAGAGAAGGAAAGAAGAAAAGGGAAGGAAGGAAGGAAGGAGGGAGGGAGGGAAAGAAGGGGAGAAAGATGGAGGAAAGGGTGGCCACAGCAATGCGTGGTGGGTACAGCTGGTAATATTTATAATATTATGTCATGCAATATAATACTAGTAATAATAATAATAATAATAATATATTATAAGTATATATTTATATTACATGTAATATTACTAATAATATTACATTATAATGGTATAATATGATATAGTAATATTTAATACTGATATTGTACTATGCTAATAATATAATATATTGTATGTGTATATCTTGTAAGCCGCTCTGAGTCCCCTTCGGGGTGAGAAGGGCGGCATACAAATGTCGTAAATAAATAAATAAATAAAATCTGGATGGCCATCTGTTAGGAGGTCTTAGATGGTTGCTTCCTAGATGGCCCTTCAAATATCTTCCATTTGTAGAAATCTATGGTATTTTTAATATTAATAATACTATCAATAGCAGTGATAATAATAGCAACAACAATAATAAGCAGACTCTTGATGGTTATCTGTCAGGAGGGCTTAGATGGTTTCTTCCTGGATGGCCCTTCAAATATCTTCAATTTCTAGAAATCTATGGTATTATTAATAGTAATAATACTAATGACAATGAAAATAATAACAATAATAATCGGACTTTTATTGTATTGTCGAAGGCTTTCATGGCCAGAAACCCTGGGTTGTTGTAGGTTTTTTCGAGCTATATGGCCATATTCTAGAGGCATTCTCTCCTGACGTTTCGCCTGCATCTATGGCAAGCACCCTCACTACCTCTGAGGATGCTTGCCATAGATGCAGGCGAAACGTCAGGAGAGAATGGCTCTAGAACATGGCCATATAGCCCGAAAAAACCTACAACAACCCAGACTTTTATTATCTGTCGGGAGGCCTTGGAATGTGTCTTCCTGCCTGGCGGAAGCGGGTTGGACTAGATGAGCTTTGGGGGTCCCTTTAAACTCTGTGATCCTTGTTATGTCGATAATGTTGGAAAATGGGGAGGGGGGGAGAGACTGTAAGATGATTGGCTTTCCTGGGCCCAAAATACCAACACATGCTGGAAAAATACATTCCCTCCTTGTCAGCCTCTCTTCCAAAGAGGAATATGATGCAAGGGCGCATTCCAAACCTTGCAAGTTCTTCCTACAAAGCTGAGCAAAACTCTGCATGGTTTTTTTTCTCATGTTTTGTCAGCTGCCTTATTATTATTATTATTATTATTATTATTATTATTATTATTTATACCCAGCTTTATTTCTTCTGTAGGAAACTCAAAGCGCCTTAAATTAAAAGAGAGGAAGCTTCTCTTTCAACAGATTGCTTCCACTTTGGGATCTCTTCTGGATCCCAAATGTTTTGGGGGAAAAGTTCCTTTTCCCCTTTTTCCTAAAAGTTACTTACTTACTTAGGTGATCCCTTGTAATCCGAGGATGATGGTCCTCCAAGTGTAGTGTCTTGGCAGTGGATCCGTTGGTGACTGTGGAGCCCTATTCTTGATCTGCATCTCCTCCCTTCTGCAGTGAGGGCATTGGTTTCCACGTGGAAGGTGGTTCCGGTCAGGGTTGACTTGACGCGTCTTCTTCCTCTTGGCTCGTTTCTCTCTTTCGCCCTCCATTCGTGCCTCTTCAAATTCTGCTGCACTGCTGGTCACAGCTGACCTCCAACTGGAGCGCTCACAGGCCAGGGCTTCCCAGTTCTCAGTGTCTATGCCAGAGTTTTTAAAGTTGGCTTTGAGACCATCTTTAAATCTCTTTAAGGGTCTGGAGAACAAGCCCTATGAGGAGTGGCTTAAGGGGCTGGGCATGTTTAGCCTGAAGAAGAGAAGGCTGAGAGGAAATATGATAGCCATGTATAAATATGCGAGAGGAAGCCACAGGGAGGAGGAGGGAGCAAGCTTGTTTTCTGCTTCCTTGGAGACTAGGACGCAATGGAACAATGGCTTCAAACTACAAGAGAGGAGATTCCATCTGAACATGAGGAAGAACTTCCTGACTGTGAGAGCTGTTCAGCAGTGGAACTCTCTGCCCCGGAGTGTGGTGGAGGCTCCTTCTTTGGAAGCTTTTAAACAGAGGCTGGATGGCTATCTATCAGGGGTGCTTTGAATGCAATATTCCTGCTTCTTGACAGAATGGGGTTGGACTGGATGGCCCAGGAGGTCTCTTCCAACTCTATGATTCTATGATTCTATGATTCTTTTCCTGTCCACCAACATTCCGTTTTCCGTTCTTGAGTTCGGAGTAGAGCAACTGCTTTGGGAGACAGTGGTCGGGCATCCAGCCAACGTGGCCGGTCCAGCAGAGTTGATGGTGGAGGACCATCGCTTCAATGCTGGTGGTCTTTGCATGCTCACATTTCCCTGCTTGTCTTCCCAAGAGATTTGCAGGATTTTCCAGAGGCAGCGCTGATGGAATCGTTCTAGGAGTTGAGTGTGACATCTGTAGACAGTCCACATTTTGCAGGCATATCGCACGGTTGGGAGGACAATAGCTCTATAAACAAGCACCTTGGTATCCCTACGGATGTCCCGGTCCTCAAACACTCTCTGCTTCATTCGGAAAAATGCTGCACTCGCAGAGCTCAGGTGGTGTTGCATTTCAGTGTCAATGTTGACTTTGGTGGAGAGGTGGCTGCCAAGGGAGCGGAAATGGTCAACATTTTCTAATGTTACACCATTAAGCTGTATTTCTGGCATTGGAGAGGGATTGGCTGGGAACTGCTTGAATGTGTGCATGTGCGTATGTATATGAGTGTATGTGTATATATGGTGTATTTTGGGGTTTTTAAGTCTGCTTCACTGGGGTTTTGTATGTGTGTGTGTGCTTTTATGGGTGATGGACACTCGTTGGACTGTTAGGTGTATTGTGTCCAAATTTGGTGTCAATTCATCCAGTGGTTTTTGAGTTATGTTAATCCCACAAATGAACATTACATTTTTATTTATATAGATACTAGCTGTCCTCTGCCACGTGTTGCTGTGGCCCAGTCTGTGTATATGTGTTTTGTGTGTGTATATATGTGTGTATATTTGTATATATGTGCTTTTGTGTCTGCATTACAATGTGTTTTTATTTATTTATTTGGCTTTTTAAGTCCCTCCAGCTGTGTTTTTCAGTGTTTTTATGAGTGATGGTCACTTGTTGGCCTGATTGTGTCCAAATTTGGTGTCTATACATCCAGTGGTTTTTGAGTTATGTTAATCCCACAAACAAACATTAAATTTTTATTTATATAGATATATATGCACAAACACACATATAAACAAATAGAAACACATTCATATACGCATATATAGAATCATAGAATCATAGAATCAAAGAGTTGGAAGAGACCTCATGGGCCATCCAGTCCAACCCCCTGCCAAGAAGCAGGAATATTGCATTCAAATCACCCCTGACAGATGGCCATCCAGCCTCTGCTTAAAAGCTTCCAAAGAAGGAGCCTCCACCACACTCCGGGGCAGAGAGTTCCACTGCTGAACGGCTCTCACAGTCAGGAAGTTCTTCCTCGTGTTCAGAGGGAATCTCCTCTGAGATCTCCTCTGCAAACAAAACACATATATACAGACTGGGCCACAGCAACACGTGGCAGGATATGGCTAGTAGTAATATAATAATAGTAGTAATAATACTGATTGAACAACCGAGGTTGAGGATGCTATGGAGGTGCCCGCCTTGGTGTGTGCTGCTTCTTCTCCTTGCCTCTGTCCTGACGCCTGGCTTGTTTACATCGTCTGTTGCCCTGAGATAATGCCGCCTTAATTCACGTCTGTCTCTGCTTTGTACAGGACCAAAGGGTTATTTGGGGCCACTTCAAGGCTTTACGTGTTGATCAAAGCTGTTCTTCAGGTTTCCCGTGGAAGCCGGGCGTGTTTCCTTTTCTTGAAAAACACAAATGGAGGTGCTGCAGCTGTGCCGAGGAGCCCAGGACGCCTTCTCTCGCCTTGCCACAGCTTTGGCTTATTTTCTGATGGAGCAATTGTTAGAATGTGAGCTTCCAGATTGAGTTTGGGGGGACCTGGAAGAATAACAATAGTAATAACAACTATTATTATCATCATCATCATCCTGCTTTTAGAATGGGGTCGTAAGCCTTCAGGTACCAGATTTAGTGGAGGGATCTATAAATAATAACAACAACAAAATAAAAATAACAATACCTTCCATAATAATAACAACAGCAATTACCAGCATCCTGCTTTTAGAATGTAAAACCTAAGTTTACAGGTATTAGATGTAGTAGAGGGATCTGTAAATAATAATAATAACAACAACAACAATAATGTATTGTCGAAGGCTTTCATGGCTAGAATGACTGGGTTGTTGTAGGTTTTTTTGGGGGTATATGGCCATGTTCTAGAGCAGTGATGGGCAACCTTTTGAGCTTGGTGTGTCAAAATTTGCCAAAAACCTGAGCATAACTAGGGTGGGGTGTCAACTTCAAGAATTATTTATTTATTTATTTATTTCGAGGTTTTATATACCGACCCTCTCACCTTCAAAGAGGGATTCGGACCGGTTCACAACATGTGTTAACATACAAAAAATATACAATAACAACACAATGCCGCTTCATTACACGATTAAAATATCAGCACCATACACATTAAAACATTATCATCCCAGTTAAAAGAGCCAAATCGTCCGACACCATCACAATCCCATTCATCATCCTCCTTTCATGTGGGCAAAGAATTAAATCAGTTGTCAAATGCCGCGTTCCACAACCAGGTCTTTGTTAGTTTCCTAAACGTCATGAGGGAGGGGGCAGTTCTGATCTCTAATGGCAGGGAGTTCCAAAGCCGAGGGGCCACCATCGAGAAGGCCCTGTCCCTCGTCCCCACCAGCCGTGCTTGTGCAGGCGGAGGGACCGAGAGCAGGGCCCCTCCAGACAATCTTAATGGTCTTGATGGTTCGTAGGGGAGAATACGTTCGGAGAGGTAAACAGGGCCTCTGCAATATTTATAGTTTAAATAAGAAAAATGTATATTCCAGGCTGAGTTATGGAGTGAACAATGCTCAAACGTGCAGATGTTAAATTTGTAGAGCCTTTTACAAATTTAAGGATGGAATTAGATTGGCTCTTATAAGGTGTACTTCTCTGTATGCGGCCGTATGTGGCCGCGTATCATCAAAATAGTCATGCGTGTCAGTGCTGACACACGTGTCATAGGTTGACCATCATGGTTCTAGAGGCATTCTCTCCTGACGTTTTGCCTGCATCTATGGCAAGCATCCTCAGAGGTAGTGAGGTCTGTTGGAACTAGGAAAATGGGTCTATATCTTTGGAATTACCAGGGTGGGACAAAGGACTCTTGTCTGTTGGAGCCAGGTGTGAATGTTGCGGCTGACAGAGTTTTGGAGCACAAGACTCCTGACCTCACAATCGTGTTAAAAAACCAAGTATGGATTGTCGATGTTGCAATCCCAAGTGACAGCAGGATTGAAGAGAAACAACTGGAAAAGCCGACAAGACTCTGGCACAAGCCAGTCAAGGGGGTCCCAGTGGTAATGGGCACACTGGTTGCAGAGCCTCAAGACCTTGGCCTGCACTTAAACACAACCGGCACTGACAAAATTACTATTTGTCAGCTGCAAAAGGCCACCTTACTGGGATCTGCATGCATTATTCGCCGACACACACCTCAAGCAATCTCTAAGTCTCCCAGAGAGACCCCCACAATTGTGGGAATTGAAGTCCAAAATACCTGGAGGGCTGAAGTTTGCCCATGCCTGCTCTATAGGAATCGTGGTGGAGGACCTGCAGACGATGTCTGGAGAACTGCTCTCTCTAGGAACCCCCTCGAACCAATGGAATATGCTGCTGCCTTTTGGAGTCCGGTGGAGTCTCCTTCTCTGGTGGTTTATAAATAGAGGCCAGGTGGCCATCTGACAGGAGGGATCGGATTGTGCTTCCCTGTCTGGCAGAAAGGGGGTGGACTGGATGACCTCTAGGGGGGTCCCTGTGGCTCTGGGGAAATGGCTTAGCCCCCCACTTGGCCCTGGAACCCCCCTTGGTGACCTTGCGCATGTCACACTCTCTTGACCTCAGAAATCCCGGGATGCAGGGTCACCGTAGGGTCGCCATAAGTCCACAGTTAATCCCGCCACACAGATGAAGGTCTCCGGGCAGCATGAGATAAACAACAAAAATTGTCCTTTATTCAAATGGGAATTTTCCCTTCTTTTTTGTTGATTTAGATTTACAAACACTTTCTTTATTTTGTGTTGCGAAACACAAAGGAAGACAGCAATACTCATGATACCTACACGGATATAAACACGTTGAAGGGCAGTTACATAACTAGCTACACAAACAAAAACGTGTATACCTACATAAACATACTCGAACAACATTATTAACTACACAGTTTCTCCATACATAATATACATACTTGAACAACAATTACATGATTAACTACACAGTTTCTCTTACCCACATATCCCTAATTGCATATTAACTCTAAAATACAAGTATAAGTAAGCAAATTAGTTTTTCCTACCTCCATTTCGTTGGTTTCTCATTTTTTATTTCTCATTTTTTGTTGGTTTAACATTTTTTGTTCCAGTTTGTGTGCAGCGGTTTACTTACTTTTGTATGTTTTTACACTGACAAGTGAATATCCCAACAGTTTATATCTCCAAAACTGTAAATAAAGTACTTACTTACTTAGGCGATCCCTCATTGTTTGGGTAGGATAATTCTCCAGGGAGGGTCTGTAAGTGACCGTGGAGCCCTATTCTTGACCCACATCTTCTCTCGCAGTGAGGACATTGGCTTCCAGGTGGAAGGCGGTCTCGGTCGGGGTTGGCTTGACGCGCCTTCCTCTTGGCATGTTTCTCTCTTTCGCCCTCCATTCGTGCCTCTTCAAATTCTGCAGCACTGCTGGTTACAGCTGACCTCCAGCTGGAGCGCTCAAGAGCGAGGGCTTCCCAGTTCTCGGTGTCTATGCCAGAGTTTTTAAGGCTGGCTTTGAGCCCATCTTTAAATCTCTTTTCCTGCCCACCAACATTCTGTTTTCCATTCTTGAGTTTGGAGTAAAGCAACTGCTTTGGGAGACGATGGTCAGGCATCCAGACAACGTGGCTGGTCCAGCAGAGTTGATGGCAGAGGACCATCGCTTCAGTGCTGGTGGTCTTTGCTTCTTCCAGCATGCTCACATTTGTCCGCTTGTCTTCCCAAGAGATTTGCAGGATTTTCCGGAGGAAGTGTTGATGGAATTGTTCCATGAGTTGCATGTGACGTCTGTAGACAGTCCACGTCTCGCATGCTTATAGCAGGGTTGGGAGGACAATGGCTTTATAAACAAGCCCCTTGGTCTCCCTACTGATGTCCTGGTCATCAAACACTCTCTGCTTCATTCGGAAAAAATTCTGCACTTGCAGAGCTCAGGCGGTGTTGTCTTTTCAGTGTCAATGTTAACTTTTATGGAGAGGTGGCTGCCAAGGGAGCAGAAATGGTCCACATTTTTCAATTTTACACCATTAAGCTGTATCTCTGACATTGGAGAGGGATTGGCTGGTGTCTGCTGGAAGAGCACTTTGGTTTTCTCGATGTTCAATGACAGGCTGAGCTTCTCGTATGCTTCTGCAAAGGTGTTTAGAGTGGCTTGTAGGTCTTCTTCTGAATGCGCACAGACAATGTTGTCATCAGCATACTGGAGTTCTATAACAGATGTTGTTGTAACCTAAAGTATTTTCTTCTCCTTCAGATATATAATAATAGTAATAGTAATAAATAATAATAATAATAATAATAATGATCATCATCATCATCATCTATGTATTGGATGAGAATACCCTCTATACAAACTGGTGAAGAAGTCTAAGGTTTAATAATAATAATAATAATAATAATAATAATAATAATACACTTTATTTAATACACTGCTTTATCTCCTCAGAGGACGCATAGCGAATTGCAGTATACACATACAAGGCAAACATTCAATACCTTTTACACCGTGAACAACAACGACATCCAATACACCTACAGAAGTAAAAACCTCCCCGTTTCCATCTCCGGCGTCTGGAGGCAATGCTCAACTCTGGGCATGAGAAGGTGCTTTTGTTCCATTTTTCCATGTCGAGGAGCCTGTTTTCCATAGACCTCTCCAATCGTGTTACCCTTTTACCTTCCCGTCGAGGCAGTACTTATTGATCTACTCGCATTACATTCTTTTGAACTGCTAGGTTGGCAGAAGCTAGAGCTAACAGCAGGAGCTCACCCTGACTGCCTACCCTCCAGTCAACAGATTTCCTGCAGCTAGTGTAGGAAGCATAGCAGGGTTTCGCCATCTTGATCTGTAACCCCATTTTGGGAGGAAAATGGCATATATATCCAATAAATTGTGTGTTCCAGAATGAGATTGGACTGGATTGTACGAGGGTTGAATGAAAAGTAATGCCTCCACCTTCATAACTTCTCAACAGATGACGGTACTGGTATGCAGCAGGGACTGGTTTGTTCAGTAGACTCTCCTTTGGACTGGATTGTACGAGGGTTGAATGAAAAGTAATGCCTCCACCTTCATAACTTCTCAACAGATGACAGTACTGGTATGCAGCAGGTACTGGCTTGTTCAGTAGACTCTCCTTTGGACTGGATTGTATGAGGGTGGAATGAAAAGTAATGCCTCCACCTTCATAACTTCTCAACAGATGACAGTACTGGTATGCAGTACCAGTACTGGCTTGTTCAGTAGACTCTCCTTTGGACTGGATTGTACGAGGGTTGAATGAAAAGTAATGCCTCCAAATTCGTAACGCCTCAACAGATGACAGTACTGGTATGCAGCAGGTACTGGCTTGTTCAGTAGTCTCTCCTCTATAGTTCCATTCTGGCAGGAAGCCTTAGCATTGAACGGTTATGTTATTAAAGTGCGAAGTATGGAACTCTGTGCAAACAGTCAGTCAATGCGACTTAAGCAACGTGCAGTCATTGAATTCTTGACAGCAGAAGGTATCACCTCAACATCTGTAAACTTGCTCTCCCAATGATGCACAATACTCACATCAACACAATCCCCATCAACACAGTCCATTTCCCCAAACCGTTCCACAATCCCCATAAAGAGCTTGCATTTTCTGATGAATCTCCTTTGGCGTGACACCTTCTGCTGTCAAGAATTCTATGGCTGCACGTTGCTTAAGTCACGTTGACCACCGTCTGCGCAGGGTTCCATACTTTGCACTTTGACAACACAACCGTTCAATGCTAAGGCTTCCTGCCAAAATGGAACTGTAGAGGAGAGTTGTAAAGAAGTATTAACGCCGTCGTCTGCCACCAAAAATATGTGAAGAAGTATTAATCCCACCGAAATGGGATAACCAAAAACTGTAAGGAACCTCCGTCAAATGCTAATTAAACTGCCACCATAATGTACAGAGACGCTGGTATCAAAGTCTCTGTATGTCTCTGTTTATGTTGTGAGGTAATTTTTGTAGAGTGGAATGCGCCGAACGTAAAATCAATGGAGATGAGGCAGATTTTAAAATAACAAAGAGAACAAGTTTATTGTTGAACAAAGCTTGTGGTTGCAATATAAAGATGTTCAGCTTGGCATATACTTGATGGTTACAATATGGAGAGGTTATGCTTGGCATATACTTGGTGGTTACAATATGACTTGGTAGAGATACAATTCAGCCTTGGATGTTACAACTTTTAAACTCTTGCTCTGGTGAAGGTGTCTATTATTTAGTGTTCCCTGCTGTGAATATTCTCACTGTTTGATCTATACTGGATCAAATAATAGAACTCCAGTCTTCCACCGACTGGCACTCATACAAGCCTCAGTTAGTTCTTTTAACCAAAGTAATCTAACGAGGTTTTACCCTTCAGCTCCCTAGCTGAAGAAATATTCACAAACACTAAACTAACTCTACACTTCTTCACTCCTCAGAGTCCCTATCTGACTCTGCTTTCTCTCAGGGTCTCTTCCTCCTGACTGAGTTACACTCTCAGAGTCCCTACTTGACTCTGCTCTCTCTCAGGGTCTCTTCCTCCTGACTGAAACTTAACTGTCACTTTCAAACCTTTTTCTCTCTAAGCTCCTCCCACCTCCTCTTCTGCCTTGTTTCCATGGCAACATATCTCTCACAGCTGGGTCGCTCCAGCCATAGGCAACAAATGTAAAACACAAATACAGTTTTAAACACGTTATAATAAACACTTCTGTACATGAGTCTACTGAACAAGCCAGTACCTGCCGCATACGTTGCTTAAGTCATGTTGACCGACCGTCTGCCCAGGGTTCCATACTTCACACTTTAACAGCACAACCATTCAATGCTAAGGCTTCCTGCCAAAATGGAACTGTAGAGGAGAGTCTACTGAACGAGCCAGTACCTGCCGCATTCCAGCAGTTGAGGAGTTATGAAGGTGGAGGCATTACTTTTCATTCAAGGCTATTATTCCATGCATTAATGATCCATATATGATAGGATCCTGGCCTGAGTCTGTGTTTGTTCTCACTTTAGCACTCGATCACTCAAGTCTTACGGCATTCCTCAAAAATGTTGTTCCACGTTCCCTTCGATCGGCAGCTGTTTTTTTTTCCTTCCAGAAGAAGGCAGCTGCTTCTTCTGGAAATAATATTCCCATTGTCTCCTTCAGGATTGGCAGGGCTTGCCCTTGGAAAAGACGTCCCTCTCAGTAGGTTACTTGAGGACAAAAGCAATTAGTTCGACTTGCATGCATTGGTCTTGCACTCCACTCATGCGCTGTCGTTTCCTCTTGTGGAGCATTTACTGTGGAGCTGGAGGGGGAATCGTGTCCTTTGGCTTCTAGGTTATGGGTTAAGGGTTCAAGATGCTTGCAAATTTCTCCCCGGGATTGTGAGAGAGCTGGCAGTGGAGTGGGTTTGCTGTCATAGGATGTATTTGATGAGATGTGGCATTTGATAATGATGTCAATGATGTATATGTATTTATTTTGATTTACCCCAACCTTGTCCAGCATTATCTGTTGGTCATGCTGGGACTTCTTGCCAAGTTTGGTCCAGATCCATTGTTGGCTGGGTTCAGAGTGACGCCTGGATATGGGTGAACTACAACTCCCAGAATTCAAAGTCCATTTCCCCCAAACTCTTCCAGCATTCATTATCTGTTGGTCATGCTGCGTCTGCTTGTCAAGTTTGGTCCAGATCCATTGTTGGCTGGGTTCAGAATGACGCCTGGGTATGGGAGAACTATGACTCCCAGAATTCCAGCTCCATTTCCTACAAAGACTTCTAGCATTCATTATCTGTTGATCATGCTATGTCTGCTTGCCAAGTTTGGTCCAGATCCATTGTTGGCTGGGTTCAGAGTGACATCTGAATATGGATGAACTACAATTCTCAAAATTCCAGCTCCATTTCCTGCAAGGACTTCTAGCATTCATTATCTGTTGGTCATGCTGCATCTGCTTGTCAAGTTTGGTCCAGATCCATTGTTAGCTCGGTTCAGAATGACGCCTGGGTATGGGAGAACTACAACTCCCAGAATTCCAGCTCCATTTCCTACAAAGACTTCTAGCGTTCATTATCTGTTGGTCATGCTGTGTCTGCTTGCCAAGTTTGGTCCAGATCCATCGTCGTTTGGGTTCAAAGTGCTCTCTGTTTGTAAGTGAACTACAACTTCTAAAATTCAAGGCCCATTTTCCCCAGACCAGCATTATCTGTTGGTCATGGGGGGGGGGGGGGGTCTGTGTGCCAAGTTTGGTCCAGATTAGTTGTCAGCGGGAGTCACAGTGCTCTCTGGGCCATCTTGCAAAATAAATCCCAATAAGTATAGATACATACATACAAACAAGCTTTGACTTTTGATAGATAGATAGATTAGATAGATAGATAGATAGATAGATAGATAGATAGAGGTCTGCGTTAACTTTCGTAGCATCCCTAGAGTCCTAAACTAGTCAACAAAAGGCAGGATGTAGATAAACAACAGCCACAAACTTGTTGACTTACAATGAAATGGTCTCTGCACTCGATTATTATCTGTTCAATACTTCTCTGCACTTTAATCAATGGCTCTAACTTCAAATATATTCTATAACTAGCCGTCCCCTGCCACACATTGCTGTTTTGTGTGGGAGGTATGGCCCAATTCTATCATTGGTGGGGTTCAGAATGCTCTGTGATTGTAGGTGAACTATAAATCCCTGCAACTACAACTCCCAAATGTCAAGATTCTATTTTCCCCAAACTCCACCAGTATTCATATTTAGGCATATCGAGTATTCGTGTAGAGTTTGGTCCAGATCCATCACTGTTTGAGTCCTGGATGTAGGTGAACTACAACTCCAAACCCAAAGGATACTGCCCACCAAACCCTTCCAGTATTTTCTGTTGTTCATGGGAGAACTGTGTACCAAGTTTGGTTCAATTCCATCGATGGTGGGGTTCAGAATGCTCTGTGATTGTAGGTGAACTATAAATCCCAGCAACTACAACTCCCAAATGACAAAATCAATTTTTTGAGTGAAGGACATACATTGGGTTGTTAGGTGTCTTGTATCCAAATTTGGTGTCAATTCGCCCAGTTGTTTTTGAGTTCTGTTAATCCCACAAATGAACATTACATTTTTATTTATATAGATACTACAGGGAGGATTAATCCAGGGTTGCCACCATTTCACCTGCAAATTTTCTGAACATTTCCTTGTTTTCCGAACCTTTCCTTGACTTTGCTTCTTCTCCAGCATTGAAAGCAAGCACGAGGTCACGATCCTGGGAGGACTCAACGAGTTTGTAGTAAAGTTCTATGGACCACAAGGAAGTAAGTATGCAAATATACGCCACCTTTTGCAATGCTTTGAGTAGCTGGTACTATACAAAAAGTTTCCCAGTGAGTAAAGAAAGCATTGGGGGAAATGCAAGATGTCCGAATCAGGTGAGGGTGGAGGTCTTTTCATACTTGCCTATGTCCCCAATAATTGGCTATATTCAAAATATGGTAACAGACAAAAAAAAGAATTATTTTAAGTTGGATAATGAAGGGCCTACGTACCAAATTTGATCCAGATCAATCAGACCTTATTATTATTATTATTATTATTATTATTATTATTATTAATTAGCAATAGTAGTAGTAGTAGTACCCTGCTTTATCTCTCCTAAAGGGGACTCCAAGTGTCTTGACATAAAAGAATTTGTATATAATGTAAAATATACAAATATTCAAACATTAAGACAGAATTAAACACAAATAATAATAGTTGCCATCCGTATCCATGCCCTGCTCACCCTACCAGCTCAATAGATACCTTGAGTAATGATTAATCGATTTGCCCCCAAAAATGTTGATGTTTTGTTTTATATCGATCTTTGATGTTTTGTTTTATTTCTGTTATAACAGGCTATGCTTTTTATCTAATTTTACTTTGTTAAGTTATAATTCGTATTTATATGTTGGGTTGTATACATTTTGTTAGCATGGATGTATTGTTGTATTCGAGCATTGAATGTCTGCCTTTTATGTTTCGGATCTGTTCTGAGTCCCTTTGGGGAGATAGAGCGGAATATAAATAAAGTTGTTGTTGTTATTATTATTATTATTATTATTGCAAACAGAACAAACAAACATATCTTCAGATAGATAGATAGATAGATAGTAGACATGTGCACAAAATTAGTTTCTACTGTTTCTTTTGTGTTTTCTGTTTATTCGGAAGCACAAAACGAAACCACAACACGAAAATGTGCTCGACACTAAAGCCTGCCTACAGCCTGCTTTCGTGTGCGTCCGAACTTGCCTCCTTGCCTTGGAAAGAGAGTGCATGTGTGATGGTGTATAGAGACAGGCAGGCCCGGAGCTCGGCTGCAGGCGTGCTCTGGGCCTGCCTACACCCCACCAGACACGCACTCTCAGACTGTGGCAGGGCGTGTAGGCAGACCTGGAGCATGCGTGCAGCAGAGCACCTCTTACTCTGGAGTAAGAGGTGCTCAGCTGCAGGTAGTGGCAAGAGCATGCAGGCAGGCCGGCCTGAACACCCCGCAAGACACGCACTCTCAGAGAGTAGCAGAACGTGTGTGGAGGGGCATGTACACAGGCCTGGAGCATGGCTGAGCTCAGCACCTCTTACTCTGGAGTAAGAGGTGCTCAGCTGCAGGTAGTGGCAGGGGCATGCAGGCAGGCCGGCCTGAACACCCCGCAAGACACGCACTCTCAGAGAGTAGCAGAACGTGTGTGGAGGGGCATGTACACAGGCCTGGAGCATGCCTGCAGCTCAGCACCTCTTACTCTGGAGTAAGAGGTGCTCAGCTGCAGGTAGTGGCAGGGGCATGCAGGCAGGCCGGCCTGAACACCCCGCCAGACACGCACTCTCAGAGAGTAGCAGAACGTGTGTGGCGGGGCGTGTAGGCAGGCCTGGAACATGGCTGAGCTCAGCACCTCTTACTCTGGAGTAAGAGGTGCTCAGCTGCAGGTAGTGACAAGGGTATGCAGGCAGGCCAGCCTGGAGTTCGCCTGCAGGTGTTCTCTGGGTCTGCCTGCACACTCCACCAGACATGTACTCTCAGAGAGTAGCGGGACATGTGGCGGGGCGTGTAGGCAGGCCCGAAACATGCCTGCAGCTGAGCACCTCTTACGCTAGAGTAAGTGGTGCTCAGCTGCAGGTAGTGGCAGGGGCATGCAGGCAGGCCGGCCCGAACACCCCGCCAGACACGCACTCTCAGAGAGTAGCAGAACGTGTGTGGAGGGGCATGTACGCAGGCCTGGAGCATGGCTGAGCTCAGCACCTCTTACTCTGGAGTAAGAGGTGCTCAGCTGCAGGTAGTGGCAGGGGCATGCAGGCAGGCCGGCCTGAACACCCCGCCAGACACGCACTCTCAGAGAGTAGCAGAACGTGTGTGGCGGGGCGTGTAGGCAGGCCTGGAACATGCCTGCAGCCGAGCACCTCTTACTCTACAGTAAGAGGTGCTCAGCTGCAGGTAGTGGCAAGGGTATGCGGGCAGGCCAGCCCGGAGCTCGCCTGCAGGCGTTCTCTGGGCCTGCCTGCACACCCCACCAGACACGCACTCTCAGAGAGTAGCGGGACGTGTGTGACGGGGCGTGTAGGCAGTCCCGGAACATGCCTGCAGCTGAGCACCTCTTACTCTAGAGTAAGAGGTGCTCAGCTGCAGGTAGTGGCAGATGCACGCACTTTCCAGGAATGCCTGCACGCCCTGACATACATGCACTCTCAGAGTATGTGGCAGGGCATATAGGCAGGCCCAGAGCATGCCTGCAGCTAAGCGCCTCTTACTCTAGAGTAAGAAGTACTTGGCTTCAGGTACTGGCAGGCGCACACACTTTCTGGGCCTGCCTACACGCCCTGCCATAAATGCAGTCTTTCACATTTGTTGGGCCGGGTGTGTGTGGCCGCATGTAGCTGAGCAGCTCTAGAGTAAGAGGCATTTGGCTGCAGTACTGGCAGGTGCATGTGCTTTCTGGGCGTGCAGGCAGGGAAGCCAGTGGGTGGGAAGCCCCTCCCCATGAAGGTCTGATTTCCGGGCCCCTAAACGAACGAGCCCCGATGCAGTCATGCCAGTGGCCACATGACCTTGGAGGTGTCTACGGACAACGCTGGCTCTTCGGCTTAGAAATGGAGATGAGCACCATACCCCAGAGTCAGACATGACTGGACTTAATGTCAGGGGACTACCTTTACCTTAAACGAAAGAACCGAAAACAGCCCTCCCAATTTTGGGAGGCTTACAAAAAACGTATTGGGGGCCCCAACAAAAGCGGGACAAGGTTTTCCCCGAATGTCTCACAGATAGATCGCTCGATTGATCAATCTAGGTATGGAACAAAAGGAGGATAAAGCAGATAGGCAGCACAACTAGTTAATGTAAACACGACAAAGAGTTCAGAGTGTGAGTAATTTTTTTGTTCCGTCCCAGGTATATGAAACATAGACATGTATTCGTATTATTTCACTTTCATGGATGTTTTGTGCCCCTAAGCACAACAAATATGAAGGGCTGGCTCTATACCTTGCATATTTGTACATTCTAAATTATGTGTGTCATACTTTTAATTGTAAGCCACGTGGTCTCTCCTTTGGGAAAGATAAAGAGGAGTAATAATAATAATAATAATAATAATAATAATAATAATAATAATACCTGAGCGGCTTTCCTATACGACCAGATTTAATTCAATGAAATTAAATGTTTGCTTACCTTTTCTCCAATCAGATTATAGTCCTAATAAGTCAGGGTTAATAATTAAGACACGAACTCGAGCTGTTGGGAGTACTGCAATTTGGAAGTGTCTCTCATTCATAGTTTTAAGTCAAAGTGGACTCGATGGCAATTAAAAGCATCCTTGTATTTATTTATTTATTTATTATTTACCACATTTATATACAGCCTTTCTCAGCCTGAAGGCAATTCAGGGCGGTTCATAATGGGCAGCAATTCGATGCCTCCACAAGTATAAAATGCAAGTTAAAAACAAATTATAAATACAATTAAAACATTAACATGTAATATAAAAAAAACCAAACAAAGCCATAAAAACATAATCTGCAGCATCTCCTTACTAAAATCTCTGTATAAGTCTGGAAACAATTGATGCCCCAAAACCTATGGGTCAAGGTGAGAAACGTACATTTTATCAGGTTATTGTAGGTTTTTTTGGGCTATATGACCATGTTCTAGAGGCATTTTCTCCTGACGTTTCGCCTGCACCTGTGGCAAGCATCCTCAGAGGTAGTGAGGTCTGTTGGAACTAGGAAAAAGGGTTTATATATCTGTGGCATGACCAGGGTGGGACAAAGAACTCTTGTCTGCTGGAGCTAGGTGTGAATGTTTCAACTGACCACCTTGAGTAGCATTTGATTGCCTGGCAGTGCCTGGAGCAATCTTTTGTTGAGAGGTGATTAGATGTCTCTGTTTGTTTCCTCTCTGTTGTTGTGCTGTTCTAATTTTAGAGTTTTTTTTTTAATACTGGTAGCCAGATTTTGTTCATTTTCATGGTTTCCAGCTTTCTGTTTCTGTTATCACCTTCTCTGAGTAAAGCTGCAAAAACAAGAGCTTCGTCTGTATTGGGAGAACCCCCAAAAAAGCACTGATCTCCCCCCCCCCTTATTCTCTCTGCATGGCAGTGCCAATTCTGGCCTTTTTAAGGACCTGGACAACTGACCCTTTTCCCTTCTCTGCAGAATGACCTTCAGCTTATCTAGGGCTCACATCCAAATCCATACTTTTGCCCCCAAAACCTGCCCTTAAGGTTGAGTTATGCATAAGTTGATGTAGGTGAGTTGTTTGGGGTTAACTTCTGAATCCCTCCTAGTTCGATGGTGTCCTTGAAAGGATTTGGAATATTCCAGACAGGCCTGCCGTGCTTCTTGGTAGATTTCCACGTCAAACTCTGTCCTTTTCCGAAAAACGTTTCTAGCTCCAGAAGAACGCCTTGGGCATGGACAACGTACGCATTCAGACAAGACTTGTTTCTTGATACCATCAGCCCGATATAGGGTCCTTCCCAAGCCACGCTTGAGTGTCTAAATCTATTTTAAAATAAAGTTTTCCGCTCCCTTTTGTTTTGAAAGGAGAAAAACAAAGAGAAAAGCTGTTTGCATTACTGTTTCCATCGAAAAGGGGAAGAAAGCAAACATGGGTTTTGGAAAGCTTTGGATTGCACACAGGATCTGTCCCATTGCTGTTGTTTGTGGCTCAATGCGATGGAATAAGGGAAGTTGCCTCCATTTTTGCACAACTGACCTGCCTTCCTTCTCTCCTTGCAGCACCGTACGAAGGTGGCGTGTGGAAAGTTAGAGTGGACCTTCCCGACAAATACCCCTTCAAATCCCCATCTATAGGTAACGTTTTCCCATGAGACCTATTTTTCCACCCTTGGTATCCTCTGCAACCCAATGGGTTTTTAAATGTACAACTAGCAGTTGCAAAGGAGTCACGGCCAAAGGTGAGTTGCAACTCCTTGGAGCATCTAGGTCAGGCCTGGGCCAACTTTGCACTTCCACAATTCTTAACAGCCAACCGAATGATCTAGGAGACTACATTTCGTCTTCTTCCCCAGGTGAAAGGTCACTCTAGGACACCTGAAGGGATCTGTCACAGGATGCTGGTACGTGATTTATAGTTTCCAAATCATGACCTCCCTGAACAGCTGCAAGCTGGATAGCAAGTGTCCCAGAAGCAAGCACAATGCAGCAGAGTCCTTTCACAATAAAAACATGCTTCAGCCCATCTCTCAACAGAGTCCGACTGCCGGCATCTGACCTTGTCTACACAATGTTTAGTAAAGTCACGGATTCACGTTTTCATCCAAAATAGCCAGAGACTTTAATCTTCACAGTTGTAAAATATACAAATATACAACCAGGATACACAGATCCACTTTCCTTGTACTTGTAAACAATCAAGGTCATCAGATAGTCACATACAGAACACAGGCAGATACTCACACTGAGTCACACAGGAGAGAGAAAGATGGATTCTTTCCTCCTCCTTATATAGCCATCTGTTGATAGGTCATCAGTAATAATAATAAATAATAAAACTCTATTTATACCCCTCTACCATCTCCCAAGGGACTCGGTGCGGCTTACTTGAGGCCGAGCCCACAATACATCTATATATATAAATCTGTTAGGTTGGTTCAACCGGACAGCAAAACTCCACAACCCCCCAACGAAACTTAACCAAAATTCCCATGCCCATAACACAACCCACAAGGTACAAACATATCTACTCAAAATGAAAAACAACACAACAACACACTCACAAAACGGCAAAACAACAAAACTCAAAAAAACCCCAACGAAACTTAACCAAAATTCCCATGTCCATAACACAACCCACAAGGTACAAACATATCTACTCAAAATGAAAAACAACACAACAACACACTCACAAAACGGCAAAACAACTGAGCATGCGCATTGGTGCCCAGCCGCAAGTTCCCTGGCGCGCGCACACAGCTTTCCGGCCAACGTTCCCTCTGCAGAAGCCACGCCCACTCCAAGCCCCGCTTCTCGCGCACACACACCCCCTGCCGCACGCACACACACAACCCCACGCTCCATCACTCCCCCCGCCACCGCACACACACACGCAACCCCACGCTCCATCACTCCCCCCGCCGCCGCACATACACACACAAACCCACGCTCCATCACTCCCCCCGCCGCTACCCACACACAACCCCACGCTCCATCACCCCCCCCCGCCACCGCACACACACACGCAACCCCACTCCCCCCGCCGCCGCACACACACACGCAACCCCAGGCTCCATCACTCCGCCCGCCGCCACACGCACACACGCAACCCCACGCTCCATCACTCCCCCCGCCGCCTCACACACACACGCAACCCCACGCTCCATCACTCCCTCCGCCGCCACACACTCAACTCCATTCCCCCCGCCGCTGCACACACACACGCAACCCCATGCTCCATCACTCCCCCCGCCGCCGCACACACACACGCAACCCCACGCTCCATCACTCCCCCCGCCGCCGCACACACACACGCAACCCCACTCCCCCGGCCGCCGCACACACACACGCAACCCCAGGCTCCATCATTCCCCCTGCCGCACATAATAGTCCAGATATCTACCTCAACTTTGATAAGTTTTACTATAGGCCACAGCAACGCGTGGCAGGGCACAGCTAGTCAATAATAAAAGCAATAATAAAAAATAATACAAAACAATAAAGTAAAGCTCATAACCAAAATAAGCAATAAACATTAACAGTAACACAGCGATGTTTAAAAACCTATGGCTGGGCCAAATGTAATAATTAAAATTTAAAAATAATGCTGAGCATGAACAGATGAAATATATGATCTAGGATAGAGTTTTCAGAGAGGGATGGGGCGTGCAGACACTCCTAGATCCATAGTAAAATGCATTTAGAGGACATATTGCTGGGAGTTTCCTTATTCTGGGAAGGCACACTGGAACAACCACGTTTTCAGGCTCCTCCTAAAGACTGCCAGAGTTGGGGCATGTCCGATGTCCTTGGGGAGTGAGTTCCAGAGTCAAGGGGCCACCACCGAGAAGGCCCTCTCCCTCGTCCCCACCAATTGTGCCTGTGAAGGAGGTGGGAGTGTGAGCAGGGCCTCTCCAGATGATCGAAGGGGTCGTATGGGTTCGTATACGGAGATGCGGTCGCGCAGGTAGGCCGGTCCCAAACCGTTTAGGGCTTTGTAGGTAAGCACCTGTGCCTTGAATTGGGATCGGAAAATGAACGGCAGCCAATGGAGCTCCTTAAACAGGAGGGTTGACCGCTCCCTGTAAGGAGCACCAGTTAACAACCTGGCCGCCGCCCATTGAACCAATTGAAATTTCCGGGCCGTTTTCAAGGGCAGCCCCATGTAGAGCGCATTACAGTAATCCAATCTGGAGGTGACTAAGGCATGGACCACCCTGGCCAGTAAGGGACACTGGCTGATGCAACCTCTTTGCAATAACCCTTACATAATAATAATAATAATAATAATAATAATAATAATAATAATAATAATAATACTTTATTTATATTCCGCTCTATCTCTCCAAAGGGACTCAGGGCGGATTCCAAACACAAAAGGCAAACATTCAATGCCCAAATACAACAATACATCCATACTAACAAAATGTATACAACCCAACACATAAATACCAATTATAACTTAACGAACTCAAATTAAATAAAAAGCACAACCTGTTATAACAGACATAAGAGAGAACATCATGGTTGTGACTCAGCCATTACCACATTCCCTTAGGTATTGCATCATGACATTCACAGTCATACCCAGGTGCTGTCAATCAAACACATGTTCATCAAACACTATTTTCTCTACGATTAGAAATGCTGTGCCACCAAGGGTTGCAAACCCACTGAAAAGGGACCCATGCAGCCACACATTGCGCACTCCATGCCATAATAACGATTGCAGAAACACCAAAACAAAGAGGATTTGCTTTTGAAAGAAAAACAAGATGTGGTCATTGGGAAGGAAAGCCAATGTCAGATCTCGGAGTTGGACCTAAGAAAATAATAACTTTCTGCACAAAGTTCACAACTGGAAGCTGATCTGGACCTGGCAGGAGGTTGAATAGACTAGAGCAGTGGTTCTCAACTTTCCTAATGCCGTGACCCCTTAATACAGTCCTTCATGTTGTGGTGACCCCCAACCACAACATTACTTTCGTTGCTACTTCATAACAGTCATTTTACTACTGTTATGAATCATAATGTAAATATTTGATATGCAAGATGCATTTTCATTCACTGGACCAAACTGGGCACAAATACCCAAAACACCCAAATGTGAATGCAAGTGGGGTTGTGCGAGGATTGATTTTGTAATTTGGGAGTTGTAGTTGCTGGGATTTATAGTTCACCTATAATCAAAGAGCATTCTGAACCCCACCAACGATGGATTTGAACCAAACTTGGCTCCCATGGCCAATGGAAAACACTGGAAGGGTTTGATGGGCATTGACCTTGAGTTTGGGAGTTGTAGTTCACCTATATCCAGAAAGCACTGTGGACTGGACCAAACTTGGTGGATCTGGACCAAATTTGGCACAAATACTCAATATGCCCAAATATGAATACTGGTGGAGTCTGGGGAAAATAGATCTTGACATTTGGGAGTTGAAGTTGCTGGGATTTATAGTTCATTACAATCAAAGAACAGTCTGAACTCCACCAACAATAGAATTGACTCAAACTTCCCACATGGAATCCCCATGACCTACAGAAAATACTGTGTTTTCTTTGGAGACCCCTCTGACACCCCTTCGCGACCCCCTCAGGGGTCCCGACCCCCAGGTTGAGAAACACTGGACTAGAGCTTCTATTGTGACCCCCTTTCCACACAAGCAATTTTCCCACAATCCTACGTATATCAAATAGGTATGAAAGTAATGATTTCTAATATATGTCATTCCTTTATTATTGTGGGTAAACAGTATTCCTTGTTGTTTCTATGTCAGTGTGGATGTGGAGAGTGTCTGGTTTGCCTGCTCTGGAACATGCAACATATAATTGTCCTTCTTTAGGGGTCCCTTTCAAATCTATACTATATCTGTGTGTGTGTGTGTGACTCATATATACCTATCTATATCTATGGCTGGATGACTCTTTGTCAGGAGGGCTTTGATTACGTTTTCTTGCCCTGGTGAAGGGTGTTGGATTGGATGGCCTTGAGTATGGTGGTTCTGTGTGAGAAGTTTGCCCCAATTCTGTTGTTGGTGGGGTTCAGCATGCTCTTTGATTGTAGGTGAACTATAAATCCCAGAAACGTCAACTCCCAAATTTCAGGGTCTATTTCCCCCAAGCTCCATCTGTGTTCCTAGTTGGGCATAGGGAATATTTGTGCCAAGTTTGGTCCAGATCCATCATTGTTTGAGTCCAAAGTGCTCTCTGGTTGTAGGTGAACTACAACTCCCAAACTCAAGGTCAATGCCCACCAAACCCTTGTAGTGTTTTCTGTTGGTCATGGGAGTTCTTTGCCCCAAGATTGGTTCAATGCCATAATTGGTGTTCAGAATGCTCTTTGATTGTAGGTGAACTATAAATCCCAGCAACTACAACTCCCAAATGACAAGATCATTTTTTTTTGAGTGAAGGACATACATTGGGTTGATAGGTGTCTTGTGTCCAAATTTGGTGTCAATTGGCCCACTGGTTTTTGAGTTCTGTTAATCCCACAAACGAACATTACATTTTTATTTATATAGATAACAAATCAGCATTTACAAGGCTGATTGCTCCCTTTTTATGAGGTTTGGGTGAAACATTTTCTGCATATTTACTATTGCCATTTTTTTTTTTGCAACTCCAACATTGTGCTTAGGGAGCCCCATCTGGGGTCAAGATGGGTTTTGTGGTTTTTAATGGTTTTTCACTGGGAATTTTAATACTGTTCATATATAATCCTGTTTCAATGTTTACATATTAGTACTATTTTAAATTATATGCTAATGCTTTCATGTTTTATTTATTTGTCGTGTCAGGACAACCAGTCAAATTATATTACATTTCTAACAGAACAAAGCAAACAAACGGACAAAATACAAAATTTGTGAGTTTGGTAGTTGATTAAATGTCCTTTGACCAGTATCTGGCCACTTGGAGTGCTTCTGGTGTTCCTGCAAGAAGGTCCTCCCTTGTGCATGTGGCAGGGCTCAGGGTGCATTGCAGCAGGTGGTCAGTGGTTTGCTCTTCTCCACACTCACATGTCGAGGATTCCACTTTGTGGCCCCATTTCTTGAGGTTGGCTCTGCATCTCGTGGTGCCAGAGCGCAGTCTGTTCAGCGCCTTCCAAATCGCCCCGACTTCTGTGTGCCCAGGGGGGAGTCTCTCATCTGGTATCAGCCATTGGTTGAGGTTCTGGGTTTGAGCCTGCCACTTTTGGACTCTCGCTTGCTGAGGTGTTCCAGCGAGTGTCTCTGTAGATCTTAGAAAACTATTTCTTGATTTAAGTCGTTGACGTGCTGGCTGATACCCAAACAGGGGATGAGCTGGAGATGTCTCTGCCTTGGTCCTTTCACTATTGGCTGCTACTTCCCGGCGGATGTCAGGTGGTGCAATACCAGCTAAGCAGTGTAATTTCTCCAGTAGTGGAGGGCGCAGACACCCTGTGATGATGCGGCATGTCTCATTAAGAGCCACATCCACTGTTTTAGTGTGGTGAGATGTGTTCCACACTGGGCATGCATACTCAGCAGCAGAATAGCACAGCGCAAGGGCAGATGTCTTCACTGTATCTGGTTGTGATCCCCAGGTTGTACCAGTCAACTTTCGTATGATATTGTTTCTAGCGCCCACTTTTTGCTTGATGTTCAGGCAGCGCTTGTAGGTCAGAGCACGGTCCAGAGTGACTCCCAGGTATTTGGGTGCGCGGCAATGCTCCAGTGGGATTCCTTCCCAGGTGATCTTCAAAGCTAGGGATGCTTCTCTGTTCTTGAGATGAAAAGCACACGTCTGTGTTTTGGATGGGTTGGGGATCAGCTGGTTTCCCCTGTAATAGTCAGTAAGAGCACCTAGAGCTTCGGAGAGCTTCTGTTCTACCATCTCAAAGCTCCCTGCTTGAGCGGTGATGGCACGATCATCAGCATAGATGAAACTCTCTGTCCCTTCTGGCAGTGGCTGGTCATTTGTGTAGATGTTGAACATGGATGGAGCAAGCACGCTCCCCTGAGGCAGGCCGTTCTTCTGTTTCCGCCATCTGCTTCTCTGGCCCTGGAACTCAACAAAGAAGCTCCTGTTTTGTAGCAGGTTTCCTATGAGGCGGGTGAGGTGGTCGTCCTTTGTGATATTATACATTTTTCTCAGGATATAAAATATGTATAAAAACAGGAGAGGAAGAAAGTCATGGGACACCTTTCAGATTCAGCATAAATTTTCTACATTCTGGGCCACTTTCACATTTTATTAAGTTATAGACCATAAAAGAAGAGGCAGAAATACATTGGTGGGTCTTAAAGGTGCAGCAGTACAAAAATAACAACAACAACGAAAACAACAACATCTATGATTTTTGATCCTGGGTTCTAAATGTCATTTCCTACTAATTGCTTCTATCATAAAAACATGGAAAAAGTTAATTAAACTACAAGACATCCTGATTTTTCAATGGATATCTCGAATCTCGACCAATTCAACATAGTTTGTGGCACAAAAACAAAGTTTCTGGAGCAGAACAACTACTTTCAAAGTAAGGACCACACAATTAAACAGGAAACAACACTTTCAAACCAGGAACAGAAAAAATATATCAAATTTTGTTACATAGTTTAATACAGGAATCTTTTTTTCCTTCCTCCTCTTTTTATTATACCTTAACAGAAAAATGCATCAATCTCTTAGAAAATATGATAATGTGTGGCTGCCCTCTAGTGGATAGGAGGGCACACCGCACTGGAAGCAAGCCATGATCAAATGATCAGTGTCCTTGATAGGCGTTCTGTCTTTGATGATATCCATATCATATAGAACATATTTGAAATAGGTATATCGCTTGGTTCCCGGATGCTGCATTTGATATTTTTTTCCCTTTGGGATTAAAGGACAGACATATTTACATAGTATTTATTTATCGTGTCATCAGCAACCAGACATTTGTATTGTATTTTTAACAAAAAACAGACAGACAGACAAAACACAGAGTTTGCAAGCTTGGTAGTTGATTAAATGTCCTTTGACCAGTATCTGGCCACTTGGAGTACTTCTGGTGTTGTGCAAGAAGGTCCTCAATTGTGCATGTGGCAGGGCTCAGGTTGCATTGCAGCAGGTGGTCAGTGGTTTGCTCTTCTCCACACTCGCATGTTGTGGATTCCACTTTGTGGCCCCATTTCTTGAGATTGGCTCTGCATCTCGTGGTGCCAGAGCGCAGTCTGTTCAGTCGCCCAGTTTTCTGTGTGCCCAGGGGGGAGTCTCTCATTTGGTATCAGCCATGGATTGAGGCTCTGGGTTTGTGCCTGCCACTTTTGGACTCTCGCTTGCTGAGGTGTTCCAGTGTGTCCCTCTGTAGATCTTAGAAAACTATGTCTAGATTTCAGTCATTGACGTGCTGGCTGATACCCAAACAGGGGATGAGCTGGAGTTGTCTCTGCCTTGGTCCTTTCACTATTGGCTGCTACTTCCCGGCGGATGTCAGGTGGTGCAATACCAGCTAAACAGTGTAATTTCTCCAGTAGTGTAGGGCGCAGACACCCCATGATAATGCGACATGTCTCATTAAGAGCCAAATCCACTGTTTTAGTGTGGTGAGATGTGTTCCACACTGGGCATGCGTACTCAGCAGCAGAGTAGCATAGCACAAGGGCAGATGTCTTCACTGTGTCTGGTTGTGATCCCCAGGTTGTGCCAGTCAGCTTTCGTATGATATTGTTTCTAGCGCCCACTTTTTGCTTGATGTTCAGGCAGTGCTTCTTGTAGGTCAGAGCACGGTCCAAAGTGACTCCCAGGTATTTGGGTGTGCTGCAGTGCTCCAGTGGGATTCCTTCCCAGGTAATAATCCTCAGAGTTCGGGATGCTTGTCTGTTCTTAAGGTGAAAGGCACATGTCTGTGTTTTAGATGGATTAGGGATATTTCCATAGTGAAAGGAAAGGTAGTTGTGTTCCATAAGAAGAGCTGTACCTTCGCCAGCCAAAACAATGCAGAAGCTTGCAAGCAATTTCAGCCTTATTATTATTATTATTATTATTATTATTATTATGTTTATTTATATTCCGCTTTGTCTCTCCCAAGGGAGACTTAAAGCAACTTACATTAAAAGTATTACCACACAATTTAAAATATAGTAGCCATCCCCTGCCACGCATTGGTGTGGCACAGTCTGTGTATATGTATTTTCTGTGTATATATATTTGTGTATATGTGTTTTTGCATATGGGTGTATATATGTGTGTGTGTGTATGTATATATATTTGTGTATTTGGGTGTTTATGTGTATGTATATTATGTATATGTGTGTGCTTGTCTATATGCATATTTGTGTGTATGTATGTGTGTGCATGTGTATATTTGTGTGTATGTGTGCTTGAGTGTGTGTGTGTGTGTATGTATATTTATGTGTGCTTGTGCATATATGCACATGTGTGAGTATGAATGTGTGCATGTCTATATGAATATATGGTGTATTTTGGGGGTTTTTAAGTCTGCTCCACTGAGGGTTTTGTGTGTGTGTGTGTTTTAGGGATGATGGACACTCGTTGGACTGTTAGGTGTATTGTGTCAAAATTTTATGTCAATTCATCCAGTGGTTTCTGAGTTATGTTCAGTGCAATTTTTTGGATCAACATCCCAAACCAGATCTAAAATTGACCAAAAAGTGATTCATCATCTTTTTGGTACCAATGTTGGATAGTGGTTCCTTGTCAAAGTGGTCCCTTGTCAAGTAGTCCCTGGTCAAGGTGGTCCCTGGTCAAAGAGGTCCCTGGTCAAAGAGGTCCCTAGTCAAGTGGTCCTTGGTTAAAGTGGCCTCTGGTCAACGTGGCCCCTGGTCAAAGTGGTCCCTGGTCTAAGTGGTCACCTGGTCAAGGTAGTCCCTGGTCAAAGTGGTCTCTGGTCAAAGTGGTCCCTGGTCTAAGTGGTCACCTGGTCAAGGTAGTCCCTGGTCAAAGTGGTCTCTGGTCAAAGTGGTCCCTGGTCAAAGTGGTCTCTGGCAAGGTGGTCTCTGGTCAAAGTGGCTCCTGGTCAAGGTAGTCCCTGGTCAAAGTGGTCTCTGGTCAATGTGGTCCCTGGTCTAAGTGGTCACCTGGTCAAGGTAGTCCCTGGTCAAAGTGGTCTCTGGTCAGCGTGGCCCCTGGTCAAAGTGGTCCCTGGTCAAAGTGGTCCCTGGTCAAGGCGGTCCTTGGTTAAAGTGGTCTCTGGTCAACGTGGCCCCTGGTCTTAGTGCTCACCTGGTCAAGGTAGTCCTTGGTCAAAGTGGTCCCTGCTCAAAGTGGTCCCTGGTCAAGCTGGTCCCTGGTCAAAGTGGTTACCTGGTCAAAGTGGTTACCTGGTCAAAGTGGCCCCTGGTCAAAGTGGCCCCTAGTCAAGTGGCCCCTGGTCAGAGTGGTCCCTGGTCACAAAAAGGTTGGCCACCACCTTCTATACATACTGAGAAGTAACTGCGAATGCTTGAGATTCTTTGTGTGAGGTAGTGTTCCTAATGCAGGGAGGTAGCCTTGGAAAAAGTTACTTACTACCTGGCATCCTTTTAGAAACTTACAAATGGGCAATTCAAGGTTACCCGTGTCTTGTTTTGCATGGAACACAAGTGGAAGTTGAAACAGGAAGGTCCAGTATTTCGACCAGATGCTGCTGTAGCCTCAAGGCCTTTGTCTGAACTCAGAATGGAGATGACTCCAAGAATAAGTCCCAATGGCAGTCTTCCCTAAACTGCTGGCCCTAGATCTTTTGGATGGTAACTCCCATCATCCCACAGCCATCATTAGAATGGTGGGAGGATGCTGGGAATTGCTTCCTTGTGCTGTTTGTTTAATATAATTTTCAGCAGACTTTGCAAACTTGGGGCACACCCTTGTGTATACAGTCTCTACAGATGGATGTTTTTATTTTGGGTTTTGGAGAAGAGACTGCAACCTCAGTCCTTTCCAGTTAAGAGTGGTTTTGCAAATCCAGACACGGAGGGACTAGCCAACCCTCTTGCCTCTTAAGGTAACAGAGAGCTTTCATGGGAATTGGTGAGGAAATGTGACAAATCCCCAGAGACAGTCACGCCGACCTCTTTATTTGAGTCAGCAGGCCCATGCTGTTTGTAGGACTTAAAATAGACCTTTGCGTAGAATCTATTTCTAGTTTTGTTTGCCTCTTAAGACAGCCTTGGTTTGCTTTTACAGCACTATTGTCAGCCCTCCCTCCAATTATTTTTATTTATGGCATTTTTAAAAATATTGCTTCTCTCTTTTTTGGAAATAGCATCTCAGAAATGGAAAACTAAAGAACCAGCCTATTATTATTATTATTATTATTATTATTATTATTATTATTATTGACACAAAACCACAGTATGTCACAGCAAATGAGATATCTATGCTGGATTTTGTATCACAAAATCACAAGTCAAACACGTTCCAAGTGTTTAGGACTGTGTGATGTATTTTCGAATGATGCGCGCAGATCCAAGTCAGGAGGCCTTTTGCTGTTTATGATGATGATGATGATGATGATGATGATTATTATTATTAGAAACTCTTTCTAAAACAACAAGATGAGTCCACAGCAGACAAGATCACTCTGCTGGCTGTTGTATTGGATCACACGTTGGACACTTCCCAAGTGTCTAGGATTGTGTGATGTATCAGCAAATAATTCGTGCAGATCCCAGTAAGGTAGCCTTTTGAAGCTAGGAGATGGTAATCTTGTCAGCGCCTATTGTGTTTAAGTGCAGGCCAAGGTCTTTAGGCACTGCACCCAGTGTGCCGATCACCACTGGGACCACCTTAACTGGCTTGTGCCGGAGTCTTTGCAGAGACATTATTATTATTATTATTATTATTATTATTATTATTATTATTATCTCTAGTTTCTTATACAGAACATAAGCCATCCACTAGTCGCCATCTGCTCACCCACAGAAAACCATATTTAATCAATGTATTGTCGAAGGCTTTCATGGCTGGAATCACTGGGTTGTTGTAGGTTTTCCGGGCTATATGGCCACGTTCTAGAGGCATTTTCTCCTGACATTTCGCCTGCATCTATGGCAAGCATGCTCAGACCTCACCACCTCTGAGGATGCTTGCCATAGATGCAGGCGAAACGTCAGGAGAAAATGCCTCTAGAACATGGCCATATACCCAGAAAATCTACAACAACCCATATTTAATCATCTAGAGCTGAGGTGGTAATAGTCATATTTCTTGGGTCGTCAACTTCTCCCTTCTCAACATCCCCGTTGTCTTGGTATTATAAGACGGTTTTGTGTGACCCGTCACTCTTGTTGCGTGGTTTCAAGGCCATGGTTTAGTAATTGTGAGGCCATGGACCATGTTTTCGTTCTTGGGGACCATTGGTGGTCCATTGGTGGTTCTTGGGGACCATTGGTGGTCCCGCCCGTACCTTGGGAAGCCTGACTTGGCCACGGTCGTCCATGCTCTTGTTACATTCCGAATAGACTACTGCAACGCACTCTACGTGGGGTTGTCTCTGAAGACTGCCTGGAAGCTTCAACTAGTCCAACGTTCGGCAGCCAGGCTGCTCACTGGGGCTGGGTACAGGGAGCGCACAAAGCCCTTGTTACGCCAGCTCCACTGGCTGCCTATCAGCTTCCGAGCACAATTCAAAGTGCTGGCCTTGGCCTATAAAGTCCTTAACGGTTCTGGCCCAGTTTACTTGTCTGAACGTATCTCCCACTACGATCCCCCTAGGGCCCTAAGATCATCTGGGGAGTCCCTGCTCATTGTCCCCCCATTGTCACAATCGCGTCTGGTGAGGACAAGGGACAGGGCCTTTTCTGTGGTGGCCCCCCGGCTGTGGGACTCCCTCCCGAGTGAAATTAGATCTGCTGCATCCCTCTTGACCAGTGGTTCTCAACCTTGTTAATGCCATGACCCCTTAATGCAATTCCATATGTTGTGGTGACCTCCAACCATAATATTGTTTTCGTTGCTATTTGATACCTGTCATTTTAATACTGTTATAAATCATAATGTAAATATCCGATATGCAGGATGTATTTTCATTCACTGGACTAAATAGAGCACAAATACCCAATATGCCCAAATGTGAAGGCTAGTGGGGTTGGGGGGGACTGATTTTGTAATTTGGGAGTTGTAGTTGCTGGGATTTATAATCAAAGAGCATTTTGAACTCCACCAGCCATGGATTTAAACCGAACTTGGTACACAGAACTCCCATGACCAACAGAAAACACTGGAAGGGTTTGGTGGCCATTGACCTTGATTTTGGGAGTTGTAGTTCACCTATATCCAGAGGAGTGTTGTGGATTCATGCAATGATGGATCTGGCCCAAACTTGGCACAAATACTCAATATGCCCAAATGTGAACACTGGTAGAGTCTGGGGAAAATAGACCTTGACATTTGGGAGTTGTAGTTGTTGGGGTTTATAGTTCACCTACAATCAAAGAGCATTCTGAACTCAGCCAACATTAGAATTGAGTCAAACTTCCCACACAGAATCCCAATGACCAACAGAAAATACTATATTTTCTGATGGTCTTTGCCGACCCCTCTGACACCCCCTCACACCCCCTCAGGGGTCCTGACCCCCAGATTGGGAAACACTGCTCCTGACCGTAAACCCTGGCTATGGGATCAGGCCTTTGGAGAATAGGCTGACCCACTGACGTGTTGACTTATTTAGAACTGATGGGCTGCCCTTGGATAATGATTTAAATTGGTGACCACTGACTATTTGTTGCCTGTTTTTATATTGTTTTTATATTGTTTATATGGTTTTATACTGTTTTATATTGTTTTATATTATTATTACATTGCTGTTAATTGTATATTTATGTTTTGATGTGGGCGCCATGGGGTGCCGCTTTGTCAGCCATCCTAAGTCCCTCTGCGGAGGTTGAGAAAGGATGGGATATAAAAACCCTAAACAAATAAATAAATAATAAATAATAATGGACCACAGGTTGGGAACCACTGCTCTAGAGTTACTGGGAATGTCAGTACTCACTTCTGTTGTGGGCTTGAAGTTTGATAAAGTATATTTAAAGGCTAGAAAATGATCCAACAGGAATATGCTGCTTCCTCGGAGTCTGGTGAAGCCTTCTTCTCTGGAGGTTTTTAAGCAGTGGTTGGATGGTCATCTCTCAGTGGGGCTTCAATTGTGCTCTTCCTGCCTGGCAGACTGGTGTTGGACTGGATGGCCCTTGGGGTTCCCATCCAACTCTAGGATTCTGTGCAGAAGAGGCACCAAGCTTTTGCGAAGGGGAAGACAGAGACCAACAATATATGTTTTGAGCATCATAGCACACAGGCTGGCTGGATGGCACAGTGGTGCAGCTGGCACCAAGACCTGAAGCTCACCTGTTGTGCAACCACCAAATGGCTCCCCACCTGTGTTTATGAAGCCATTGTCTGCCTAGAGATCACACTTTACTGTCTTTCTGGAGGAAGAAGCCCAGCTCGTTTTGCAACCATCCTGACGTCGGCTCAAGATCTCAATGCTGCCGAGAGAGAAAACCGGACCGAACCTGTTGTAGCCTAGACTCAGGGAGGAGATTAGGATTAAGGTTCCAGATTAGGAAGGGCAAAGGGGAAGGTACAATGCTAAGCCACTTGCTTGCCTTGCAGCAGGTGAGCCTGACTTATCCTGACCTCACCTGATGCCTTTTTCTTCTAGTGCCACAATCGTTAGCATCCACAGGGGTTTGTCATGTAACTAAATCTGAAAAATGTTCTGTTCCTGGTTTGAAAGTGTTATTTCCTGTTTCATTGTACAGTCCTTACTTTGAAACTAGTTGTTCTACTCCAAAATCTTTTTTTGTGTTGTGTTGTGTTGGTTGAAACTCTCAGAGATATTCATTGAAACACCATAGCAAAATGTTCTGCAGCGTCTCCTGCAGAAACACAGTTTTTGCAGCATAATAAACCTTTCTCATGTTTTTATGATAGAACCAATTAAGAAATGACAATGATAACACGGGAACAAAAATTGTGCTACATAGTGTCATAAGGTTTATCAATGCAATTTGCTGGCCAACTTGCTTCTTACCATCCAATTAACTGACTTCAGACAGTTGTTTCTGCTTCAGTAGCGGCTCTAATTTTTATGATAGAACCAATTAAGAAATGACATTGATAACACAAGAACAAAAATTGTGCTACATAGTGTCATCATTTATTTATTATTTATTTATTATACTTGTATATCGCCTTTCTCAGCCTATCGACGACTTAAGCCAGTTTACAAGTCAGTACACATAATAGCAAAATACAGATTAAACATTGAACAATATAAAATCACAATAAAAACAATAAAACCAACATCATAATGTTTATCAATGCAATTTGCTGGCCAACTTGCTTCTTACCATCCAATTAACTGACTTCAGACAGTTGTTTCTGCTTCAGTAGCGGCTCTTATTTTTATGATAGAACAAATTAAGAAATGACATTGATAACACAGGAACAAAAATTGTGCTACATAGTGTCATCATTTATTTATTATACTTGTATATCGCCTTTCTCAGCCTATCGACGACTTAAGTCAGTTTACAAGTCAGTACACATAATAGCAGAATACAGATTAAGCATTGAACAATATAAAATCACAATAAAAACAATAAAACCAACATCATAAGGTTTATCAATGCAATTTGCTGGCCAACTTGCTTCTTACCGTCCAATTAACTGATTTCAGACAGTTGTTTCTGCTTCAGTAGCGGCTCTTATCTTTATTTACATTTCATTCATTGCAATAACACTTACCCGTTAGCACCGTCAGGTGCAAGGGAGAAGAGCCAAGAGAAAAAACAAATTGTGTCTGCTATATTCACACCCCACTGTTATCAGCACCTTAATTTGGTGTCCAGCCTCCTAATGTATTGCAACATCTTCCTTGTCTGTTACTTACTTACTTAGGCGATCCCTTGTAGTCCGAGGATGATGGTCCTCCAAGTGTAGTATCCTTGTCTGTTCCACACATGCTTCATAATGCCCCACAACTTAACTCTTTCACAGCTAGCATAGTGGAGATTTTAAACTTGTACAATATATATTGACATTACACTGATAAGGTTTTCCTTGGTTCCAGTTGCTGGAGAGGTCCGTCTTCCCCTTCCCTTGTTTTTAAAGGAAAATGTTGAGTTGTAGCTCCTTATATTACTATTACAGATTGTGCATCCCTTATCTGGTATCCCGACATCCTCCAAAACCGTCCATATGAATAGCTTATTTATTTATTTATTTACTTATTTATTTATTTACAGTATTTATATTCCGCCCTTCTCACCCCGCAGGGGACTCAGGGCGGTTTACAACATACATATACATGGCAAACATTCAATGCCATAGACACACAACATATATAGACAGACACACAGAGGCTATTTAACATTCCAGCTTTTTCGTGAGGATATTCTGGCCACCAGGGGAGCTGTTGTTTCACCATCCATTTGTGACACTGACAGAATACTTCCTCATTCTTTGCATGCTTGCTGGAGATTTTTATGGCATCGTAAATTAGCCTCCCCACATAAGCAGTACCTAAATTTCCTACTTGACAGATGCAATTGTCTTTCGGGTTGCAAAGGTTGACAGCAAACTACACAAATTGGTCGGATGCTCACTCCGGCCCTGACCTGGCTTCGAACTCATGACCTTTTGGTCAGTAGTGATCTTAATGCAGCTGACTCCCAGCCAGCTGCGCCACAGTCCCGGTGCAGATAGTGGTACCTTTTGGATGGTCCAGTGAACACACTTATTACATGCACAAAATTATTTAATAGATTCTATAAAATCACCTTCAGTGTGTGTAAGGTGTATAGAAAACATTAGCACATTTTTTTGTTTAGACTCGGGACCCATATCCAAGATATCTTGTTATGTACTTTACATGTCAAAACCCAAACACTTTTGGTCCCAAGTATTTTCGAGAAGGGACACTCAACCTGTATTGCCTTTATTTGTTTTTTTTTTATCCTGTAGACTCATATAATCCAATTTGACAGCATTGAACTGTATTACCTCAGTCTACACTGTCCAAATAAAGCAGTTTCAGACTGCATTGAGTGGCAGTGCCTCTGATGGAGCCTCTGTGTAAAGCAAAGCTCTCTGAGCAGAGCTGGCTTGTCCCTCATTAGGAACCATTGTTTTTCCAATGTGGGGATCCAAATTAATCGGGAGCAAAAGGGCGGGAGGTTGAGGTGGCCAGGCGCTAATTGCTTGCACGGCCTTGGTGCTGCTAATTAGTGCTTGTGCTGGGGGAAATGCCTGTCACTGTGATTGGCCTGCTCCTTCTGTCTGTGTGTGCGCATGCATGCATATGCCTGTATTTCCAGGATTTCAGGGGTGCAATGCACCTGTATGCAAATACGCCTCTTGTATTGACCCTGGAGAGCAGATTTGGGCATTCTGCTTTCCTTGAGGACTGCTTGACAGCCATTCTTTGTTAAAGGCATTGAAAGGCAATTATTGCTGATGTTGTTATATTTTGCCTTCTACTCAAGTGTCACCTTCTTTTTAGGAACTGACCAATCAGGAACAAATATCTAAAACCCAGGAACAAACCCAGATTTTTAAAAAATCCCATGATTTGTGGTTGCAGGGACATACAGGCATGCAAAGATCTGCATATTCAGGTCAAACCTGCAATATTCCTGCACCTGGAAATCTCATGTTTTTTTGCCATTTGTAGTGATTGCTTCCGCATTTACAGGCCACCCTCCAGTTTTCTGTGGAAGTTCCTGGGATAAAGATATTTATTTATTTATTTATTTGGGGTTCTTTTACCCCGCCCTTCTCACCCCGAAGGGGACTCAGGGTGGCTTACAAAAGCAAGGCACAATTTGATACCTGCATCATAAAAACAATCAAACACTAAATTACATCAATACACAGTTAACACCAAATATACATTATAACCATAAAATCAATAAAACCAATTACAAACCCAGTTTCTCCTCTTACATGGTCAGTGTTCGCTACTCATAGATCTAGTTTTACGTTCCACTTCATCAATCCTGCTGGTCTTACTCGCCTGGTTGTCTGATTTAATTGCCGGAGTGCCCAAAGGCCTGGTCCCATAACCAAGTCTTCACCCTTCTCCTAAAGGCGAGGAGGGATGATGATGCCCTGATTTCCCCTGGGAGTGAGTTCCACAGGTGAGGGGCCACCACTGAGAAAGCCCTGCTCCTCGTCCCCACCAGCCTCACTTGTGAGAGTGGTGGGGTCGAGAGCAGGGCCTCCCCAGATGATCTCAGACTCCGAGGTGGGACGTAGAGGGAGAGACGTTCGGACAGATACACTGGATCGGAACCGTACAGGGTTTTGTAGGTCAAAACCAGCACCTTGAATTGTGCTCGGAACTGAATCGGCAGCCAGTGGAGCTAGCACAGCAGGGGGGTGGTATGCTCCCTGTATGTCGCTCCGGTGAGCAATCTGGCTGCCGCTCGCTGGACTAGTTGAAGTTTCCGAACAGTCTTCAAGGGCAGCCCCACGTAGAGCGCATTGCAGTAGTCTATTCGGGATGTAACAAGAGCGGGATGTAACAAGAGCGTCCAGATACTGTCTGGACGGGGCCCCTGTTGTGAATAATCATGTTCTTCCTCCTCCTTTCCCGATAATTGTAGAAGGAGGGCCCTGTGATCCTCTCCTACTCAGAACTAGGGACATAATGTGTGCGTACTTGCTTTGAAGGAGACATTGCATTGCCTTAACATCTCCAGATGTTTCCAACAGATTGCACTTTGAGAGATCCAGTTGTTTCCGGTAGTGGGTTGTGTTGTCAAGCTGCACCCGGTGTCTTTTCTTGCTGTGTTTGAATTAATTAAAGAACCCGCAGGTCTTCTTGCAAAATGTAGAAGCTAGTAGCTCGCTCGTCCTTCTGTGGCTCCACAAAGGAATGGTGGTAATCAGGACCTGGCCGCTAACCTCTCTTGTCTTTCTCTCTCTTGCAGGATTCATGAATAAAATTTTCCATCCCAACATTGACGAAGCGTAAGTGACTTTTCAGATGCATCCTACAAACAAGTCTTATTTTGGGTTGTTGTAGGTTTTGTTCAGGCTATATGGCCATGTTCTAGAGGCATTCTCTCCTGACGTTTGGCCTGCATCTGTGGCAGGCATCCTCAGAGGTTGTGAGGTCTGTTGGAACTAGGAAAATTGAGTTTATATATCTGTGGAATGACCAGGGTGGGACAAAGAGCTCTTGTCTGTTGGAGCTAGGTGTGAATGTTTCAACTGACCACCTTATTTTGGGTTATTATTTTGTCTTATAAGTCTTATTTTGGGTGGAAGCAAAAGGGAAAGTATCTTTGTTTTCAGTTGGGAGTGAAAGTAAGGTCCGTTTTGTTGTAGACACTAGAAGTTTGCGCGCATACCGCAACGAGTGCGTGCATCGTGTACCGGCATGCCTCGGGAACAACTGTGCTCAGTTTCCGCTCTGTAGCTCACCTGTACGGTTCTGTTCTGTGCTTTAAAAATGTTTAAGACTATCAACTCACCCTCCGCATGTGAGGTTCGCTCAGTGATACGGTTTTTGTCAGCAAGGAACCTGCCTGCTGCAGAAATTCATCGACAAGGAACCTGCCTGCTGCAGAAATTCATTTGTGAAATGTACGGTGATACTGTTATGAGTGAAAGCAAAGTGCGTAAGTGGGTACGACGATTCAAAGATTTTTATTATTGTTATTGTGAAGCACCTGTTCTCACGAATCCTCGTTTCAACTGAAGCCACCAAATCGTCTGTAATCAAAGAAGGGCGACCGGAGCGGTCCTCATCATGGACGTTGTCACGGCCATCTTCGAATTGCCGTACCCACTTACGCGGTGATACTGTTATGAGTGAAAGCAAAGAGCGTAAGTGGGTACGACAATTCAAAGATGGCCGTGACAACGTCCATGATGAGGACCGCTCCGGTTGCCCTTCTTTGATTTGGTGGTTTCAGTTGAAGCGAGGATTCGTGAGAACAGGCGCTTCACAATAACAATAATAAAAATCTTTGAATTGTCGTACCCACTCACGCACTTTGTTTTCACTCATAACAGTCTCACCGTACACTTCACAAATCTGTCGATGAATTTCTGCAGCAGGCAGGTTCCTTGCTGACAAAAACCGTATCACTGAGCGAACCTCACATGCGGCGGGTGAGTTGATAGTCTTAAACATTTTTAAAGCACAGAACAGAACCGTACAGGTGAGCTACAGAGCGGAAACTGAGCACAGTTGTTCCCAAGGCATGCCGGTACACGGCGCACGTGCTCGTTGCAGTATGCGCACGAACTACTAGTTTCTACAACAAAACGGACCTTACTTAAAAAATACTCGTATTTAGAAATTAGAGAGAGGAAGGGCATCTTCCATTGCTTTTACAGCTAGGAAAGGGAATCCCTGATGCTAGAAAATAAAATGGAAGAGTATCAAAATGTTCTGTTCATACTAAATTGTCAATTAATATGACATTAAATTAGCTGAGTTGCTCTCCAGAGTCCTCATCCAGTCACTGGCTCTCCCTTTGAGGGCTACTCTCCATTTATTTAAGGTTTTTTTCTGGACAGGAAGTTACTTTTTGGACACTTCCAGTTGGAAATAAAACCCGTTTGGATCTAGAACAGGTGAAGGAGGAATCCTAAAAGACCTCTGATGTGAACACAGTACCTTCCAGAGTAGTTGCAAAGATCCAAAATAAGTGAAAGGGCAAAATGGGTTGTGTCTGACCCTTTAGGACCCCCCGGAGTATTAATCTAGACCCTCAGACCCAAGTAAAGAAATAGATAAGGTTTCCCATCCCTATTTTGTGGTGTAATGTAAAATAAACCATGTGTAGTTCATGTTTGATCAACCCACACACTGCCTTGCCAGAGAAAGAAAATATGCCATGCAGGTGAACAGTGAAGAACAAGTAGTTTGCTCTTCTTAGTTTGGAACAGCATATGGACAGTGTGATCAGTTGCACCAACTCACATTATGTCCTTTTATGAGAGATTTAAAAATGGTCTTTCTTTTGTCCATGTGAATAAACTCCTTCAGCAACTTATGAAGCAAGAACACACTCCACACTCTGTCTCTGTCTGCTTCTTTCTTTGCACTTGCATAGCTCAAGCCTGAACAAAAATGTCTCAGTATCCAAAAGTCCCAGGCTCAGCCCAACCAGTTTATTTATTTATTTACTGTATTTGGATACCGCCTTTCTCAGCCAGTTGGCAACTCAAGTTTTATGCATCTTATTTTACAATTGACACACACACACACTCGCTGATTCTGTGCATGCTCCAACATGCTTTATGTCTCCAGACATTTAAAGGGATGTTGGGAAAACAGTGGTCACTTATGAGTTTATTTTTCATATATGTGTGTTATGGCAACAATTTTTATGCATATTTTGTTTTGTTAATCTTATGGTTACGTTGTTTTTACTTTGTATGTTCTGTGATTTTTACCTGGGAACCGCTCTGAGTCCCCTCGGGGAGATAGAGCGGTATATAAATAAAGTATTATTATTATTATTATTATTATTATTATTATTATTATCCTATACCTTCATTGGTCAAAATGAGAGCCACATATGAACCCTGGACTCCACTTTTTTGGCCACTGAAGCTTCCTAAGCACCCACATACCCTTTATTTATTTTTTAAGTATGATATTTTACCCACAGTGGCTTGCAAAGCATGCAGAACACAATTAAAAACAAGGACACGCTAGCTCTAAGCATTTGTTTTGCTTTAATCTCTCCCCAAATGGTGATGGGAGGAGATTCTATTTTTGAGAGAGATTGCGGAAGAGTGCTGGTGCCTCAGCAAACTACAATTCCTAGGATTCCATTGCTTTCAAGTGGGGTCAAACTGCATTAGTTCCACAGTGCAGATGCACTCCTAAACAAATTAGTTAAAAATAAAAAGTTTAACCTGATTTTCAAACTTCCCATGTTTGGTTGAGGAGAGGGAAAAAGACCTTTGTGAGCTTGTTGATCGAAAGGTCGCAGGTTCGATTCCGGGGAGCGGCGTGAGCTTCCGCTGTCAGCCCTAGCTTCTGCCAACCTAGCAGTTCGAAAACATGCAAAATGTGAGTAGATCAATAGGTACCGCTCCGGCGGGAAGGTAACGGCGCTCCATGTAGTCATGCCGGCCACATGACCTTGGAGGTGTCTACGGACAACGCTGGCTCTTCGGCTTAGAAATGGAGATGAGCACCACACCCCAGAGTCAGACATGACTGGACTTAATGTCAGGGGACTACCTTTACCTTTACCTATGTAGTAGTAAGTTCTCTAAAATATGCTCAGTTTATCCAGGGCTATTATCAGAGTTATAAGGCCTGAGCACAGCCTTGGAGAAATGGAGAAGGTACCCACCCATGATGGATGGTCCATCAGATGTGTGAAATGGCCACCCGGGCCAGGGCTATCCATATCCGTCAAGCTCATCAGCTCCTCTTAATAGGTCTTTTATAAATATAATTCCAGGAGGGAGACTCAAATGATCAAGGATCTGGAGAACAATCCCTATGAGGAGTGGCTTAAATCTTGGGGCTTCTTTACTCCCGACTCTGGGGCCATTTTTCCTTTGAGTGAGCAGGATCCCTGGCTTTCTCTTTCTCCTGGGAGCGAGAGTGTATTCTTAGAAATGGGGAGCAGAGGTCCTCCAAGGACAGCCTGGGCTCATGCGCTTGTTTTGAGAGCTGAGCGCATGGGACCAAACAGAAGCCCAGCCTTGGCTCTCCTTGCCGTCATGCTCCGGGAATGCACTCCTGGCAGAAGAGAGGACTGAACGGGATGCAACCCTGTGGCGCTCTCTGTCTGAACTGCAAATTGAAGCCATCCCTTCACTTGTTTCTGTGTTTTTTCTCTCTCTCTCTTTTCAGGTCAGGAACCGTATGTCTAGATGTAATTAATCAGACTTGGACAGCCCTTTATGGTGAGTTGCGTGTACAGGGTGATTTTGTAAAGAGTCTTAGAGCTCCCTTGAGACATTTTATGCATTCCCAATGCATCTGGGGAAATGTCTTTTTCTTAGCTTCATCAATACTAAAGGATTTCCTTATATCTTTTCTCGCATCTTGGGCTATGACAGTTCAAGCATCCCCTATCTAAATACAGTGGGGGGAAATATTTAGTCAGATACCAATTGTACATCATAGATAGATCTCAACTATGAGAGACAACATGAGAAAACACACCCAGAATTTTTTTATTATTTATTTATTTATTTCAAACATTTTTACCCTGCCCTTCTCAACCCCCCACCCCAGGGGGGCAGGGGAGGGACGACTCGGGGTGGCTTACATCCGGCACAATTCAATGCCATTACATATAAATAATACATACCGTATGTTCATAACATTATCATTATGACCATTGTCAATTATCTGCCAGCTACCCAAAGGCCTGGTCCCATAACCACGTTTTCAATTCCCTCCTGAAGGGGAGGAGGGATGTTGTTGACCTTATTTCGCTGGGGAGCGAGTTCCACAGGTGGGGGGCCACCACCGAGAAGACCCTGTCCCTCGTCCCTGCTAAGCGTGTTTGCGCCAAAGGCGGGGCCGAGAGCAGGGGCCCCCCAGAAGATCTTAAATTTCGAGGTGGAACGTATTATTTATTTGTTTTATTTTGAGTACTTCTACCCCGCCCTTCTCAACCCCCTAGGAGGGACTCAGGGCGGCTTAGGGAGATACATTCGGACAGGTAAGCTGGGCCGGAACTGTATAGGGTTTTGTAGGTCAAAACCAGCACTTTGAATTGTGCTCGGAATTGGACTGGCAGCCAGTTGTAGCTGACATAACAGAGTGGTGATATGCTCTCTGTATGATACTCCAGTGAGAAAATCACATTGTCTGATTTTTAACTAATTTATTTGCAAATTATGGTGGGAAATAAGTATTTGGTCCATAACAAAGGTTCATCTCAATACTTTCCTATATATCCTTTATGGTTTATTTGTCGTGTCATGTCAGGGCAACCAGTCAAATATAGTACATTATATCCTTTATGGTCATGACAGAGGTCCAACATTTTCTGTAAGTCCTCATAAGGTTGGCACACAGTGCTTCTGGTCTGTTGGCCCATTCATTCCTCCATGCAGATGTATCTCCTCAAGAGCAGTGATGTTGTTGGGCTGTTGCTGGGCAGCACGGACTGTCAACTCCCTCCAAAGTTTTTCTCTAGGGTTGAGATCTGGAGACTGGCTAGGCCACTCCAGGACCTGGAAATGCTTCTTACGGGGAAGCCGCTCCTTCCTTCGTTGCCTTGCTGGTGTGCTTGGGATCCTTGTCATGCTGAAAGACCCAGCCACGTTTAATCTTCAGTGTCCTTGCTGATGGAAGGAGGTGTGCACTCCAAATCTTACGAGACATGGCCCCAGTCATTCTTTCATGTCTACGGATCAGTTGCTCTGGTCCCTTTGCAGAAACACAGCCCCAAAGCATGATGTTGACACCCACCCCCATGCTTCACAGTAGGAATAGTGTTCTTTGGATGCAACTCAGCATTCTTTCTCCTCCAAATACAACGAGTTGCATTTCTGCCAAACAGTTCTACTGTGGTTTCATCTGACCACATGACATTATCCCAATACTCTTCTGGATCATCCAAATGCTCTCTAGCAAACTCCAGTCAGCCCTGGACATTTATTTATTTATAATAATAATAATAATAATAATAATAATAATAATAATAATAATAATGACTTTATTTGTACCCCGCTACTGTCTCCCGAGGGACTCGGTGCAGCTTATATGAGGCCGAGCCCACAACACAACAATAACAATAACAGCAATAATACAAAAACAATACAAAACTCATAGCAAAATAAGCAAAAACAATAACAATAACACGACGCATTTAAAAACCAATGGCTGGGCCAAATGCAATAATTAAAAATATAAAAAAATAATGCTGGGCATGAACAGGTAGCATGTAATTGGAGTAAAGGTTTTGAAGAGGGAAGAATGTGCAGACAATCCAAAAAATTATTTATTTAAAGCATTTATATTCCGCCCTTCTTACCCTGAAGGGGACTCAGGGCGGAGCACAGCATATACACGGCAAACATTCAATGCCGGGACACAAATTCATATACACATACATAAACATTAAAAACATTTAATGGACTGTGCTCCCTCATTTCTCTCCGAAAAATCCTATCCTAGTTATATTTTACCTTGTTCACGTCAGCATATTTTCAATTTTAATCTATTACATTTGGCCTGGCCATTTTAAAAATTGTTTATGTCACTATTGAATGTTTTTTTTTGTTTATGTGATTTATATGATTTGTATTTTATGATTGTTTATTGATGTTGTGTTTATTGATGTTTTGTTTGATGTATTTTGGGCTTGGCCTCATGTAAGCCGCACCGAGTCCCTTGGGGAGATGGTAGCGGGGTACAAATAAAGTTTATTATTAGGTTCTTGTGGGTTTTTTCGGGCTATAGAGCCATGTTCTAGAGGCATTTCTCCTGACGTTTCGCCTGCATCTATGGCAAGCATCCTCAGAGGTAGAGACCTCTACCTCTGAGGATGCTTGCCATAGATGCAGGCGAAACGTCAGGAGAAATGCCTCTAGAACATGGCTCTATAGCCCGAAAAAACCCATAAGAACCTAGTGATTCCAGCCATGAAAGCCTTCGACAATACAAAGTTTATTATATTATTATTATTTATCAAAATATTAAAATACACCATTTAAAACCGTCCTAGTCATCCGCGTCAAATCTAATTGGCCTGGCCATCTTTCCTATTGCCGCTTTATTGCCCTGTATTATTATTTATCAAAATAATAAAATACACCATTTAAAACCGTCCTAGTCATCAGTGTCAAATCTAATTGGCATGGCCATCTTTCCTATTGCTGCTTTATTGCCCAAAAGCTTGGTCCCACAGCCAAGTTTTTACCATCCTTCTAAAGGACAGGAGGAAGGGGGCCGACCTGATCTCACCAGGAAGGGAGTTCCATAGCCGGGGGGCCATCACCGAGAAGGCCCTGTGTCTTGTCCCCACCAATTGCGCCTGTAACAATGGCGGGATGGAAAGCAGGGCCTCCCCGGAGGATCTTAATCTCCGTGATGATACATGGGAGGTTGCATTCTGGCAGGTAATTTGGGCCAGGGCCGCTTATAGGCCAAAGCCAGCGCTTTGAATTGTGCTCGGTAGCAAGCTGGCAGCCAGTGGAGCTGGCGTAACATGGGAGTTGTGTGCTCCCTATATGCCGGCCCAGTTATTAACCTGGCTGCCTCTCGTTGGACTATTTGAAGCTTCTGAGCAGTCTTAAAAGGCAACCCCACGCAGAGTGCATTGCAGTAGTCTATCCTAGATGTAACGAGAGCATGGACCACAGTGGCCAAGTCTGACTTCCCAAGGTACGGGCGCAGCTGGACATGTCCTGGCTTCAGCAGGGGGACGCGCCTGGCAGCGGCGTAGTGTAAGACTGTAGGTTTTATATAGCAATATTAAATGATCACTCACAAACCAGTTTTGCTTTGAAATGAATATATTGCTTGTATCTCTGCAGCAAAGAAAGACACTACTGACTTTTCCCCACCACCACTTCCTTTTATACACCTTTCCTGCCCATCTCCCCCCGCCCTCTTCTCAGTTTCCTTATTAGAGCTTGTTGCTTCATAAGTTCCAATACAAGGTTTCCAGTGCCCTCTGCTGTCTTCAAAATGTCACAGAGAGAAAACTGAGGCAGCCAGGATGATTCAGTCAGGATGTCACGGAGGGAATTTGTGATGTCTTCATGCCGTCAGAAATTGACTCCTGACACATAGTGTGTTACTGATGATAGCAGCCTTTGTGACATTGGGGAGCTTTTTCAGCCTAAAAAAGAGGCTGAAAAACTAGGCTTATTCTCGAGTATATACAGTAAATCAGTGATAGTTGAGAAGGAGGAAGAACTGATTAAGAGGAAGCGTATCTGGTGTGGTGCTTCAGGCGTTGTGTGTCTCACTCGTATTCTCCTCTGCTTCTTTTTTCAGATCTTACCAATATATTTGAGTCGTTCCTGCCCCAGTTGCTGGCCTATCCCAACCCCATAGACCCCCTTAATGGTGACGCGGCAGCCATGTACCTTCACCGACCAGAAGAATACAAACAGAAAATTAAAGGTAAGAGCTTTGATGGGAAGTCGGGCAGAAAATCATTCAAAAATAGTGTGCATAAAATTACCTTCCTTCGATATGTACATGAAACCTAAATGGAATTTGAGTTTTGGCTTGCACCCAACATCCTAGATATCTCATGATGCACACACAGATATTCCAAAATACGCAGCACTTCGAATTCAGGGCATTCCACCTGTACTTTGATGAATTTGCAAACCTGTCAAACTGATATGTATCCTAAAAATAGCCTCACTTTCAAACAAAATGATAACTGTTATGAAAGAAGGCAATAAAGGATCCACACACTATTGCTGTCAGGACTAAACACTCAACACAAAACTTTGAACTGGATAATATGGTAGTGTAGACTCAGAAAATCCAGTTCAAAGCAGATAATGTGGATTGTTGGGCAGATGGGCTTATTAACGAAAGGCCCTCTCCATAAATGCACAGCAGAGTAACTTATCAGCAACAGCATGGCTCCAGCACCAGTAGCCAAAGCAATAAAAAGAACAAAAAACACAAACCAGTGTTATCTCTTCCTTAGGAGGCTTTTCTTTATAGCAAAATAATATGGTTGCACTACTGACAAGAACAAGGTTTCCATAACACAGATAAGGGTCAACCTTCACACTGGAGCTTCACACGCGAGGCCTTCTCATACTGAGGCTTACCTCACACACAGGCTTCTCGCTCAGACTAAGGCCTACCTCACAATGTGAGGCCTTCTCACAGACTGAAACCTTTTTCATAATGAGGCCTACCTAACACTTAGGTATGCCTCATAATGAGGCCTCCCTAAGGCCTTCTATCACTGAGACCTATCCCACAGAGGCATTCTCTCACACAGAGAGGCTTCTCTCACACTTGAGAGGCCTCTCAGACTGAGGCAGGGTGGGACAAAGAACTCTTGTCTGCTGGAGCAAGGTGTGAATGTTTCAACTGACAACCTTGATTAGCGTTTGATGGCCTGGCAGTACCTGGGGCAATCTTTTGTTGAGAGGTGATTAGATGCCCTTGTTTGTTTCCTCTGTTGTTTTGCTGTTCTAATTTTAGAGTTTTTTAATACTGGTAGCCAGATTTTGTTTATTTTCATGGTTTCCTCCTTTCTGTTGAAATTGTCCACATGCTTCTTGTGGATTTCAATGGCTTCTCTGTGTAGCCAGGCCATCAAATGCTAATCAAGGTGGTCGGTTGAAGTATTCACACCTAGCTCCAGCAGACAAGAATCCTTTGTCCCTCCCTGGTCATTCCACAGATATATAAACCCTTTTGCCTATTTCCAACAGACCTCACTACCTCTGAGGATGCTTGCCATAGATGCAGGCGAAACGTCAGGAGAGAATGCCTCTAGACAATGGCCATATAGCCCGAAAAAACCTACCACAACCCAGTGATTCCGGCCGTGAAAGCCTTTGACAATACAGTTGAAACATTCACACCTAGCTCCAGCAGACAAGAGTCCTTTGTCCCACCCTGGCCATTCCACAGATATATATACTCTTTTTCCTAGTTCCAACAGACCTCACTACCTCTGAGGATACTTGGCTATATGGCCATGTTTCGGGCTATAAGCCGGTCTGAGTCCCTCTACGGAGGTTGAGAAGATCGGGATATAAAAGTTTTAAATAAATTTAAATAAATAATGTTCTAGAGGCATTCTCTCCTGACGCTTCACCTGCATCTATGCCAAGCATCCTCAGAGGTTGTGAGACCTCACTACCTCTGAGGATGCTTGCCATAGATGCAGGCGAAACGTCAGGAGAGAATGCCTCTAGAACATGGCCATATAGCCCGAAAAAACCTACAACACCCCAGTGATTCTGGCCATGAAAGCCTTCGACAATACAATGCATTGTTGCTTTGCGATGCCCCTTGCTGCCTGTGTTGACGGCCCTCCTTCTCACCCCGGTCCCTTTTCTTTCTTTCTTTCTTTCCTTCCTTCCTTCTTTTTCCCTTCTTTCTTCCTTTCTCTCCCTCCAGAATACATTCAGAAATATGCAACAGAGGAAGCACTAAAGGAGCAGGAAGAAGGCACCGGGGACAGCTCTTCGGAGAGCTCCATGTCTGACTTTTCAGAGGACGAGGCCCAGGATATGGAATTGTAGTAAAAGAAGCGCCCTGCTTTTCAGAGAGACTGACTTCCTAACCATGCGCTGAGAAGCAGACTATAATATTCATATTTAAACAAAGCAATTTTTTATTACTAAACAAGGTTTTTATGAATAATAGCATTGAGATATATATATATACACACCCACGCATCTATATGTATATGTGTATATATATATATCACCCTTTAGATCTTGATTTTTTTTTCCCTCTTGGTCATTTCTCAGAACCCCAAAGTGCATCGTAGTAGCGCATTCTCCCCCCCACATTCCACTCGGTAGCAATATGAAGAAGCCCAGATGCGCATTCATGCATGCGTCCCCCTGCGTAATAACCGTTCCGTTTGAGCCGAGCCCACCTGTGGGATATAGCGCACCGCCAGCCTCAACAATCGCTCCGTTTGCGAAGGAGAGCGCCCGGCAGCCTCCGTTCCTCCTCCCGTTTCTCTTTTTCGTGTTTCCAAAGACATCAAGCACCCTCGAATGGAAGAAAACGACAAGGAAGAGCACTTTCAGGATGTAAACAAAAGATGTAAGCAGAGATACGCATTGGGGGGGGGGATGATACACGGCTCATGGGACGAGGCAGTAACGTTGCCGTTTCCACTTTTCGGAAACGAAACAAAAATGAAAGCGAACAAATTCCGAAAACAGAGCAGCCCCTTTGAAATGTCGGATTTTTGCAAAAAAAAAAATTGCCTTTTTTTAAAAAAAGGGGGGAACATTTTGTGCGGACTTCCTTCCTGCCTCGATAGAGACCGGTGGAAGGTCGGTCTGCTCGCTTTGGGGAGGCGTAACGAAAGTCTGTGCCGTTCCGTCACCTTTTCTTAGTCCGGATTCTCAAAAGCGTGTCGCCGCCTTCTTTTTTAGAAAGAGAAACAAGGAGCAAGCGCTCTCCCACGTCGGCTTTACTCTCTTGAAGGCTGCAAATCCGGCCCGTTTTGGGTTTGCAAAACCTTGTCGGGAGGACGTTTTTGCTGCCAACGGGATCGATTTGCAGGATGGAGCCTTGGTTTCTTCATGCGCTCGGTGGTTGTGGATGATTCTCTCTGCTCTTTTCGCCGCCGGTCCCAAACCCGCTCCTTTTGTGAATCGGCAAAGCAGACAATCCTAGGAAAATCCAGTCTGATGGGCCAAGGAGGAAGGAGAGGGGTTTCCCCCCTTGTTTTCAAAGAGAGGGATTGATCAGAGTTTCCTTTAACGATTGGGAATGTTTCGATATTATTACTATTATTATTATTATTATTGTTTTTCTCCATTTGGAACCTATGAGGCCTCCCCCTTCCAAACCACCACGAATGGTCAGAGAGAGACCCTTGTACCACGAATGCCTACCTGGGACATTGAGGATACTTGAATATGGACGCTCGCATGTTCACCCAACGGGGATGGGTTTCCAATCTGGACGTTGCCTCTGACGCGTTTGCAAAGGGTTTCCAACCAGGTGTCGTCGGGGGCAGCGGGGTTTCGGCGCCGCCTCCGTATGGAGCAGCGCTTTGGGATTGAAACTGGGGTGACTCCAAAAAGAAAACAAAAAAAGCAAGAACACTGAATGTCAAAGCTAAGCTCCGCCAATTGTAATTTCCCCTTCTTGGTTTCTTCTCAAACCGCCATCGCTCGTTTGAGGCCGGGGTGTGTTTAATGTTGGGTGGGGTCCGTCGGGAAAAAGGAAGTACAATCCTAAAGCGTGATCAATTTGCTTTTTTTTCCCTTCCCTCTCTCCCTTCCTTTCTTCCTTTGGGGAAAGAATTTTCTGTAAAGTAGGATTTAACTTTGGCATGATTATTATTATTATTATAATTATTATTATTATTTTTCTCCTTTAATAAAGCAAAAGCATACCAAATATTTGAATTTACAGGCATGACGCAGAAACAACGGAAAACACGTATCGAACTTTTGGTTTCATTTTCCCTTTTTCATAAAGCAGTAACCTAGGGCTGGATGGGTTGGGACTCTCTCTTCCGGCAACTACGGCTCATTGGGAGGTATAGTATCGACGGTGGGAGACGTAGCGCCGTGCCGTGACCTTTCACCTTGACTTAAGCTCCTCGGACGCTCCGCTTGGTGTGGTTTCTGACCTCTTAGGGGCTATTTAGGTGTAGCTTTGAGTGCCGAGGTGGCCATAGCGGTGGTGACGGTGGTTCCCACTGAAACCAGAAATAAAATGTATTTTTTCAAGACTGTGTATATACACACACACACACATACACACACATTATGAGTGTTCTCAAATCCCTTTTCTTTACACAGGTATTTTTCAAAACCCAAACAAACCAAACCCCTCGTTCCTGGCAATCAGGTGTTTTGACCCATTTGCAATGGCAGATGCAACTCTCTCTCGTCTCTCGTAAGCCAAGCGCCCGTTTCTTTTTAATTTTCCCTCCCCGGACGAAATAGGAACGCTTGTTTCCGTCAAGTGTGTAAAAGAGATTCCCAAAAGACATAAGGTAAACACAGAGGCCTCCGAAATGCAGCACCGGCTTTACCTTTTTCCCTTCCTCCCTTTTATGTCTCCGACGCTTAACATTTGGAAGCAGAGAGAGAGCAAATATCTCCTCTTTAGTCTCACGTTTGCAGGACTTCCTTGGTTTCTGACTGGACTGACTTCCAAAGGGATCCAGTTGCCCCTCATTTCACAGAAGGGAATGATTTTAAGGAATGCTTGGAGAAGTGCTTACCTATCCTGGGCTGGTTGATATGGCACTCCCTCTTCCTCTTGCCTCCCTTCCACCATCCCCTTTTCCATTGGCTTTCCATATGGCTTTCCCTCTCTGTTCCTTCTATCCACCTTTCCCCCCTCTGGGCCACTTTATAGGGCTCCTTCTCTTCTTCCCTCTTCCTTTCCACTATCCTTTCTTTTCCTCTGGGCCAGTTTATATGGCTATCCTTCCCCTCTTCTCTCTTTCGCTATCCTTTTCCATCGCCTGGGCCAATTTAAGTGGCTCCTTCTCCTCCTCTCTGTTCCCTTCTACTATCCCCCTTTCTGTTGTCTTGCCTGGGCCAGTTTATAGGTTTCCTTCTCTTCTTCCCTGTTCCCTTCTACCATCCTTTCTTTTCCTCTGGGCCAATTTATATGGCTATGCTTCCTCTCTGCTCTCTTTCACTATCCTTTTCCGTCGCCTGGGCCAATTTAAGTGGCTCCTCCTCCTCCTCTCTGTTCCCTTCTACTATCCCCCTTTCCATTATCTTGCCTGGGCCAGTTTATAGGGCTCCTTCTCTTCTTCCCTGTTCCCTTCTTCCCTGTTCCCTTCTACCATCCTTTCTTTTCCTCTGGGCCAATTTATATGGCTATGCTTCCTCTCTGCTCTCTTTCACTATCCTTTTCCGTCGCCTGGGCCAATTTAAGTGGCTCCTCCTCCTCCTCTCTGTTCCCTTCTACTATCCCCCTTTCCATTATCTTGCCTGGGCCAGTTTATAGGGCTCCTTCTCTTCTTCCCTGTTCCCTTCTACCATCCTTTCTTTTCCTCTGGGCCAGTCTTTCCTCTCTGCTCTCTTTCACTATCCTTCTTTTCCGTTTCCTGGGCCAATTTAAGTGGCTCCTCCTCCTCCTCTCTGTTCCTTTCTACTATCCCCCTTTCCATTACCTTGCCTGGGCCAGTTTATAGGGCTCCTTCTCTTCTTCCCTGTTCCCTTCTACCATCCTTTCTTTTCCTCTGGGCCAGTTTTTCCTCTCTGCTCCCTTTCACTATCCTTTTCCTTTGTCTGGGCCAATTTAAGTGGCTCCTCCTCTTTCTCGTCCTCTCTGTTCCCTTCTACTATCCCCCTTTCCATTGTCTTGCCTGGGCCAATTTTTGGACTCCTCCTCTTCTTCCCTGTTCTCTTCCACCATCCTTTATTTGCCCCTGGACCAGTTTATATGACTCTCCCTCCTCTCTGTTCCCTTCCACTACCCCTCTTTCCTCTCTAGGTCAGTTTCAATGGCTCCTTCCTCTCCTCCTCCCTCTTCCCTTCCACCATCCCCCTTTCCTTTGTCTTGCCCCTGGGCCAGTTTATATACCTCCTTCTCTGCTTCCCCGTTCCCTTCCACCATCCTTTCTTTGCCTCTGGGCCGGTTTATATAGCTCTTCCTCTCTGTTTCCATCCACTATCCCCTTTTCTCCTCTGGGTCAATTTAAGTGGCTCCTTCTCCTCCTCCTCTCCGCTCCCTTCCACCATCCCTCTTTCCCTCAGTTTAACCTGGGTCAATTTATATGGCTTCCTCTTTTCCTCTGTGCTCCTTCCACCATCCCTTCTTCCTTCAGTTTCATCTGCTGCCTTCTTACCCCATGGGACTGAGAAACAATCCTTTTGAATTTCTCACCATTTCTCCTGAATTGCTTCTTTCCAAAGTGCCGTCGTGGTTCAACCTCTTCCAAAGCCAGGCACATGTCCCATTGATAAGTTAATGAAAAAACAAGTTTGAATTTGGCTTTCTCTTTGAACCACAGCAAATTGTGTGAATTTTGCACCTACTATCACTAATAGAGGAGACCTTCCCTGTTGTCTTTGGCCTTTGGTCTAGTCCAGTGATGGGCAACCTTTTGAGCTTGGTGTGTCAAAATTTGCCAAAAACCTGGATGGGGTGTCAACTTCGAGGAAAAAAAACCATAATTTTGCAATATTTACAGTTTCAATAAGAAAAATGTGTATTCCATGCCGAGTTATGGAGTGAACAATGCTCAGATGTGCAGATGTTAAATTTGTAGAGCCTTTTACAAATTTAAGGATGGAATTAGATTGTCTCCTATAAGGTGTACTCTGTGTCTGCGTGTCATCAAAAATAGCCATGCGTGTCAGTGCTGACACGCGTGTCATAGGTTCACCATCATGGGTCTAGTCCTCTCCAGCGGAAAGCAGAAACATTTTCCTATTTCTTACTCCGGTATTTTCCTTCCCTTTCCTATCTCCAAAGCATCGACCTCCCGTTGGCATTACTTTTCACATTACTAGACTTTTACAATATATATGTAGGAAATCTGGGTACAATCTTAAGGTGGGAACCAAGTTGAACGGAGCATCCTTTGTTTTGGATCCAGTTGAGAAGAGGTGGATGCAAGAGTCCTTTGCTCTCCAAAACAAACCTTAATTGCAGGACTCCTTCCCTTAATCTGTCTCTTGTGTTTGTGTTGAGTGGGTGTCTCCTTCCTCTTGAAAATGGGACAAGAAGGAAGACTCTCAAGTGTTTGAAAAGACGGGCTGGATGAACAAGAAGGTAGAGTTTGCAGGATGCTTTCAAGATGGTAATCTGGGTATGATCTTCAGGTGGGAACCAAGTTGAACGGAGCATCCTTTGTTTTGGATCCAGTTGAGAAGAGGCGGATGCAAGAGGCCTTTGCTCTCCAAAACAAACCTTAATTGCAGGACTCCTTCCCTTAATCTGTCTCTTGTGTTTGTGTTGAGTGGGTGTCTCCTTCCTCTTGAAAATGGGACAAGAAGGAAGACTCAAGTGTTTCAAAAGACAAGGGCTGGGTGAACAAGAAAGTAGAGTTTGCAGGATGCTTTCAGGATGGTTGCTAGAGTTTGCAGGATGCTTTTACTATGGGTGCAACACTCGCTCTGGCTTTTTGACAACACACGGACGGCACGGTGGAAGTTATTTAACCCAAGCAAACCCAGAAAATGACTCTTTTACTTTACATTGGAGAGGAGTCTGGATCTGGCGCTGCTGGTTTTATAAATACTATAAATAAATAAATACCGTATCTTTCCTTTCTTTCTCTCGCTTCGTCTCGAGTTGTGCCGACACTTGACGCGGGAGAGTGTTGCCGCATGAGAAATGGCCATTTCTTCTTCTTCCTTTTTTCCCCTTTCCTACCGGTTTTTATTTTACTGACTGTATTTGGTACATATTGTGTGAATACTTGAAGAGATTAAAAACAAAAAAAACAAAACAGCGGGGCGTGCAGCCCTTTCCCATTGGAGCCTGGATCCCGTTTCCCGTCCTCTCCTCCCCTTCCTTCCTTCTTTCCTCCCTTCCTTCCTTTGCATTGTGATGATGTAGTGGGCCTGCCGGGTGCCATGGCAGGCGCCTCTTCTAAGAATTATAACCTCTCTCTCTCTCTCTCTCTCTCTCAAAATAGTTGTGTATAATGAAAGAAACTGTAAACTTTTTTTAAAAGAATAAAATATGTATATACCTTGTCCCCTTGGCTGGTAATTCAACCCGGGAGAGATGGAGGAAGGCCTTTAACGCTTTGGGAAAGCCGCGGGAATGTAGGATAAGTCACATCTCTTCCCCATTCTTTTCATGTTGGCAAGGAAAGCTTTGCTGGTTGTGATAGAAAATCCCCAAATACAAGTTGTATTAAGACCTTTGCTATCCTTTCTTCCTCTCTTTTCTTCTTCTCTTGCTTTCCCTTATACATCTTCCCTCCCTTCTTCTTTTCCTTTCCTTTCTCTTCCCTTCTTTTTCTTTCTTCCCTTCTATCATCCCTCCATTTTCTTTCTTTCATCCCTTCCAATCGTCATCCTTTCTCCCAACATGCCTTGTCTTCCCTTTCTTTATCTTCCATTCTTTTTCTTTTTCTCCTTCTTTCCATCATCTTTCTTTCTTTCTTTCTTTCTTCTTTCTCTCCCATCATCCCTCCTTTCTTCCCTTCTTTTATTTCCCATTTTCCTTCTCTTTCTTCCATCTTCCCTTCTTTTTCTTCCCTCCCTCCCATCACCCCTTCTTTCTTCCCTCCCTTTATCTTCCCATCTTTTTCTTTCTTCTCTTCCTTCCATCATCCTTTCTCTTCCTTCCTTTCTTCCCTCATCATCCTTTCTTCCTTTCCTTTATCTTCCCTTCTTCTTCCTTCCCTTCCTTCCATCATCTCTAATTTAACTTTCTTTCTTCCCTCTCTCCCATCATTCTTTCTTCCTTTCTTTTATTTTCTTATCTTTTTTCTTCTCTTTCTTCCATAATCTCTTCTTTTTATTTTTTCTTCCCTCTCTCACATCATCACTTCTTTCTTCCCTTTATGTTCTCTTCTTTTTCTTTCGTCCCTTCCTTCCATCATTCCTTCTTTTGCTTTCTTCCATCTCTACCTTCATCCCTTCTTTCTTCCCTTCCTGTATCTTCCCATCTTTTTCTTTCTTCTCTTTGCCCCTTTCTTCCATTGTCCTTTCTCTTCCTTCCTTTCTTTCTTCCCTCTCCCATCATCCCTTCTTTCTTCCTTTCCTTTATCTTCCCTTTTTCTTATCTTCTTATCTTTTTTCTTCACTTTCTTCCATAATCTCTTATTTTTCTTTTTTCTTCCCTCTCTCACATCATCACTTCTTTCTTCCCTTTATGTTCTCTTCTTTTTCTTTTGTCCCTTCCTTCCATCATTCCTTCTTTTGCTTTCTTCGATCTCTCCCTTCATCCCTTTCTTCCATCATTCCTTCTTTCACTTTCTTTCCTCTCCCATCATCCTTTCTTCCTTTATCCTCCCATCTGTTTTTCTTTTTCCCCTCTCTTCCATCATCCCTTCTTTTTCCCCTTCATCTTTTTCTTCCCTTCCTTTCATCATCCTTCCCTCCCTCCCTCCCTCCTTTCCTGTTTCCTTCTTTTTTTCCTTCCTCATGTCTTCCCCTTTCCTTCCTTCCCTCCTTTTTTCTGCCTTCTCACTTCCATTTCTTTTCCTGCTTCTTTCCTTCTTCCCTCCCCCTCAAACACAAATCATCTCACAGCAGCCAAACCGCTTCACCTCCTTTCTTCCCCGGAGATATCAGAGAGGGCCACTTCACCCAGTGACAGCCAATTCACTTTGTTTGCTTTTCTTGCCCTCTGCTGAGCCTAAAAGGGATGTCTCTTATAGTTTAAACTTTAAGTTGGATCATGAAGGGTTTGTGTGCCAAGTTTGGTCAAGACTCACCAAACCATGGAGGAGCCCTTGAGGTACAAACCAACAAACCAGCCAATCGAGATAGACAGACTTTGACTTGGGACGTTAGAAGCAATACATCTGGAAAGGGATGGAGAAGAGGAAAGGGAGAGAATAGCTCATTCCAGTTTGGGGATAACGAGGAGAGTATGTATGCCGACCAAGGGCAAGATGGATGGATGGCGGCAAAAAAAGCCAATGGGATTTTGGCCTGCATCAATAGGAGCATAGTGTCTAGATCTAAGGAAGTCATGCTACCCCTCTATTCTGCTTTGGTTAGACCACATCTGGAATATTGTGTCCAATTCTAGGCACCACAATTCAAGAGAGATATTGACAAGCTGGAATGTGTCCAGAGGAGGGCGACTAAAATGATCAAGGGTCTGGAGAACAAGGCCTATGAGGAGCGGCTTAAGGAACTGGGCATGTTTAGCCTGAAGAAGAGAAGGATGAGAGGAGATATGATAGCCATGTATAAATATGTGAGAGGAAGCCACAGGGAGGAGGGAGCAAGCTTGTTTTCTGCTTCCTTGGAGACTAGGACGCGGAACAATGGCTTCAAACTACAAGAGAGGAGATTCCATCTGAACATGAGGAAGAACTTCCTGACTGTGAGAGCCGTTCAGCAGTGGAACTCTCTGCCCCGGAGTGCGGTGGAGGCTCCTTCTTTGGAAGCTTTTAAGCAGAGGCTGAATGGCCATTTGTCAGGGGTGATTTGAATGCAATATTCCTGCTTCTTGGCAGAATGGGGTTGGACTGGATGGCCCAGGAGGTCTCTTCCAACTCTTTGATTCTATGATTCTATGAAGTGACTGGACTGACCTTGAAGGAGCTGGGGGTGGTGACGGCCAACAGGGAGCTCTGGCGTGGACTGGTCCATGAGGTCACAGAGTCGGAGACGATTGAACGAATGAACAACAACATGGATGCCTTACCTGTCTCTCTCGTATAGATTGAGTCAGGAACAACAATAGATTGGGCACGTAATGCCAGTTAAAAGAATGTGCATTAAGTACAATCAATACATACTTTGAGAGCGCCAAGAAAAATGCAGAGAACAAAATGAACCTCTAATAATGGCATTTATTGACCTTTCGAAGGCATTCGACACAGTGAATGGGAGTGCTCGCCTGGCCATCATCTTCAAAACTGGATGATTTATGGACATCCTGCAGTTCCTCCATGATGGACAGCAATGGTTCCCAAAGTGACCCGTTTAAGGTGGAATTAGGTGTCAAACAGGGATGTGATTTTGCTCCAACCTTATTTTCCATCTTCATCGCTATGATTCTGCACCTTTTTGGCAATCTCTTTAACCTCCGCAGGCTGAAAACCAAAAGTGAAGTCAAAACAATGTCTGTTATAGAACTCCAATATGCTGATGATGTCATAGTATGTTCTCATTCAGAGGATGCAAAGATACAGAATGGGGGGCGATGCCTGGCTCGGGAGCAGGACATGTGAAAAAGATCTTGGAGTCCTCGTGGACAACAAGTTAAACATGAGCCAGGAATGTGATGTGGCGGCAAAAAAAGCCAATGGGATTTTGGCCTGCATCAAGAGGAGCCTAGTGTCTAGATCTAGGGAAGTAATGCTCCCCATGCTCTATTCCGCCTTGGAATATTGTGTCCAGTTCTGGGCACCACAATTTAAGGGAGATGTTGACAAGTTGTGTCCAGAGGAGGGCGACTAAAATGATCAAGGGTCTGGAGAACAAGCCCTATGAGGAGTGGCTTAAAGAGCTGGGCATGTTTAGCCTGAAGAAGAGAAGGCTGAGAGGAGAAATGATGATAGCCATGTATAAATATGTGAGAGGAAGCCACAGGGAGGATGGAGCAAGCTTGTTTACTGCTTGCATGGAGATTAGGACAAGGAACAATGGCTTCAAACTACAAGAGAGGAGATTCCATCTGAACATGAGGAAGAACTTCCTGACTGTGAGAGCCGTTCAGCAGTGGAACTCTCTGCCCCAGAGTGTGGTGGAGGCTCCTTCTTTGGAAGCTTTTAAACAGAGGCTGGATAGCCATCTGTCAGGGGTGATTTGAATGCAATATTCCTGCTTCTTAGCAGAATGGGGTTGGACTGGATGGCCCATGAGGTCTCTTCCAACTCTTTGATTCTATGATTCTATGAATGGTTCCCAAAGTGACCCATTTAAGGTGGAATCAGGTGTCAAACAGGTACGTGATTGTGCTCCAACCTTATTCTCCATCTTCATCGCTATGATTCTGCACCTTATTGGCAATCTCTTTAACTTCCCCAGGCTGAAAGCCAAAAGTGAAATTTCACTAGGCAGGGCCAGATGCATGGATAAAATTATAATTAAAAAAAACAAAACACTGGGAGATAGGACAAGCAGTCCATCCTCCAGGAAAGAAAGGCTGACTGCTCAATGGAGGGAAGGAGATGAGAGGCCAAGATGAAGAACTTTGGCCACATCATGAGGAGAAAGGAAAGCTTGGAGAAGAGAATGATGCTGGGGAAAATGGAAGGAAAAGGGAAGAGGGGCCAACCAAGGGAAAGGTGGATGGATGGTATCCTTGAAGGGACTGGCTTGACTCTGAAGGAGCTGGGGGTGGTGCAGGCCAATAGGGAGCTCTGGCCTGGGATGGTCCAGCGACTGAACAAATAAACGACAACAATGTCATTAAAAGATATCCCCGAGTCCCTTGGGGAGATGGTGGCGGGGTATAAATAAAGGGCAAGATGGATGGATGGCATCCTTGAAGGGACTGGCTTGACTCTGAAGGAGCTGGGGGTGGTGCAGGCCAATAGGGAGCTCTGGCCTGGGATGGTCCAGGAGGTCACGAAGAGTCGGAGACGACTGAACGAATGAACATCATCATCATCATCATCATCATCATTATTATTATATTCCTTATTTTATTTTATTCAATTTCTTTATTCCATTCCATATGGATGGCCCTCTGTCAGGGGTGATTTGAATGCAATTTTCCTGCTTCTTGGCAGAATGGGGTTGGACTGGATGGCCCAGGAGGTCTCTTCCAACTCTAGGATTCTAGGATTGTATGATTTGCTTTCAGGCTAAGGAAGTGTGTTGCAATTGCCACCAGCCACCACTAGAAGGAGGTATTTCACTGTTGCACACATATATGCCAATGGGCTTCTTGCTGCAGATGTTCTCAACCATGAATGCATGCCCTATACATGCAAGACTGCAATTCGCAGTGCTTATAGCTCCTATAAAACTACAACTCCCATGATTCCGGAGCACTGAGCCAGGGCAGTTCAAGGGGTACCTTCCTTCCTTCCTTACTTACTTACTTACTTACTTTAGCGATACCTCATTGTCTGAGGATGTCCTGGTGGTGGGTCTGTAGGTGACTGTGGAACCCTATTCTTGACCTGCATCTTCTTCCACAGTGAGGGCATTGGTTTCCAGGTGGAAGGCGGTCTCAGTCGGGGTTGGCTTGACGCGTCTTCCTCTTGGCATGTTTCTCTCTTTCGCCCTCCATTCGTGCCTCTTCAAATTCCACAGCACTGCTGGTCACAGCCAGGGCCGTAGCCAGAAAAAAATTTCGGGAGGGGTTGAAATTTGGGGGGGGGGGGGGGGGGTTGAAAATTTCGCGCGGGGGGGGGGGGGTTGAAACTTGCCTCCTAGCTCACGCTGAAGCAAAGAGCACAGCAGGGGGCAGAGCAACCTTCAATAGCCTGCAGCTCCGCCCTTGTCAACCACCTCCACCAAGTCTGGCCTCCTTAATGAGAGCATTCAACATCCCCCCCCCCCCCCCCAACTTGGTTGCTTCACTACTGTTCTGTCGCGTGCTGGGCCTGTAAATAATTGTCTTTAGAACAGGACGTGCAACCTTTGCCCAGTGGGAAGCCAGGGGGCCTAAGGAGAAGTTCTCAGAGGTTTCCACCACAAACAGTCTTTAGATGGCTTGAGAAGTACAACAGTTTTTTATTAATGAACAATCAAACAGAAACTTCTCTTGTCTTCAGTAAAGTTAAGCAAATGATTCCAAGCTTTTAGGCAACTGGTGAATTCCTAATCTTGCCCACGAAGGACAGGCAACTGTCTTCAATAACTTCTTCTTTACTTTAAATGGAAAATCCCCGTTTTAACTTCTCCCAGGCTGACTGTAATCTAACCCTTACTGATGTGGGCTCCGCTACCGGGTCGAACTGCGTCTCGAACACCGAGTGGACCTACCAGCAAGGCAGTAGATGTTCTCCAGCTGGAGTTCTTTGGTCTTTAGGGCTGTTTTCCTGGAAATTCTTTGGAGACTCTTAAGACCTTTCTCCCCCGGAAGGTCTTAAGGGTTGAAGCTTTTGTACAGGGGAAGCTTGCACACATCCTATACATAAGCTTACCTTGCTGAGACTAACTAAAAATGGCTCCCTTCCCTTCCCAATTGCCCTGAGCAAGGGGCGGGACCAAAACTTAACAATGATGGACAGGTGACTTGTCCTATGACTGCAACCAAAGAAGCCACCTATCTGCAGAGTCCCTGAAACCTAGGACTGCAATCAAACATTTAATACAAAGCAAATAAAGTTGGAGCTCCTGGTACAGCTGTACCAGAACAACTACGTGGGCTATTGCTGCAAGTAATGACAGTGTGAATAAATTGCTAATATTTGCTTGAGACAGTGCTTACAGTTCTGGAGGGACTCTTAATTTTTTGCATCTCATAGACTTAGCATGAGGATTTGGTTAACCAGTTAAAATTCATGAGTAAACCAGATTTTTTTAAAAAAAAATCTGAAACATTTCGGGGGGGGGGGTTTGAACCCCTAACCCCCCCCCCCCTTGCTACGGGCCTGGTCACAGCTGACCTCCAACTGGGGCGCTCAAGGGCCAGGGCTTCCCAATTCTCAGTGTCTATGCCAAAGATTTTGAGCCCATCTTTCAATCTCTTTTCCTGTCCAACAACATTCTGTTTTCCATTCCTGAGTTCAAAGTAGAGCAACTGCTTTGGGAGACGGTGGTCGGGCATCTGGACAACGTGGCCGGTCCAGGAGTTGATGGCGGAGGACCGTCGCTTCAATGCTTCTTCCAGCACACTGACATTTGTCCGCTTGTCTTCAAACTGCATTCATTCTGCAATGTAGATGGATGCACCTTTATTCCAAAACTCAAAACACTAGAACGTGCAGTACTCCACTTAGCCAGCAGAGGGTGCTCTGTGCATGGAAATCTTATAGAGAATTGGGTTAGTTTTCAGGAAGGAGAGAAATTCTCTATGTATTTATCCCTGTATATGTGTGTGAGTTTGTGTTGAAGTGTCATTGTTTGGAAACTTACCCTAAAAACCATCAGGATATTGATGGCAGCAATTTTGGAGTTCTAGATCCTCTTGCTACTAGGGGTTTACAACAGGCTATTTCTAAGTAATAAGGAGGATCAGAACCTTTTATGTACTAGCTGCCACAAATTAATTGGGTGTGTTATCTGTTCTGCATATAACAAAACACTAAGGGTTGCTAGCTTTGAGCTTTGCATTTTGACTTAGCTTGATGGCTCATTTTGAGCTGAAGAAATCTTTGGCTGTTGCTGGGAGTGGTTACGCAGCATCCTGAAGCTGAAGAGTGCAGCCCTTTGGAGTGCCAAGGAAACTGCTTGTTTGTGACAAGACAAGGACATTCCACTGCTTCAGCATATAACAAGACACTAAGTTTGCAAGCTTTGAACTTAGCATTTTGGTTTAGCTTGATGGCTCATTTTGAGCTGAAGAAACCTTTGGCTGTTGCTGGGAGTGGTTACGCAGCATCCTGAAGCTGAAGAGTGCAGCCATTTGGAGTGCCAAGGAAACTGCTTGTTTGTGACAAGACAAGGACATTCCACTGCTTCAGCATATAACAAGACACTAAGTTTGCAAGCTTTGAGCTTAGCATTTTGGTTTAGCTTGATGGCTCATTTTGAGCTGAAGAAACCTTTGGCTGTTGCTGGGAGTGGTTACGCAGCATCCTGAAGCTGAAGAGTGAATCCGTTTGGAGTGCCAAGGAAACTGCTTGTTTGTGACAAGCCAAGGACATTCCACTGCTTCAGCATATAACAAGACACTAAGTTTGCAAGTTTTGAGCTTAGCATTTTGGTTTAGCTTGATGGCTCATTTTGAGCTGAAGAAACCTTTGGCTGTTGCTGGGAGTGGTTACGCAGCATCCTGAAGATGTAGAGTGCAGCCGTTTGGAGTGCCAAGGAAACTGCTTGTTTGTGACAAGACAAGGACATTCCACTGCTTCAGCATATAACAAGACACTAAGTTTGCAAGCTTTGAACTTTGCATTTTGGTTTAGCTTGATGGCTCATTTTGAGCTGAAGAAACCTTTGGCTGTTGCTGGGAGTGGTTACGCAGCATCCTGAAGCTGTAGAGTGCAGCCGTTTGGAGTGCCAAGGAAACTGCTTGTTTGTCACAAGACAAGGACATTCCACTGCTTCAGCATATAACAAGACACTAAGTTTGCAAGCTTTGAACTTTGCATTTTGGTTTAGCTTGATGGCTCATTTTGAGCTGAAGAAACCTTTGGCTGTTGCTGGGAGTGGTTACGCAGCATCCTGAAGATGTAGAGTGCAGCCGTTTGGAGTGCCAAGGAAACTGCTTGTTTGTGACAAGACAAGGACATTCCACTGCTTCAGCATATAACAAGACACTAAGTTTGCAAGTTTTGAGCTTAGCATTTTGGTTTAGCTTGATGGCTCATTTTGAGCTGAAGAAACCTTTGGCTGTTGCTGGGAGTGGTTACGCAGCATCCTGAAGATGTAGAGTGCAGCCGTTTGGAGTGCCAAGGAAACTGCTTGTTTGTGACAAGACAAGGACATTCCACTGCTTCAGCATATAACAAGACACTAAGTTTGCAAGCTTTGAACTTTGCATTTTGGCTTAGCTTGTGGCTCATTTTGAGCTGAAGAAACCTTTGGCTGTTGCTGGGAGTGGTTACGCAGCATCCTGAAGCTGAAGAGTGAATCCGTTTGGAGTGCCAAGGAAACTGCTTGTTTGTCACAAGACAGGGACTTTCTCCTGCTTCAGCATATAACAAGACACCAAGTTTGCAAGCTTTGAGCTTTGCATTTTGGCTTAGCTTGTGGCTCATTTTGAACTGAAGAAACCTTTGGCCGTTGCTGGGAGTGGTTACGCAGCATCCTGAAGCTGAAGAGTGCAGCCGTTTGGAGTGCCAAGGAAACTGCTTGTTTGTGACAAGACAAGGACATTCCACTGCTTCAGCATATAACAAGACACTAAGTTTGCAAGCTTTGAACTTAGCATTTTGGTTTAGCTTGATGGCTCATTTTGAGCTGAAGAAACCTTTGGCTATTGCTGGGAGTGGTTACGCAGCATCCTGAAGCTGAAGAGTGCAGCCGTTTAGAGTGCCAAGGAAACTGCTTATTTGTGACAAGACAAGGACATTCTCCTGCTTCAGCATATAACAAGGCACTAAGTTTGCAAGCTTTGAGCTTTGCATTTGGCTTTGCTTGATGGGTCTTTTGAGCTGAAGAAACCTTTGGAGTATTGTTATTGTTTTTATTAATAGTAATGACAATTGCCATTGTTATGCATAAGTCCCATGTATTATTATTATTATTATTATTATTATTATTATTTTCCAATTATATTATTATTGGAAGTATTCTGATTGCAAGTACTGTTATGCAACATTGTTATGCATACTAGTCATTGTTATGCATACTAATAACAACTTAATAATAATGATAATATTAATTGAAATATAAATTTGTTATGCATAATAATAATAATAATTCCAATATAATAATAACAATAACAATAATAATAACAATAACAATAACAACAGAGTCATTGTTATGCAATTATTATTATTGGAGTATTGTTATTGTTTTTATTAATAGTAATGACAATTGCCATTGTTATTCATAAGCCCCATGTATTATTATTACTATTATATTTTTATTCAATTATATTATTATTGGAAGTATTATTATTGCAAGTATTGTTATGCATCTTTGTTATGCATAATAACAATAATAATAATTCCAATATAGTAATAACAATAATGGAGTCATTGTTATAAAATTATTATTATAATTATTAAAGTATTATTATTGCCAGTATTGTTATTGCTATTTATTTATTTATTTATTTGCTTTACTTCTATACCGCCTTTCTCAGCCAAAATGGCGACTCAAGGCGGTTTACATAGTAAAGGTTAACACAACAACATCAAAAAGGCAATTAAAAACACATTATACAACATATCAAGTCAAAACAATCATTATCATAGACGTGCGCCTCAGCAGACAAATCAGAATCCGTAATCATAGTCCTTTATACCAGTTCCTATGTTCAGTTGTACCATCTTACTGTATTTCATTGCACTATTTAGCCAAACGCTTGTTCGTAAAGCCAAGTCTTGACTTTCCTCCGGAATGCCAGCAGTGAGGGGGCCTGTCTGATGTCCACAGGTAGGGCGTTCCACAGCCGAGGGGCCACCACCGAGAAGGCCCTGTCTCTCGTCCCCGCCAACCGCGCCTGCGATGCGGGCGGGACCGAGAGCAGGGCCTCCCCAGATGATCTTAATGTCCTAGTCGGTTCATAGGAGGAGATGCGTTCGGAGAGATAAGTAGGGCCAGAACCGTTTAGGGCTTTATAGGCTAAAGCCAGCACCTTGAATTGTGCCCGGTAGCAGATTGGCAGCCAGTGGAGCTGGCGCAACAGAGGAGTGGTGTGCTCCCTGAGTGCCGCTCCTGTTAGCAACCTGGCTGTCGAACGTTGGACCATTTGAAGCTTCTGAGCAGTCTTCAAGGGCAACCCCACGTAGAGAGCGTTGCAGTAGTCTAAGCGGGATGTAACCAGAGCGTGGACTACCGTGGCCAAGTCAGACTTCCCAAGGTACGGGCGCAGCTGGCGCACGAGTTTTAACTGTGCGAATGCTCCCCTGGTCACCGCCGAAACCTGGGGTTCCAGGCTCAGCGATGAGTCCAGGGTCACACCCAAGCTGCAAACCTGCATCTTCAGGGGGAGTGCGACCCCATCCAACACAGGCTGTAACCCTATACCCTGTTCGACCTTGCGACTGACCAGGAGTACCTCTGTCTTGTCTGGATTCAATTTCAATTTGTTCGCCCTCATCCAGACCGTAACAGCGGCCAAGCTGTTCAGGACCTGGACAGCCTCCTTAGTAGCAGGTGGAAAGGAGTGACAGAGCTGGACATCATCTGCGTACAGATGACATCGGACTCCGAAACTCCGGATGATCTCCCCCAGCGGCTTCATGTAGATGTTAAACAGCATGGGAGACAGTATTGAACCCTGAGGAACCCCACAAGACAAAGGTTGTGGGGTTGAACAGGAGTCTCCCAACAACACCTTCTGAGATCGACCCTCCAGGAATGAGCGGAGCCACTGCAGAACAGTACCTCCGAGACCCATTTCCGCGAGGCTTCCCAGAAGGATACCATGGTCGACGGTATCGAAGGCCGCTGAGAGGTCGAGCAGCACCAACAGGGACACACTCCCCCTGTCAAGCTCACTAATAATAATAGAGCCATTGTTATGCATAATAATAATAATAATAATAATAATAATAATAATAATAATAATTCCAATATAATAATAATAACAACAACAATAATGAGTCATTGTTATGCAATTATTATTATTGGAGTTTTGTTATTGTTTTTCTTAATAGTAATGACAATTACTGCAGATGCAGACTGTGGCCAGGAAATCAGGAGACGCTTCCTTCTTGGGAGGAGAGCAATGTCCAGTCTCGATAAAATAGTGAAGAGTAGAGACATCAGACTGGCAACCAAGATCCATTGCCTAGTCCAAGCCATGGTATTCCCTTTAGTCACCTACGGATGTGAGAGCTGGACCTTAGGGAAAGCTGAGCGAAGGAAGAGAGATGCTTTTGAGCTGTGGTGTTGGAGGAAAGTTCTGAGAGTGCCTTGGACTGCGAGAAGATCCAACCAGCCCATCCTCCAGGAAATAAAGCCCGACTGCTCACTGGAGGGAAGGAGATGAGAGACAAAGTGGAAGTTCTTTGGCCACATCATGAGGAGACAGGAAAGCCTGGAGAAGACAACGATGCTGGGGAAAGTGGAAGGCAAAAGGAAGAGGGGCCGACCAAGGGCAAGAGGGATGGATGGCATCCTTGAAGTGACTGGACTGACCTTGAAGGAGCTGGGGGTGGTGACGGCCGACAGGGAGCTCTGGCGTGGGCTGGTCCATGAGGTCACAAAGAGTCGGAGATGACTGAACGAATGAACAACAACAACAAATGACAATTGCCATTGTTATGCATAAGCCCCATGTAATATTATTATTATTATATTTTATGCAATTATATTGTTATTATTGCAAGTATTGTTATTGCAAGTATTGTTATGCATCATTGTTATGCATACTAATCATTGTTATGCATACCAATAACAACTTATTATTATTATTATTATTATTATTATATATTTTATGCAATTATATTGTTATTATTGCAAGTATTATTATTGCAAGTATTGTTATGCATCATTGTTATGCATACTAATCATTGTTATGCATACCAATAACAACTTATTATTATTATTATTATTATATTTTATGCAATTATATTGTTATTATTGCAAGTATTGTTATTGCAAGTATTGTTATGCATCATTGTTATGCATACTAATCATTGTTATGCATACCAATAACAACTTATGATTATTATTATTATTATTATTATATTATATTTTATGCAATTATATTGTTATTATTGCAAGTATTATTATTGCAAGTATTGTTATGCATCATTGTTATGCATACTAATCATTGTTATGCATACCAATAACAACTTATTATTATTATTATTATTATTATATTTTATGCAATAATATTGTTATTATTGCAAGTATTATTATTGTAAGTATTGTTATGCATCATTGTTATGCATACTAATCATTGTTATGCATACCAATAACATCTTATGATTATTAATATATTTTATTTATTTATTTATTTGCTGCATTTGTTAACCGCCGCTCTCAGCCCTAGGGCGACTCGCGGCGGTGTACAACATATAAAAAACCATTTACAATAAGCTACAACGACAAAAACCAACATATCACTAATACACAGTCATCTAATTACACTAAAAATATCCGCTCCATCTTATCGTAGAATCATAACCAATCTCGTAGTCCATATTCCGTTCCAGTTGTCATTTCCAGTTACTGTAACACTCAGTTAAATGCCTTCTTGAATAGCCATGTCTTCAGGCTCTTACGGAAGGACATAAGGGAGGGCACCTGTCTGATGTCAGCAGGGAGGGTGTTCCACAGCCGGGGGGCCACCACCGAGAAGGCCCTCTCTCTCGTCCCCGCCAGACGTGCCTGTGAGGCAGGCGGGATCGAGAGAAGGGCCTCCCCAGACGATCTCAAGGTCCTCGTGGGCTCATAGGCCGAGATGCGATCCGAAAGGTATTTTGGGCCGGCCGGAACCGTTTAGGGCTTTGTAGGATAACACCAGCACCTTAAATTGGGCCCGGTAGCAGATCGGCAGCCAGTGGAGCTGGAACAACAAGGGCGTTGTATGCTCCCTGCGTCCCGCTCCTGTTAGTAACATGGCTGCCGCGCGCTGGACTAGCTGGAGCTTCCGGGCCGTCTTCAAGGGCAGCCCCACGTAGAGAGCGTTGCAGTGGTCAAGGCGGGATGTGACCAGAGCGTGTACCACCGTGGCCAAGTCAGACTTCCCGAGGTACGGGCGCAGCTGTGCAAATGCTCCCCTGGTCACCGCTGAAACCTGGGGGTCCAGGCTCAACGATGAATCCAGGATCACACCCAAGCTGCGAACCTGCGCCTTCAAGGGGAGTGCGACCCCATCCAGCACAGGCTGTAACCCTATACCCCGTTCGGCCTTGCGACTGACCAGGAGTGCCTCTGTCTTGTCTGGATTTAATTTCAGTTTGTTCGCCCTCATCCAGACCGTCACAGCGGCCAGGCACCGGTTAAGGACTTCGACAGCCTCCTTAGTAGCAGGTGGGAAGGAGTGACAGAGTTGGACGTCATCTGCGTACAGGTGACACCGTACCCCGAAACTCCGGATGATCTTACCCAGCGGCTTCATGTAGATGTTAAACAGCATGGGGGACAGGATGGAGCCCTGAGGAACCCCACAGGTCAAAGGCTTTGCATATTGCATATATTGTTATGCAATTGTATTGTTATTATTAGAAGTATTATTATTGCAAGTATTGTTATGCAACATTGTTATGCATACTTAACATTGTCGTGCACACTAATAACAACTTATTATTATTAATATTAATTCAAATATAATACTATTATTATTAATAATAAATGGGATTTTATTTTTTATTCATGTTTCCTCAAGGCAGGTGGCAACATAGTTCAAATGCCTAGGTAAAAACCCATTAAAAGCTATATTTCTACCATTCTGTTTGTTGGAAAGCATGCAATAGGATCCCAGAGATGCCAATCGCCTCCCTTGCCCTACATTTCCAAAGGGCTGAGTAAGATAACACCGGCCTTTCATATCTGCAGCGGCCGTGAGTATTAATGTATGAGAGCCATCTCTCCGGTTACCTACCGACAGTCTATTTCCCTGAGTAGCACATTCTCTCCTTTGTTCCACTTGCAATAGCTCTGGCTGTAGTAATAATACTATCCATAGAAGAACCCCAGGAAGCCATGCACTTCCTTTGTTCCCAGCTCTGCTGATGGACTGCAGTGCGCACATGCAACGAGTTCAACTGCATCTACACTGCAGAAGTAACACAGTTTGAGACCGCTTGAACTGCCATGCCTCAATGCTATGGCATCCTGGGAGATGTCGTTTTAGTGAGGCATCCGCACCATTTGGAGAAGTAGAACTACAACTCCCAGAGATCCATAGCATTGAGTTCAATTGAGGTCACACTGCATTAATGTATGTATGTATGTTGGTTTGAACCACCAAGGCTCCTCTACTGCTCAATGGATCTGGACCAAACTTTGGCACAAAGATCACTCGTAATCCAACTTGACATCATTGATTGGTTTGAACTTTTGGACAACTCCCAGGGATCCATAGCATTGAGTTCAAGTGAGGTCACACTGCATTAATGTATGTACGTATGTATGTTGGTTTGAACCACCAAGGCTCCTAAACTGCTCAATGGATCTGGACCAAACTTTGGCACAAAGATCACTCGTAATCCAACTTGAAATCATTGATTGGTTTGAACTTTTGGACAACTCCCAGGAATCCATAGCATTGAGTTCAAGTGAGGTCACACTGCATTAATGTATGTACGTATGTATGTTGGTTTGAACCACCAAGGCTCCTAAACTGCTCAATGGATCTGGACCAAACTTTGGCACAAAGATCACTCGTAATCCAACTTGAAATCATTGATTGGTTTGAACTTTTGGACAACTCCCAGGGATCCATAGTATTGAGTTCAAGTGAGGTCACACTGCATTAATGTATGTACGTATGTATGTTGGTTTGAACCACCAAGGCTCCTAAACTGCTCAATGGATCTGGACCAAACTTTGGCACAAAGATCACTCGTAATCCAACTTGAAATCATTGATTGGTTTGAACTTTTGGACAACTCCCAGGGATCCATAGTATTGAGTTCAAGTGAGGTCACACTGCATTAATGTATGTACGTATGTATGTTGGTTTGAACCACCAAGGCTCCTAAACTGCTCAATGGATCTGGACCAAACTTTGGCACAAAGATCACTCGTAATCCAACTTGAAATCATTGATTGGTTTGAACTTTTGGACAACTCCCAGGGATCCATAGTATTGAGTTCAAGTGAGGTCACACTGCATTAATGTATGTACGTATGTATGTTGGTTTGAACCACCAAGGCTCCTAAACTGCTCAATGGATCTGGACCAAACTTTGGCACAAAGATCACTCGTAATCCAACTTGAAATCATTGATTGGTTTGAACTTTTGGACAACTCCCAGGGATCCATAGTATTGAGTTCAAGTGAGGTCACACTGCATTAATGTATGTACGTATGTATGTTGGTTTGAACCACCAAGGCTCCTAAACTGCTCAATGGATCTGGACCAAACTTTGGCACAAAGATCACTCGTAATCCAACTTGAAATCATTGATTGGTTTGAACTTTTGGACAACTCCCAGGGATCCATAGTATTGAGTTCAAGTGAGGTCACACTGCATTAATGTATGTACGTATGTATGTTGGTTTGAACCACCAAGGCTCCTAAACTGCTCAATGGATCTGGACCAAACTTTGGCACAAAGATCACTCGTAATCCAACTTGAAATCATTGATTGGTTTGAACTTTTGGACAACTCCCAGGAATCCATAGCATTGAGTTCAAGTGAGGTCACACTGCATTAATGTATGTACGTATGTATGTTGGTTTGAACCACCAAGGCTCCTAAACTGCTCAATGGATCTGGACCAAACTTTGGCACAAAGATCACTCGTAATCCAACTTGAAATCATTGATTGGTTTGAACTTTTGGACACCTCCCAGGGATCCATAGCATTGAGTTCAAGTGAGGTCACACTGCATTAATGTATGTACGTATGTATGTTGGTTTGAACCACCAAGGCTCCTAAACTGCTCAATGGATCTGGACCAAACTTTGGCACAAAGATCACTCGTAATCCAACTTGAAATCATTGATTGGTTTGAACTTTTGGACAACTCCCAGGAATCCATAGTATTGAGTTCAAGTGAGGTCACACTGCATTAATGTATGTACGTATGTATGTTGGTTTGAACCACCAAGGCTCCTAAACTGCTCAATGGATCTGGACCAAACTTTGGCACAAAGATCACTCGTAATCCAACTTGAAATCATTGATTGGTTTGAACTTTTGGACAACTCCCAGGGATCCATAGCATTGAGTTCAAGTGAGGTCACACTGCATTAATGTATGTATGTATGCATGTATGTTGGTTTGTACCACAAAGGCTCCTACACTGCTCAATGGATCTGGACCGAACTTTGGCACAAAGATCACTCGTAATCCAACTTGAAATCATTGATTGGTTTGAACTAAAAGAACTACCTTTTTGAGGCCCAGAATAGAGAGAAAGGAAAGGAACAAAGCAGATTGGCTGTCACTGGGTGAAGTTGCCCTCTGTCAATGGGGAAGAAAGGGAGTGAGACAGATTCCATGTTGATAGGTGGTGTGTGTAGGAGAGGAAGGAAGGAAATAGAGAAAAGAAAAGAAAAAGGGAAGGAAGGAAAGAAAGAGTGGTGGAGAGGAAGGAAGGAAGATGGAAAGAAGATGGAGGGAGAGAGAAAGGAAGGGAGGAAAGATGGAAAGAAAGAAGATGGAGGGAGGGAGAGAAAGAGAGGGAAGGAATGAAAGAGAGAGAAGAAAGGGAGAAAGAGGAAGGGAGGAAAGGAAGGAAGGAGAAGATGGAAAAAAGAAGATGGAAGGAGGTAGAAAGAGGGAAGAAAGGAAAGAGAAGAAAGAAGAAGGAAGGAAGGAAGGAAGGAAGGAAGGAAGAAGAAGAGGGAAAGAAAGAAGATGAAGGGAGAGAAAGAAAAAGAGGGGGAAGAAAGAAAAGAGAGAGAATAAAGAGAGAAAGAGGAAGGAAGGGAGGAAAGAAAGTAAGGAAAGAAAGAAAGAAGGAAGGAAGGGAAGGAAGAAAGGAAGGAGAAGAGGTGAAAGAAGATGAGGGGAGGGAGAGGAAGAGAGTGAATGAAGGAAAGAGAAGAAAGAAAGAGGAAGGGAGAGAGGAAAGAAGGAAAGGAGAGTAAGGAAGGAAAGATGGAAAGAAAGAAGATGGATGGAGGTAGAGAAAGGGGGAAGAAAGGAGAGAAGAGAGAGGAAGGAAGGAAGGAGAAGAGGGGAAAAAAGAAAATGAGGGGAGGGAGAGAAAGAGAGAGTGAATGAAGGAAGGAAAGAGAAGAGAGAAAGAGGAAGGGAGGGAGGCAGGGGGGAGGAAGGAAGGAAGGAAGTAAGGAGGGAAGGAAGGAAGGAAGGAAGGAAGGAAGGAAGGAAGGAAGGAAGGAAGGAGAAGATTGAAAGAAAGAAGATGGAGGGAAGTAGAGAGAGGGAAGAAAGGAAAAAGAGGAAAAAGAGAGGAAGGAAGGACAGGAGAAGAGAGAAAGAAAGAATATAGGAAGGAAAGAAGGAAGGAAGGAAGGAAGGAAGGAAGGAAGGAAGGAAGGAAGGAAGGAAGGAGAGATGAAGGATGGGAAAGAAAGAAGCCAGAGAGACAGAAGGAAGGAGGGAGGGAAGGAAGGAAGGAAGGAAGGAAGGAAGGAAGGAAGGAAGGAAGGAAGGAGAGAAGAAGGAAGGGAAACAGAGGGAAGAAGTGAGAGAGAAGGAAGAAAGGAAGGAAAGAGAGAAGTAGGAAGGGAAAGAGAGAAAAGCAAGAGAGAGAGAAAGAGAGAGGGAAGGAAGGAAGGAAGGAAGGAAGGAAGGAAGGAAGGAAGGAAGGAAGGAAGGAAGGAAGGGAGTTGTTTATGTGAAGGATAGAAAGAGAGAGATGGAGGTCTGGAGGGCTGTGGGCCTTTCCAGCCAGATTAACCTGCCTCCTAATGAACAGCGGGTGGCCTGAAGGAGGCTTAGGGGCTTAGCAAGGTGAAACCAGGTTGCCCAAGGCAGGGAGAGAAGGAGAGAGACAGAGATGGAAATAAAGAAATAGAAAGAAGGAGGGAAGGAGGGAAGGAAGGATGGAAGAAAGGAAAAGAGAGAGAGGGAGAAAGGTGGGAACCAAAGAAGTAAAGAAGGAAGAAAGGAAGTGAAAGAGAGGGAGGGAGGAAAAGAGAGGAGGGAAGGAATAAAACAGGAAGGAAGAAAACCAGAAGGAAGAAAAGAGGGGGGGAGGGAGGGAGGGAAGGAAGGAAGGAAGGAAGGAAGGAAGGAAGGAAGGAAGGAAGGAGAGGAAGGGAGGGGGGTGAAGAGAAAGGGGGAGGGAGGGAAGAGAGAGGAAGGAAGGAAGAAAAAACTAAGGAAGAAAAAGTGAGAAAGGAAGAAGGGAAGATAAAGTGAGAGAGAGGAAGGAAGGAAAAGAGAGGGGGGAGTCAGGGAATAAGAGAGAGGAAAAAAGAAAGGAAAAGAAGGGAAGAAAAAGAGGAAGAAAGGAAGGAACAAAGCAGAAAAGAGGAAGGAAGGGAGAAAAAAGAGAGAGGGAGGGAGGGAGAAGAGGGAGGGAGGAAGGAAGGAGAGAGAGAGAGAGAAAGACTGGGAAAGAGAGGAAGAAAGGAAGGGAGGGAGGGTGAGGAAGGAAGGGGAAAAGAGGAAGGAAGGAAGGGACAGAGAGGAAAGAAGAGAGAGAGAGAGAGAGAAAGCGAGAAGGAAGAAGGAAGGAAGGAAAAGAGAGGGGGGAGTCAGGGAATAAGAGAGAGGAAAAAAGAAAGGAAAAGAAGGAAGGAAAAAGAGGAAGGAAGGAAGGAACAAAGCAGAAAAGAGGAAGGAAGGGAGAAAAAAGAGAGAAAGAAAGAGAGAGGGAGGGAGGGAGAAGAGGGAGGGAGGAAGGAAGGAGAGAGAGAGAGAGAAAGACTGGGAAAGAGAGGAAGAAAGGAAGGGAGGGAGGGTGAGGAAGGAAGGGGAAAAGAGGAAGGAAGGAAGGGACAGAGAGGAAAGAAGAGAGAGAGAGAGAGAAAGCGAGAAGGAAGAAGGAAGGAAGGAAGGAAGGACTGGCTTTCACGGGAAGTGGGGTGGAGGATTACTGCACTATGCAAAGCAAACATCTTGGGAATTATTATTATTATTATTATTATTATTATTATTATTATTATTATTATTCTATAATTGAGCCAAGCTTTCTAAATGCTTCTGGACACTTGGAGTTTTGGGGCATGTGTATTCACCTAAATAATAATGATGATGATGTAGGTTTTTCATGCTGTATGGCCATGTTCTAGAAGCATTCCCTCCTGACGTTTCGCCTACATCTATAGTTGGCATCTTCTCAACCTCTGAGGATGCCTGCCATAGATGCAGGTGAAATGTCAGGAGAGAATACTTCTGGAACATGGCCATGCAGCCTGAAAAACCTACAACAACCTAGTGATTCTGGCCATTAAAGCCTTCAACAACAACAATAACAACAACAACAACAATGGTTATCCTGTATTGTCGAAGGCTTTCATGGCTGGAATCACTGGGTTGTTGTAGGTTTTTTCGGGCTGTATGGCCATGATCTAGAGACATTCTCTCCTGATGTTTTGCCTGCACTCTGAGAATGCTTGCCAAAGTGCAGGCGAAACGTCAGGAGAGAATGCCTCTAGACCATGGCCATACAGCCCGAAAAAAACCTACAACAACCCAATGGTTATCCTGCTTTTATTTCTTTGATTGGATTGCAAAGAAACCAGATGGTCCAAAGCATCTCTCTTCTTGTTTGTTGTTCCTTGCTGTTCCTTCTTGGAGGAGGCTCATGAGGCCTTTACTCTTCCTTCCTCCTTCCTTCCTTCCTTCCTTCTCTCCCTCCTTCCTTCCCTTCTTCCTTCCTTCCTTCCTTCCTTCTCTCCCTCCTTCCTTCCCTTCTTCCTTCCTTCCTTCCTTCCTTCCCTCCCTTCCTTCCCTTCTCCTTCTTCCTTCCTTCCTTCCTTCCTTCCTTCTTCCTTCTTCTTTCCTTCCTTCCTTCCTTCCCTTCCTCCTTCCTTCCTTCCCTTCCCTTCTTCCTTCCTTCCTTCCTTCCTTCCTTCCTTCCTTCCTTCCTTCTCTCCCTCCTTCCTTCCCTTCTTCCTTCCTTCCTTCCTTCTTTCCTTCCTTCCTTCCTTCCCTCCCTCCTTCCTTCCTTCCTTCCTTCCCTTCCCTTCCCTTCCCTTCCCTTCCCTTCCTTCCTTCCTTCCTTCCCTCCCTCCTTCCTTCCTTCTCCCTTCCCTCCTTCCTTCCTTCCTTCCTTCCTTCCTTCCTTCCTTCTTTCCTTCTCTCCCTCCTTCCTTCCCTTCTTTCTCCTTCCTTCCCTCCCTCCCTCCCTCCTCCCTCCCTTCCTTCCTTCCTTCCTTCCTTCCTTCCAATTTGCTCAGACCAGAACCACCAGGGAAGCGATCCTGCGTGGACACTTGATCCGAGGCCGGGCCCTGAGTTCGGGTTACGTTTTGTAACCTCTTCCCGCCTGGAAAGAAAGGAAGAGAAGAAGAAAGAAAGAAAGAAAGAGGCCGAGCAAGAGATGGATCGGTGTCCATTATTAATGCATGATGCTCTGATGGAAAAGGAGAGAGCGCGGCCAAGAGGAGGGGGGGGGGGGCTCCGGATACAGTTGTCTTGTGCCACTGAGACATGGCTGGAAGGACTGCACCCCCAAAAAGGCCCAGTTCCAGCCCTCAACAACCAAGGAAAGCCTTTGGGTTGCAAAATGGTTCTGATTTTGCAGAATGGAAGACCAGCCAGGCACACTGAAACCATCCTTGGTGCTGGGCCAGTCTTGGCAGACTCCATACACTCCGGGTTTTGGTCTGAACTAGGCCTGCATTGAGTATTGAAAAACATGTAGGGACAATATATTTCTAGGCCAAAATAATGGACCAGCTCTGGTCTACCATGCTTCTTTCTTTCACTCTCTCCTTTCTTTCTATCTGTCTCCTTCCTTCTCCCTCTTTTCTTTCTTTCTTCTCTTCTTTCTTTTTATTCTTTTCTTCTCTCTTTCTCTCTGCTTCTTTCTCTTTGTCTTTCTTTTTTCTCTCTCTCTCTTTCTTTCTTTCTTTCTCTGTCTCTCTCTTTCTCCCACTCCTTCCTTCCTTTCTCTCACTCTCTTTCCTTCTTTAGTTCTTTCCTTCCTTCCTTCTTTCTTTCTCTGTCTCAGCCTCTCTCTTTCTGCCTCTTCTCCCTTCCTTTTCTCTTTCCCTTTCTTTCTTTCTTTCTTTCTTTCTTTCTTTCTTTCTCTGTCTCTCTCTTTCTCCCACTCCTTCCTTCCTTTCTCTCTTTCTTCTTTTGTTCTTTCTTTCTTTCTCTGTCTCTCTCTTTCTCCCTCTCCTTACTTCCTTTTTCTCACTTTCTTTCTTCTTTCTTCCTCTGTCTCTCTCTTTGTCCCTCTCCTTACTTCCTTTCTCTTTCTCTCTTTCCTTCTTTCCTTCTTTCTTTCTCTGTCTCTCTCTTTCTCCCTCTCCTTCCTTAATTTTTCTTCTTTCTTTCTTTCTTTCTCTGTCTCTCTTTCTTCCTCACCTTCCTTTCTCTTTCTTTCTCTCTTTCTATCTCTCTCATCTTCCTCCCTTCTTTTTCTTTCTTTCTCTCTGCTTTTCTTTTTATTTATTTCTCTCTCTTTCCCTCTTTCTTTCTCTTTCTTTCTTTCCATCTTTCTTTCTCTCTTTCCTTCTCTCTCTCTCTCTTTTCTCTTTCTTTCTTTCTTTCTTTCTTTCTATTATTCTCTCTTTCTCTCTTTCTTTCTTTCTTTCTTTCTTTCTATCTCATCTTCCTGGCTCCCTTCTTTTTCTTTCTTTCTCTCTGCTTTTCTTTCTATTTCTCTCTCTCTCTTTCTCTCTTTCCATCTTTCTTTCTCTCTTTCCTTCTCTCTCTCTCTTTCTTTCTCTGTCTCTCTTTCTCCTTCTACTTCCTTTTTCTCTCTCTCTTTCTTTCTATCTCTCTTATCTTCCTCCCTCCCTTCTTTCTCTTTCTTTCTCTCTGCTTTTCTTTCTCTTTCTCTCTTTCCTTCTTTCTCTGTCCTTCTTTCTATCTTTCTCTCCTTCTTTCCTTCCTGCCTCCCTCCTTCCTTTCTCTTTCTGGTCTACACAGGGACTGGCTTCTCAGACCTTGGAGAAGTCATTTTAATATTTATATAATAAATATTTCATAGAAATACATTTCAATATATATCTTTTATAGAACTACATTTGAATTTATATTATTTTGCAAGTCTGTGTGTTTTGTGCTGTGAACCCGTCTTGAGCCACTAGTAGCAGAGGCAGAAAAGAAATTAAATTATTATTATTACTATTATTGTTATGATTATGTTTCCATCAGTGGCATTTGGTGGATCCGTTTCTGGTTTGATCCACATTCGAAGGAAATGGAGCTACGTATTAGGCATGTACTAAAAAAAAAAAAAATTGGAAGACTCGGAAATCGTAAGAAAATCTGAAGTTTTGGAAGTCGGAAGCCATATCCGAAGTGTTTGCATGAAAACATTGACATGAAAAGAGGGAGCAGTGCATTTTGGAAATGGCATAGAACTCTGGGAAATGTAGTTTGGGAAGGGGAGGAGCCCTATGCCAAAGAATTCAAAAGGCCCTGCCCTGAACTACATTTCCCAGGATGCATCACAATCGGAAAGCCCCAATTAGGAGAGGAGATCAGAGTTTCATGGATAAGTGAAACATTCTGAAATTTGGTGGGCTTAGGCACAGGCCAACTTTGGCCCTCCGGGTGTTTTGGACTCCAACTCCCACAATTCCTAACAGCCTATCGGCTGTTAGGAATTGTGGAGTTGGAGTCCAAAACACCCGGAGGGCCAAAGTTGGCCCAGGCCTGATCTAGATCCTATAACTCTTTCATGGAGGGAAAAATGAATGCGCCGAGCCCTGATCCATCACGACTCTTTCCTTTTGTGGCGCGATGCAAGGATAGTCTTTCAGCCATAAAATATTGATGTCGCTTTGCGAGCAAACGACACCACCCTCCATGGCAGGGAGGAAAGGATGGAAAGGGAGGAAGGGAAGGGGAAAAAAGACTAAGAGGAGGAGGGGAAATAAGGAGGGAGGCTGGGGATCAAGGGGATCAAGGCCCTCAGGATGGGCTGCCATGGGGGTATCAATGAGAACAAGGCAATGGGATATAACGTCCATGAAACAAAGAAGAGAGAAAGGATGAAAAGGAAGGAAGGAAGGAAGGAAGGAAGGAAGGAAGGAAGGAGAGAGAGACAGAGAAGGAAGGAAGTGGAAAAAACAAGAAGGAAGGAAGGAAGGAAGGAAGGAAGGAGAGAGAGAAGGAAGGAAGTAGAAAGAACAAGAAGGAAGGAAGGAAGGAAGGAAGTAGAAAGAACAAGAAGGAAGGAAGGAAGGAAGGGAAGACAGGAGGAGAGAGAAAGAAAGAATATAGGAAGGAAGGAGGAAGGGAGAGAAAGAAAGAAAGAAAGAGTAGGAAAAAGAGAGAAAGAAATAAAAAGAAAGAAATATATAAAGAGAAAGTCAGCGAGAGAGAGAGAGAGAAAAAGAAGAAGAGAAAGAGAGAGAGAGAAAAGGAAGGAGAGAGAAATAAATAAAAAGAAAGAAAGATATAAAGAGAAAGCCAGCGAGAGAGAGAGAGAGAGAGAGAGAGAGAAGGAAGGAAGAAGAGAGAGAGAGATAGTAAGAGAAAGAAAGATGGATGGAAGGAAGGAAGGAAGGTAGGAAGGAGAGAGAGAGAAAGAAAGAAGGGAGGAAGGAAAGAAGGAAGGAAGGAAAAAGGAAGGAGAAAGAAAACAAGAAAGGAAGGAAGGAGTGAAAGAAAAAGAAAAAGGAAGGAAGGGAGAGATAGTAAGAGAAAGAAAGAAGGATGGAAGGAATGGAGGAAGGAAGGAGAGAGAGAGAAAGAAGGGAGGCAGGAGGGAAGGAAAGAAGGAAGGAAAAAAGGAAGGAGAAAGAAAACAAGAAAGGAAGGAAGGAGTGAAAGAAAAAGAAAAAGGAAGGAAGGGGAGAGATAGTAAGAGAAAGAAGAGAAAAAGGAAAAAGGAGGGAAAGAGAGCGATAGTAAGAGAAAGGAGAGAGATAGTAAGAGAAGAAAGAAGGATGGAAGGAATGGAGGAAGGAAGGAGAGAGAGAGAAAGAAAGAAGGGAGGCAGGAGGGAAAGAAGGAAGGAAGGAAGGAAGGAAGGAAGGAAAAAAGGAAGGAGAAAGAAAACAAGAAAGGAAGGAAGGAGTGAAAGAAAAATAAAAAGGAAGGAAGGGGAGAGATAGTAAGAGAAGAAGAGAAAAAGGAGGAAAAGGGAGGGAGAAAGAAAGACGGACGGACGGAAGGACAGAAAGAAAAAAGAAAGAAAGAAAGAAAGAAAGAAAAAAGTAAGGAGTGAAAGAAAAGACAAAAAAAGGAAAAAGAAGGAATTAGAGAGATAATAAGAGAAAGAAAGAAGGACAGAAGGAAGGAGAGAGAGAGAAAGACTTAAAGAAGGAGAGAGAGAGAGAGAGAGAGGGAGGGAGGGAAGGAAGGAAAATGGAGAGAGAAAGGAAGGAAGGAGTGAAAGAAAAAGAAAAAAGGAAGGAAGGGGAGAGATAGTAAGAGAAAGAAAAAAGGAGGAAAAAGGAGGGAGAAAGAAAGAAGGGCAGAAGGAAAGAGAGAGAAAGAAAGAGAAGGAAGGAGGGAAGGAAAAAAAGGAGAGAGGGAGAAAGAAAGAAAGAGTGAGTGAAAGCATGTGAAAGAAAAAGAAAAAAGGAAGGAAGGCGAGAGATAGTGAGAAAATGAAATTAATAAAGGAAGGAGAAAGAAAGAAGGGCAGAAGAAAGGAGAGCTGGAATGTGTCCAGAGGAGGGTGACTAAAATGATCAAGGGTCTGGAGAACAAGCCCTATGAGGAGCGGCTTGGGGAACTGGGCATGTTTAGCCTGAAGAAGAGAAGGCTGAGAGGAGACATGACAGCCATGTATAAATATGTGAGAGGAAGCCACAGGGAGGAGGAGGGAGCAAGCTTGTTTTCTGCTTCCTTGGAGACTAGGACGCAATGGAGCAATGGCTTCAAACTACAAGAGAGGAGATTCCATCTGAACATGAGGAAGAACTTCCTGACTGTGAGAGCCGTTCAGCAGTGGAACTCTCTGCCCTGGAGTGTGGTGGAGGCTCCTTCTTTGGAAGCTTTTAAGCAGAGGCTGGATGGCCATTTGTCAGGGGTGATTTGAATGCAATATTCCTGCTTCTTGGCAGAATGGGGTTGGACTGGATGGCCCATGAGGTCTCTTCCAACTCTTTGGTTCTATGATTCTATGAGAGAGAGAGAGAAAGAGAAGGAGGGAAGGAAGGAGGGAAGGAAAAAAAGAAGGAGAGAGGAAGAAATAAAGAAAAAAGGATGGAGTGAAAGAATGTGAAAGAAAAAAAGGACGGAAGGAGAGAGAAAGAAAGAGAAAGAAGAAAGAAAGGAGAGAGAAAGAGAAAGAAATTAAAACGGAGAGGGAAGGAGGTGGAAGGAAGGGAAAAACCCTGGTTACTCCTCTTGCATCCCATTTTCTCAACCAGTTATTAAATGTCCCAGTTTCTCTCTTCTCCTCCCGCCTTTGTGCTCAGCTTTGAAAAACCAGTTGCTGCGACCTATATTTTCAAAATACAGAAGAAGGAGAGGAGAGGGTCACAGCTTTCTGTTATGAATAGGCTCATTCTCCCCAAAAGCCATACATTCCAGGGCTTCTCTGCTTAAAACAGGAATCTTGTGGGCTCTTCCTTTAGATAAACAATGGGGTAGTTCCTTGAAACCGATGGAGATCGCCATCAGTTCAGGAACTGAGCCAGAAAATATAATCTGTGGATAATACACAGATAAATGATAGAGATCAAGAGATCGATAGATGACAGTAGATAGATGGTGGATGGGTGAGTAGAGAGATAGAGACAGATGTTACCAAGATAATCTTCAGGACCTTGGAGAGCTTCAAACCAAAACAAACCTCATTCTGCAAACGGCATGTGAGTTGGCCTAGAAGAGTAATGAGTGTTGGATGTTTACTTTAGGGCAGGCATGGGCCTAGTTGGGATCCTCTGGGTGTTTTGGACTCCAACTCCCACAATTCCTAACAGGAGTTGTAGTCCAGTGTATCCAGGGATGAAGGAACATATGGACCTCTATCTGTCTATCTATCTATCTATCTATCTATCTATCTATCTACCCATCCATCCATCCATCCATCCATCCATCTATCCATCCATCTATTCATCTATCTATCTCTATCTATCTATCTATCTACCCATCCATCCATCCATCTATTCATCTATCTATCTATCTATCTATCTATCTATCTATCTATCCATCCATCCATTCATCCATCTATTCATCTATCTATCTATCTATCTCTATCTCTATCTATCTATCTATCTATCTATCTATCTATCTACCCATCCATCCATCTATTCATCTATCTATCTATCTATCTATCTATCTATCTATCTACCCATCCATCCATCCATTCATCCATCTATTCATCTATCTTTCTATCTCTATCTATCTACCCATCCATCCATCCATCCATCCATCTATTCATCTATCTATCTATCTATCTATCTATCTATCTATATCTATCTATCTAGCTACCCATCCATCCATCCATCTATTCATCTATCTATCTATCTATCTATCTATCTATCTACCCATCCATCTATCTATCTATCTATCTATCTATCTATCTATCATCTATCTATCTATCTATCTATCTATCTATCTATCTATCTATCTATTCTCTCTCTATCATTGATCTATCATCTAATTATCTATCATCTCCCTCTCATTGATCTTTCATCTATATAATATCTACCTTATATCTCATTTGTCATCTATTTACTATCTATTCTTTCTCTCTTATTGATCTATCTTCTATCTATTAGATACATAGTAGAGATAGATCAACGATCTATCTGGATTGATCTATGATGGAAAGATAGAAGATACATGATAGATTCGATAGATAGATAGATAGATAGATAGATAGACAGACAGATAATACATAACAGATCCAATAGGTAGATAGATAGATAGAGAAAGAACATATGGACATCTATCTATCTATCTATCTATTGAATCTATCATGTATCTTCTATCTAAGTGCTACAGGGGAAAGAAAAGGTAGCCCATGGTCTTTGCATCCAACCATGCCTTTTAAATATTATTAAGATAGGAGACATTTATTATTATTTCATCCTAATTTAGTATCTTAATTTGAAATGTTATTATTTAAAGTGTATCACAAGACATTCTATGACTGAAAGGTCAGCAGTTTGAATCTGCGGGGTGGGATGAGCTCCTGCTGTTAGCCCCAGCTTCTGTCAACCTAGCAGTTTGAAAACATGCAAATGTGAGTAGATTAATAGGTAGCGCTTCTGTGGGAAGGTAACGGCACTCTATGCAGTCATGCTGGCCACATGACCTTGGTGGCATCTATGGACAACACCGGCTCGTTGGTCAATTTCAAATTCTTTGGGGTTTTTTGCAATCTGTCCACCCTAATAATCTATATATATATATATATATATATATATATATATATATATATACCCTAATGCTGAAATTATAATATATATAATTTATATATAATATATATTATATATAAATTATATATAAATATATATATAATATAATATTATATATAATATAATTATATATACATTATATATAAATATAAATTATATATAAATATAAATATATATAATATAATATATATGCGCGTATAATTTCTTCTTCTTCACCAACTGTACAACTTTTTGGGGAAAAACATATTTATATGCTCACAATTTCAATACCTTTGCATAATGAATCATTATATATAGATACATAGATATGTAATTTCAATATCTTTGCAAACAATGGAATTTCAAACATCATACAAATTTGATTCCAATTTCCTTGCAAACAATGACATGCAAAAATTATATAAATTTAATTTCAATATCTTTGCAAACAATGCAAAAATTACACACATTTAATTTATATACATTTGCAAATGATGAACCTTAAATAGACAAATCAATAAACAGATGCCACTTCAATTTATTTAAATTTTCAAAAATTATATAAATTTCATTTCAATTTATTTGCAAACAATAAGCAATGAAAATTACAATATATATGTGTGTATATATATATATATAGATAGATAGATAGATAGATAGATACACACACACACACACACACGAATATTTGGAATTTCTTTGCAAACGATGAACCTTATAAATATAGAGATGTCATTTCGAATTTCTTTGCAACTGAGAGGCATTTTAAAATTACAGAAATGCAACTCCAATTCAGTTTGCAAATGGTGAACCTGAAGAAAATTGTGAAGGTGCAATTCCAATGTATTCTGCAAGTGAGAAGAAGAAGAAGAAAGCGGTTTGCGGGGAAAGAGGCAAAAGGAGCCCCTAAAAGGTTTCCTTCTTCCTCTGAAGCCGGAGGGAAACAAGGCAGCCTTTGGGCAACATGATCCCACAACTCTCTCTCACACACACACACATTCTCCCTCTCACAAACGGGTCAAACTGGTTTGGAGGCCCTGTTCCCAGTAACCCCTCCTGGGCACATTTCTTTAGAGAGAAGTCCCACCCTTCCTTCCTTCCTTCCTTCCTTCCTTCCTTCCTTCCTTCCTTCCTTCCTTCCTTCCTTCCTTCCTTCCTTCCTTCCTCCCTCCCCCTCCCTTCTTTCCTTCTTTTTTCTTTCTTTCTTTCTTTCTTTCTTTCTTTCTTTCTTTCCTTCTTTATTTCCTTCCTTCCTTCCTTCCTTCCTTCCTCCCTCCCTCCCCCTCCCTCCCTTCTTTTTTCTTTCTTTCTTTCTTTCTTTCTTTCCTTCTTGCACCCTTTTTGTTGTTTTTTCCCTTCCATTCTTCTTCCATCTTTTTTCTTTTTTCTTTTCCTTCCTACCCTCCCTCTTTCTTCCTTCTTTTCTTCCCTTCATTTCCCCCTTCTTTTTTCTTCCTTTCTTCCATTCTTTATTTTTCCTTCCTTCCTTCCTTCTTCCCTCCCTCTTCCTTTCTTTCTTCTTTCTTCCTTCCTTTCTTCCTTTACTCCCTCTCCCTTTCTTTTCCCCCTCTTTCCTTCTTCCTTCTTCCCCTCCCTCTTCCTTCCTTCCTTCCTTCCTTCCTTCCTTTCTTGCTCTCCTTTCTCCTTTCCCTCTTTCTGTTTTTATCTATCTCTCCTTCCTTCCTTCCTTCCTTCCTTGCTCTCCTTCCTCCTTTCCCTCTTTCTGTTTTTATCTATCTCTCCTTCCTTCCTTCCTTCCTTCCTTCCTTCCTTCCTTCCTTCCTTTTCCCTTCCTTCCTTGCTCTCCTTCCTCCTTTCCCTCTTTCTGTTTTTATCTCTCCTTCCTTCCTTCCTTCCTTCCTTCCTTCCTTTTTCCTTCCTTTCTTGTTCTCCTTCCTCCTTTCCCTCTTTCTGTTTTATCTATCTCTCCTTCCTTCTTTCCTTCTTTCCTTCCTTCCTTCCTTTTTCCTTCCTTCCTTGCTCTCCTTCCTCCTTTCCCTCTTTCTGTTTTTATCTCTCCTTCCTTCCTTCCTTCCTTGCTCTCATTCCTCCTTTCCCTCTTTCTGTTTTTATCTATCTCTCCTTCCTTCATTCCTTCCTTCCTTCCTTCCTTCCTTCCTTCCTTCCTTCTTTCCTTCCTTCCTTCCTTCCTTCCTTCCTTCCTTCCTTTTTCCTTCCTTTCTTGTTCTCCTTCCTCCTTTCCCTCTTTCTGTTTTTATCTATCTCTCCTTCCTTCCTTCCTTCCTTCCTTCCTTCCTTCCTTCCTTCCTTCTTTCCTTCCTTCCTTCCTTCCTTCCTTCCTTCCTTCCTTCCTTCCTTTTTCCTTCCTTTCTTGTTCTCCTTCCTCCTTTCCCTCTTTCTGTTTTTATCTATCTCTCCTTCCTTCCTTCCCTACGGGGTATAAAGAAGCCAACTGTTTTTGAGATGAGAGCAAGACAGCCTCCACTTCTCTGGACACCCCACAAAAATATGGGGTGCAATGGGGATCCCTTAAAAAATTGGGGTTCAATGGAGAACCCCCTTATTTCTGTCAATGCTCCAAGACTATGGGGTGCAAAGCAGCCAACCCTTTTTGAGATGAGAGAAAGAGAATCTCCGTTTTTTTAGACACCCCACAAATGTGTGGGATGCAATGGGGATCCCTTACACAATTGGGGTGCAATGGAGTCTCCCCTTATTTCTGTCAATGCTCCAAAACTACAGGGTATAAAGAAGCCAACCATTTTTGAGATGAGAGCAAGGCATCCTCCGCTTCTCTGGACACCCCTCAAAAAGTTGGGGTGCAATGGGGATCCCTTGCAAAATTGGGGTTCAATGGAGAACCCCCTTATTTGTGTCAATGCTCCAAAACTACGGGGTACAAAGCAGCCAACACTTTTTGAGATGAGAGCAAGAGAATCCCCCTTTTTTTAGACACCCCACAAATGTGTGGGATGCAATGGGGATCCCTTGCAAAATTGGGGTTCAATGGAGAACCCCCTTATTTGTGTCAATGCTCCAAAACTATGGGCTACGAAGCAGCCAACCCTTTCTGAGATGAGAGCAAAAGAATCCCCGTTTTTTAGACACCCCACAAATGTGTGGGATGCAATGGGGATCCCTTACACAATTGGGGTGCAATGGAGAGCCCCCTTATTTCTGCGTATGCCTCTTGTGGGGCCCTACAAGCCCTTTTCGCTGGCCTTTCTTTCCGCCTGCTCCCAAGGCATCAATATTTAAGCACCCCGCTATTGAGGCCCATTCAATCTGGGGGGCCTGTGGGAGATCTCCTTTCCTTTGACCCCCCCAAAGGAAAGGAACTGGATCCCGGGGCTCAGGTGTCGCCTTCTCCTATCCACCCAGAGGTGTTGAGTTATCAACAGCAGGTAAGCGGAGCCAAAGGGGGGGAAGGAGGAGGAGGAGGGCCCCCCAAAAGGACACCTGTCCGCCCTCCCCTGAGAAGAGGGGCATATAAAGGCCTGGGACAGGACCGCAGCCAGGAGATGGGCGGCCGGAGGAGGAGGAGGAGGAGGACACCTCGTCCAGGTAGGTATGCAGACCTCACCTTGACCCCCATTGCCCCACCTTTTCTGCACCCCCTTCTGATACACCTTTTGCTCCTGGAGACCCCCATATTACCCCAAAGACAGCCCCCCAAAATGACTCTTGGGAGATGGATGGATGGATGGATGGGATACGTCACTGCACACCTGGAACACCTGGGACAGGTAACGGGGAAAGTAGTAATAGAGTGAGGACCTCAAATCACAATCCTGTCTCAAAGACATTGAGAAGCTTCATGCAGATAAATACGGCTATGTAGCAGGCAAGGGCAAACTTTGGGCCTCCAGGTGTTTTGGACTCCAACTCCCACAATTCCTAACAGCCGGTTGGAGTCCAAAACACCTGGAGGCCCAAAGTTTGCCCTTGCCTGCTAGATAGAATGACTAGCTTGGGTTATTTGAAAAAGTCAATTATTTGCCTAAGGTTGTGGGTGAACTACAACTCCCATCATGCCAGATTCACCCCAAGAAGCTCCATCAGTACTTAAAAGTTTGTTATGTTGGGCAAGTCTGCTCTAGATGCATCATCCGTGGGGTTCGGTATGCTCCCTGGCTGTAGTGTGAACTACAACTCCCACATCTTTGACCCTCAAATTCCTCCAGTAGGTTGAGCTACTCTTGAGGGTTCTGTGTGCCAAGTTTGGTCCAGGTCCATCACCGCTGGAGGTCATCTGTGGAGGGTGAACTACAACTTCCACTAGGGTGAGTCAACCACCTCAAACCCCTCCAGTAGGTCTTAGTCATGGGGATTCTGTGTGCCAAGTTTGCTCCAGGTCCATCATCGCTGAGGGTCATTGGTGGAGGGTAAACTACAAGTCCCACTAGGATGAGTCAATCCCCTCAAACCCCTCTGGTAGGTCTACTTAGTCATAGGGATTCTGTGTGCCAAGTTTGGTCCAGGTCCATCATCGCTGGAGGTCATAGGTGGAGGGTGAACTACAACTCCCACTATGGTGAGTCAACCACCTCAAACCCCTCTGGTAGGTCTACTTAGTCATGGGGATTCTGTGTGCCAAGTTTGGTCCAGGTCCATCATCGCTGGAGGTCATAGGTGGAGGGTGAACTACAACTCCCACTATGGTGAGTCAACCACCTCAAACCCCTCCAGTAGGACAAGTTAGTCATGGGGGTTCTGTGTGCCAAGTTTGGTCCAGGTCCATCATCGCTGGGGGTCATCAGTGGAGGGTGAACTACAACTCCCACTATGGTGAGCCAGCCACCTCAAACCCCTCCGGTAGGTCTACTTAGTCATGGGGATTCTGTGTGCCAAGTTTGGTCCAGGTCCATCATCGCTGGAGGTCATAGGTGGAGGGTGAACTACAACTCCCACTATGGTGAGTCAACCACCTCAAACCCCTCTGGTAGGTCTACTTAGTCATGGGGGTTCTGTGTGCCAAGTTTGGTCCAGGTCCATCATCGCTGGGGGTCATCAGTGGAGGGTGAACTACAACTCCCACTATGGTGAGCCAGCCACCTCAAACCCCTCCGGTAGGTCTACTTAGTCATGGGGATTCTGTGTGCCAAGTTTGGTCCAGGTCCATCATCGCTGGAGGTCATAGGTGGAGGGTGAACTACAACTCCCACTATGGTGAGTCAACCACCTCAAACCCCTCCAGTAGGACAAGTTAGTCATGGGGGTTCTGTGTGCCAAGTTTGGTCCAGGTCCATCATCGCTGGGGGTCATCAGTGGAGGGTGAACTACAACTCCCACTATGGTGAGTCAGTCCCCTCAAACTCCTCCGGTAGGTCTACTTAGTCATGGGGATTCTGTGTGCCACGTTTGGTCCAGGTCCATCATGGGTGGAGGTCACCGTTTCCCTGGTTGAGGGTGAACTACAACTCCCAGAAAGGAAGGTCAGTCCTCCCAAAACCCCTCCAGTAATCAAATATCATCATACCAGGTATATGTGCCAAGTTTGGTCCAGATCCATCAGTATTTGGGTTCACAGCGTTCTCTGGATGTAGGTGAACTACAACTCCCGCAAATCAAGGTGAATTTTCCCCAGAGACCTCCAGCATTGTTTGCTGATCATGGGGACTCTGTGTGCCAAGTTTGGTCCAATTCCCTCTTTGGTGGAGTTCAGGATGCTCATTGATTGTGGGTGAACTATACATCCCAGTACCTACAACTCCAAAATGTCCAGTCCAATTCCCCTCAAAACCCACCAGTATTTCAAATGTGAGAATATCGGGTATGCAAACCAACTTGGATCCAGATCCATCATTGTTTGGATCCATAGTGCGCTCTGGATAAAGGTGAACTACAACTCCTATACATCCCTCCAAAGACCTCCAGCATGTTTTGTTGGCCATGGGGGTTCTGTGTGCCAAGTGAGTTCCAGGTTCATCGCTGGTGGAGTTCAGAGTGCAGTTCTTTGATTGTAGGTGAACTATATATCCCAGGACCTACAATTCATTATTTATTTATTTACTGTATTTGTATACCGCCTTTCTCAGCCCATCGGTGACTCAAGGCGGTTTCAAACAAAAAACACTGGGATGTCTGTGGTGGAGGAAAAACAGAAAATCTAGGAGAGAGAGAGAGTAAGAAACACTGGGATGTCTGTGGTGGAGGAAAAACAGAACATTTAGGGGGGAGAGACTAAGAAACACTGGGATGTCTGTGGTGGAGGAAAAACAGAAAATCTAGGAGAGAGAGTAAGAAACACCGGGATGTCTGCAGTGGAGGAAAAACAGAAAATCTAGGGGAGAGAGAGTAAGAAACACTGGGATGTCTGCGGTGGAGGAAAAACAGAAAATCTAGGGGGAGAGTAAGAAACACTGGGATGTCTGTGGTGGAGGAAAAACAGAAAATCTAGGAGAGAGAGTAAGAAACACTGGGATGTCTGTGGTGGAGGAAAAATGGAAAATCTAGGGGAGAGAGAAAGAAACACCAGGATGTCTGTGGTGGAGGAAAAACAGAAATTCTAGGGGGGAGAGTAAGATGGATGGATAGATAGATAGATAGATAGATAGATAGATAGATAGATAGATAGATAGATAGGTAGATAGATAGATAAGTAGGCATGGGCAATCCGTGGTTCTAAATAGTTCTAAAGTACTTGCAAAACTAGAGGGTGCTGGTGCTTTGCTTCTAAAGTGTTGCTAAAGTTCTGGTGGTGAAAATTTCAGAACTCGGACAAAACTTTCAAAATTTCATGATAAATGGTAGTTTCTAATTGATTCTGTCATAAAAATTGCCAATAACGAACTAATAATAAAAAATTGAAAGTTTTGTTAGAATTCTGAAATTTTCACCACCAGAACTTTAGCAACACTTTAGAAACAAAGCACCAGCACCCTCTAGTTTTGTAAGTACTTTAGAACCACGGATTGCCCGTGCCTAATAGATAGATAGATAGATAGATAGATAGATAGTAGGCATGGGCAATCCATGGTTCTAAACTGTTCTAAAGCACTTACAAAACTAGGGGGCGCTGGTGCTTTGTATTTAAAGTGTTGCTAAAGTTCTAGTGGTGAAAATTTCAGAACTCTAACAAAACTTTCAAATTTTCATTGTAAATGGTTGTTTCGAATTTATTCTGTCATAAAAATCGCCACTAACATAATAATAATAATAATAATAATAATAATAATAATAATAATGTATTGTTAGAATTCTGACATTTTCACCACCAGAACTTTAGCAACACTTTAGAATCAAAGCACCAGCACCCTCTAGTTTTGTAAGTACTTTACAACCATAGATAGATGGATAGATAATAGGCATGGTTCTAAATGGTTCTAAAGTACTTACAAAACTAGGGGGCACTGGTGCTTTGCTTTTAAAGTGTTGCTAAAGTTACGATGGTGGAAATTTCAGAACTCTAACAAAACTTTCAAATTTTCATTATAAATGGCAGTTTCTAATTAGTTCTGCCATAAAAATTGCCAATAACAAAATAATAATAAAATAATAATAATATCTATCTATCTATTAGACATGGGCAATCCGTGGTTCTAAATAATTCTAAAGTACTTACAAAACTAGAGGGTGCTGGTGCTTTGCTTCTAAAGTGTTGCTAAAGTTCTGGTGGTGAAAATTTCAGAATTCTAACAAAACTTTCAATTTTTTATTATTATTTCATTATTGGCAATTTTTATGACAGAATCAATTAGAAACTACCATTTATAACAACATTTTGAAAGTTTTGTTAGAATTCCAAAATTTTCACCACCAGAACTTTAGCAACACTTTAGAAGCAAAGCACCAGCACCCTCTAGTTTTGTAAGTACTTTAGGACCACGGATTGCCCATGCCTAATAGATAGATAGATAATAGGCATGGTTCTGGTGGTGAAAATTTCAGAATTCTAACAAAACTTTCAATTTATTATTATTATTTCGTTATTGGCAATTTTTATGACAGAATCAATTAGAAACGACCATTTATCATGAAATTTTGAAAGTTTTGTTCGAGTTCTGAAATTTTCACCACCAGAACTTTAGCAACACTTTAGAAGCAAAGCACCAGCACCCTCTAGTTTTGCAAGTACTTTAGAACCAATTAGATAGATAGATAGATAGATAGATAGATAGATAGATAGATAGATAGATAGGCCGGAGGTTTAGCGCAGCTGGTAAATCATCAGCGATTATAAGATCTATCAACCAAAAGGTTGCAAGTTTGAAGCCCCGGGTTGGCGTGAGCTGCCAACTGTCAGCCTAGCTCATTGTTTACCTAAGCAATTCGAAAACAGCTCTGATTAGAGAAATTGGGTACCTCTAAAAATTGGGGGAGGTATTTTACGACGCCATAAAGAAAGAAGATAAGAAAATGCTGGGTGACCAAAAGGAAGGAGGAAGTCCTGGCGGCTCTTTGTCATAGAGGAAAGAGCAACAGCACCCCCTTGAACTCGAGCCCAACCTTCCACGGCACCTCCTGTTCTGTTCTGTCTGTCTGTGTATTGTCAATACAAAGCGGCACTGAATGTTTGCCGTGTATGTGTACTGTGATCCGCCCTGAGTCCCCCTTCGGGGTGAGAAGGGCGGAATATAAATAAAGTTTTGTTGTTGTTGTTGTTGTTGTTGTTATTGATAGATAGACAGACAGACAGACGGAGAGAGATAGAGATAGACAGACAAACAGACAGATAGATGTCTAGAGTTGGAAGGCTCCCCCCCATTGGCCACCCAGCCCAACTCCATTCTGCCAGGTAGGGAGACACCATCAAAACCCTCCCAACATTTATTTATTTATTTATTATTTATTAACTGCACTTGTAGACCGCCGTTCTCAGCCCTAGGGCGACTCACGGCGGTGTACAACATATAAAAAAGCACTTTACAATAAGGTAATTACACAACCAACAACAACATCCCTATTAATACTACAATTACACTAAAACATTCGCGACGTCTCATCGTAGAATCACAATCCAATCTCGTTTTCCATATTCCGTTCCAATCATCATTGCCAATTGTCATAGCACTTAATCAAACGCCTTCTCAAAGAACCACGTCTTTAGTCTCTTACGGAATGCCATGAGGGAGGGCGCCTGTCTGATGTCTACAGGGAGGGTGCTCCATAGCTGGGGGGCCACCACCGAGAAGGCCCTATCCCTCGTCCCCGCCAGACGTGCCTGTGAGGCAGGCGGGATCGAGAGAAGGGCCTCCCCAGACGATCTCAAAGTCCTCGTGGGCTCATAGGCCGAGATGCGGTTAGACAGGTATTTTGGGCCGGAACCGTTTAGGGCTTTGTAGGCCAGCACCAGCACCTTGAATTGGGCCCGGTAGCAGATCGGCAGCCAATGGAGTTGGAACAACAAGGGAGTTGTGTGCTCCCTGCGTCCCGCTCCTGTTAGTAACATGGCTGCCGCGCGCTGGACTAGCTGGAGCTTCCGGGCCGTCTTCAAGGGCAGCCCCACGTAGAGAGCGTTGCAGTAGTCAAGGCGGGATGTGACCAGAGCGTGTACTACCGTGGCCAAGTCAGACTTCCCGAGATACGGGCGCAGCTGGCGCACGAGCCTGAGCTGTGCAAATGCTCCCCTGGTCACCGCTGAAACCTGGGGATCCAGGCTCAACGATGAATCCAGGGTCACACCCAAGCTGCGAACCTGCGCCTTCAAGGGGAATGCGCCATCAACAGATGGCCACCCAGCCTCATAGACATTTAGAAGATAAATAGAGCTATGGATTTATAGAGTGCTAGAGTTCTTCTTCTTCTTCTTCTTCTTCTTATTATTATTATTATATAATGTATTTATTTTTTATTTTTCACTGGGTTGCTTCTGTGAATCGCTGTGCTCTAAAGCAACTTCTCCAAGCCCTGCATCTGATTTGCAAACACTAACCTAATACTTAGGACCCAAGCATTGCAAAAACCATGCAAATGCATGACCTGTGGGTGCTATGCAACACACATAATTGTGCAATTCAGCATAATTTCAGGGGGGGGGGGGGCATGGGGCACGATTAGGGACCACTAGGTTCAGGCTTGACCATTAGGGCCATTGTCCCTTGCAATGAGTTTGCCTTTGCTGGAGGGGATTCTGGGTCTTGCAATGCAAAAAAAGAAGTCACTGCAGAGCTATTAGGGCATGCATGGCGTTCCTAAAGGCTCCCTCCCTCTCTCCCTGAGCCTGTTACCTGACCCTCTTCCTTCTGCTTTGGAAGCCCAGCAACCCCCCAACCCTTAAAAGCCCACCATCTGGCCACCTGTCACTTGATCCCTTCAATGGCTGGACTACAGCAGAGGCTCTTAAAGGGCCAGGCGCACAGAAATGCCATGGCATGCCATCCAGGGGAGAGCAAGCCCAGCCCATGTCCAGTAAAATAAAGTGAAATTATTGGAAAATAATAATAATAATAATAATAATAATAATAATAATTTGTTGTTATATTTAATATATTATTATTATATTAATAAAAATAAAATATTAAATAAAGTGAAATTATTGGAAATAATAATAATAATAATAATAATTTGTTGTTATATTTAATATATTATTATTATATTAATAAAAATAAAATATTAAATAAAGTGAAATTATTGGAAATAATAATAATAATAATAATAATTTGTTATATTTAATATATTATTATTATATTAATGAAAATAAAATATTAAATAAAGTGAAATTCTTGGAAATAATAATAATAATAATAATAATTTGTTATATTTAATATATTATTATTATATTAATGAAAATAAAATATTAAATAAAGTGAAATTCTTGGAAATAATAATAATAATTGCTGTTATATTTAATATAATAATAGTATTATTATATTGATGAAAATAAAATATTAAATGATTCTTCAGTCCCCCCAATAGCTTTGTACCAAGGGAGGCATTGAACATTTAATGGATTGTGTTGACTTTCCTTTGGATATCTTATCATCATTATTATTATTATTTCCAAGAAGCAATAATAAGATTCTTGGTAATGATGATGATGATTATTATTATTATTATTATTTCCAAGAATCTTCCTAGATTATTGATAATGATGAAGATAGTGA